>NW_028295752.1:1200000-1800000 GCF_964341445.2 Mesoplodon mirus
GTAATAGAGGAAAACTATCGTCCAAAAATCTTTTGAGGGAAGGCAGCGAGGCGGACTTTAAAACGAGGCAGAATAGCAGGAAACAGATTTCAAGAGGTACGTTGGAATTGCCTTTAATGCACAGGAAGAGGGGCACAACTTAGACAATGATGCACTTGGACAAAAAGGGCGTATTCGTTTTCTCCTGAATATATTCATGAGAAAACGCATACGCCCTTTTTGGCCAGCAAGCAAGCGGGCAATGCAAATCTGCACTACAAAAAAGTATCACTTCCCAGCGGTCAAAAGGAACATCCACAAAATGGGTAAAAACCAGAAAGGCAAGACAGGCCCTGGAGAACAGGGAGACTTGTTATGCTGATGGGTGGCATGTTAATTGCCAACTGCCTCTCTGGAGGAGTTCATTGTGTTCCCTAAAACAAGGAAACAACAGAGCTACAGAGTCAAGGGCACTTCCAGTCTAGGGAATATACCTTGGGAAAACTGAAAATCAATAAGACAGAACCACCCCAAAATTTAGGGCTGCACTGCTTACAAGAACCTCATCTTGGGTACACCTTAAATATCCCAGGAAAGATAAAAATGGTTCAAAAAATTGTGGTAGTTACGTATGATGGAATATCCCTCAGCCATGAAATCAATGTCATAAGACCAGTAGCAGCAAAATGAGTGGATTCAGGTACGATGATTCTAAGTGAAATAAGTCACACAGAAAAAGAAACTTATCATAAGATATCACTTATGAAGATCCTGTAAACATGGCTACACATGAACTGAGTTAGGAAAGAGAACAGAGTCTCACATTTAGAAAACACTCTTTTGCCTGCTTAAGGGGAAAGGAGAGGTGGGGTGATGCATAAAACCAGAGTTTGATATAAGCACAGGTACCGTTCCGAAAACCAACTATGGAATAGATAAGTCCTACACCTTCCTCAGTGAAAGGGACTCAAAACCCCATATTTCCCTCAGAGGAATATATCTGACTAGTAAGAATCTTAAACCTATGTATTGATATGTCTCCGTAAGGGAATCAAGTGTTTCTAGACTGGCATAAACATGGCAGCGAGAATCAGCTCAATCCCACTATAAGTAAGAATTTCAAAAACAAAACATAAAAAGAGGGAAATTCTTTACAATTCCTTCAGGGTCTCTGATGACACCTGGAATGACCCTATCTACAACGACTGCTGGATGTAGCATAATGCTGGACACATGGGACTGAAAGGATTGGTGAGATTGGGTGAGCAAATGCAGACCCTTTAAAGCAATAATGCATGGCACCCATTCCATGGGTCCCAAATCTCAAGGTTGTAGGTAATGTTACGATAGCTATAACATGTATGGGAAACCTAGAGAATGGACAAACTGTGAATACGAAAGTTTTCTAAAACTCAACGAATAGTCCCTCTCCTTGTGCTCCAGTTTGACTTTCCAACTGCTTTACTATCAATCTCCCAACTTGGAGAGACAGTACCTTTAACCTCCTGGTTCGCACCGGTTGCCAATTTGGCAAAGGATGAAAGGGAAGAGGGAGAACCAATGAGAGAGTAGCTGTTAGGCATTTGGAAGGGCACATGTCACTCTTATTTCCTGGGAGGAAGAAGAATTAACTAAAGTCTCAGCCACCCACCGGGAACCGGTATAGGTCGTCAACCAAAATTTTGCACTTGCGTTCAGCTCACAAAAAACGAGTTAAAAAGTGGAGCTCAGGGGCACAGCAATTCACAAACTGGCAGAGTAATAAAGGGCAACTGTCGTCCAACTATCTGTTGAGCGAAGGCAACTAGGCGGACTTGAAAGCGAGGCAGAATAGCAGGAAACAGATTTCAAGAGGTACGTAGGAATCGCCTTTAAAGCACAGGAAGAGGGGCACAACTTTGACTATGATGCACTTGGCCAAAAAGGGCGTAGGCGTTTTCTCCTGAATATATTCAGGAGAAAACGCCTACGCCCTTTTTGGCCAAGCAAGCAAGTGGGCAATGGAAATCTGCACTAGAAAGAAGTATCACTTCCCACCAGTCAAAACGGACATCCACAAAATGGGTAAAAACCAGAAAGGCAAGACAGGGCCTGGAGAACAGGGAGCCTTATTATGCTGATGGGCAGGATGTAAATTGTCCACTGCCACACTGGAGGAGTTCATTGTGTTCCCTAAAACAAGGAAACAACAGAGCTACAGAGCCAAGTGCACTTCCAGTCTAGGGAATATACCTTGGGAAAACTGAAAATCAATAAGACAGAGCCACCCCAAAATTTAGGGCTGCACTGCTTACAAGAACCTCAACTTTTGTACATCTTAAATATCCCAGGAAATATAAAAATGGTTCAAAAAATTGTGGTACTTACATACGATGGAATATCCCTCAGCCATGAAATAAATGTCACAAAACCAGGAGCAGCAAAATGAGTGGATTCAGGTACGATGATTCTAAGTGAAATAAGTCCCACAGAAAAAGAAACGTATCATAAGATATCACTTATGAAGATCCTGTAAACATGGCTACACATGAACTGAGTTAGGAAAGATTACAGAGTAACTAATCTTATCATAAGATATCACTCATAGCGGGAATGTACACATGACTACACATGAAGTGAATGACAAAAACAACAGATTCACACATTTAGAAAACATCTTCTGCCTGCTTAATGGGAAAGCCGAGTTGGGGTGATGCATAAAACCACAGTATTTAATTAGCACAGATACCGTTATATAAACCATGTATTTAATAGACAACACCTACTCCCGGCACAATGAACTGGACTCAACACCCCCTATTCATTGCCGAGGAATATGTCTGACTCTAAGTATTTTAAAACATATGTATTCTCATGTCTCCATAAAGGAATCATGTGTGTGTATAACGGCATGAACACAGCACTGAAATTCAGTTAAACCCACTTATAAAAATAAATTTCAAAAGCAAAATGCAAAAACAGATAGAAAGTCTTAAAAACTACGTTCAGGGCCTGTGATGCAAGCTAGATTGACCATCTTTACACCCAAAGCTGGATGAGACATAAGACTGGACACTTGGGGCGGACAAGATTGCTGAGGTTGTGTGAACAAAAGAACACCACTTAGAGCAATACTGTGTGCTACCCATTTTAGTGGTCCCAACTCTCCAGGTTTAAGGGAATCTTCCTACAGTTAAAACATGCATGGGAAACCCAGTGGATGGTACACTGTGTAATAGGGAAAGTTTTCTAAAAGGTACCTCATTTTTCCTTTTGTCGTGCTCGGCTTCACCATTCCATCTGCATGACTCAAAATCTCCCCACTTCGAGTGTCAGTGCCTTTACACTCCCGTTATGCACAGTTTGTAATTGTGCAGAGGATGAACAGGAAGAGGGGAAATAAGTGAGAGATTAGCTTTAGGTGTTTGGATGGGCACATGTCACTCTAGTTTCGCATCAGGAAGAAGAATTAACCAAAGGCTCAGCCTGAAGCCCCGGAACCAGACTAGGGCCTAAAGCCATCCTGCGGTATTGCAGCCAGCTCACAAAGAGGCGAGTTGAAAAATGGAAATCAGGGGCACAGCAATTCACAAACTTGCAGAGTTATAAAGGACAACTATCATCCAGAAATATATTGTGGAAAGGCAGTGAAGAGGATTTGAATAGAAGGCAGAATTGAAGGAAACATATTTCAAGAGGTAGATTGGAGTCGTCTTTAAAGCACATGAAAAGCGACAGAATTTCGACAATGTTGCCCTTGGCTGAAAAGGGATTATGTGTATTTTCTTGAATATATTCGGGAAAAAATGCATATGCCCTTTTTGGCCAAGCAAGCCATCAGGCATTGCAAATCCACACTACATAGAAGTGTCCCTTACCTCCAGTCAAAAGGGCCATCCACAAATAGTGTAAAAACCACAAATTCAGGACAGGCAATGGACAAAAGGGAGCCTGGTTACGCCGATGGACAGGATGTAAATTGCCAACAGCCTCTCTGGAGAACTGTATGTTGTTTTCTAAAACAGAGCTACAGAGCATAGCACACTTCCACTGATGGCCGTGTATTTTGTGAAAAGTAAAAATCCACAACACACAGCCAGCCCAAAGTTTAGGACTGTTCTGTTTACAAGAACCTCGACTTCGGTACACTTTATATATCCCAGGAAAGGAAAAAAAAATGGATATAGATGTTGTGGTACTTATATACAATGGAATGTCACTCAGACATAAAATCAATGTCATAAGGCCAATAGCAGCATAATGAGTGGCTTTGGTACGATGATGCTAAGTGAAATGAGCCACAAAGAAAAGAAACTTATTGTAATATATCACTTATAGAGGAAATGTAAACATGGCTACACATGAACTGAATTTCAAAAGAGAACAGAGTTACACATTTAGAAAACACACTTATGCCTCCTTAAGGGGAAATGTGACGTGGGGCGATGTGTAAAAGAAGAGTTTGAAATGAGCACAGATCCCATTCCATATACCAAATATATAATAGACAAGACCTACTCCTTTCTCAATGAACTGGACACAAAACACCCTATTCACTGAAGAGGAATATATCTGACTGGTAATAACCTTGGAACCTATGTATTTATGTCTCCATAATGGAATCAAGTGTATGTAGATTGGCATAAACACAGATCAATGGAACAGGACAGAAAGCCCAGAGATAAACCTACATACCTATGGCTATCTCATCTATGACAAAGGAGCTAAGGATATACAATGGAGAAAAGACAGTCTCTTCAGTAATTGGTGCTGGGAAAACTGGACCCCTACACATAAAAGAATGAAATTAGAACACTCCATAACACCATACACAAAAATAAACTCTAAATTGATTAGAGATCTAAATATAAGACCAGACACTATAAAACACTTAGAGGAAGCCATAGGCAGAACACTCTATGACATAAATCACAGCAAGATCCTTTTTGACCCACCTCCTAGAGAAATGGAAATAAAAACAGAAATCAACAAATGGGACCTAATGAAACTTAAAAGCTTTTACACAGTACAGGAAAACATAAACAAGATGCAAAAACAACCCTCAGAATGGGAGAAAATATTTTCAAATGAAGCAATTGACAAAGGATTAATCTCCAAACATTACAAGCACCTCATGTAGCTCAATATCACAAAAACAAACAACCCAATCCAAAAACGGGCAGAAGACCTAATAGACATTTCTCCAAAGAAGATATACAGAGTACCAAGAAACACATGAAAGGATGCTGAACATCACTAATCATTAGAGAAATGCAAATCAAAACTACCGTGAGGTATCACCTCACAGCAATCAGAGTGGCAATCATCAAAAAAATCTGCAAAACAATAAATGCTGGAGAGGCCTTTATTGGAGGAAACGGAACACACTTGCACTGTGGGTGGGAATGTAAATTGATATGGGCACTAGGGAGAACAGTACGGAGGTTCCTTTAAATAACTAACAATAGAAGTACCATACGACACAACAATCCAACTACTGGGCATTTGCCTTGCGAAAACCATAATTCAAAAAGAGTTATGTACAAAAATGTTCATTGCAGCTCTATTTGCATTAGCCAGGACATGGAAGCAACCTAAGTGTCCATCGACAGATGAATGGATAAAGAAGATCTGGCACATATATACAATCAAATATTACTCAACCATAAAAAGAAGCAAAACTGAGTTATTTGTACTGAGGTGGATGGACTTAGAATCTGTCCTACACAGTGAAGTAAGTCAGAAAGGGAAAAACAAATACTGTATGTTAACAGAGATATATGGAATCTAATGAAGAAAAAAAAAAGATTTTGAAGAACCTAGTGGCAGAACAGGATTAAGGACACAGACATAGAGAAAGGACTTGAGGACACCGGAAGGGGGATGGGTAAGCTGGGACGAAGTGAGAGAGTGGCATGGACATAAATACATTACCAAATGTAACACTGATAGCTACTGGGAAGCAGCCACATAGACCAGGGAGATCAGCTCAGTGCTTTGTGACCACATAAAGGGGTGGGATATGGAGTGTGGGAGGGAGATGCAAGAGGGAGGGGATCTGGTGATATTTGTATATGTATAGCTGATTCACTTTGTTATACGGCAGAAACGAACACTCCATTGTAAAGCAATTATACTCCAATAAACGTGTAAAAGGAAAAAAAAAAAAGAAAGCCCAAGGAAAAACCTACACACCTATGGTCAACTAATCTATGACAATGGAGGCAAGACTATACAATGGAGATAAGAGAGTCTCTTCAATCATTGGTGCTGGGAAATATGGACAGCTACATGTAAAAGAATGAAATTAGAACACTCCCCACAACCATACATAAAAATATATTCAAAATGGATTAGAGACCTTAATGTAAGGCCGGACAGTATAAAACTCTGAGAGCAAAACTTACGAAGGATACTCTGACGTAAATCACAGCAAGATCTTTTTTGATCCACCTCCTATAGTAATGAAATTAAAAAGAAAACTAAACAGATGGGACCTAATGAAACGTAAAAGCTTTTGCAAAGCAAAGGGAACTACAAACAAGACGAAAAGACAACCCTCAGAATGGCAGAAAATATTTGCAAACGAATCAATGGACAAATGATTAATCTCCAATATATATAAACAGCTCATGCAGCTCAATATTAATAAAACAAACAGCCCAATACAAAAATGGAAGAAGATCTAAATAGACATTTCTTCCAAGAAGACATAGAGATGGCCAGTACGCATATGAAAATCTGCTCAACACCACTAATTATTAGAGAAATGGAAACGGAAACTACAATGAGGTGTCACGTCACACCTGTTAGATTGGGTATCATCATAAAATCTACAAACAACAAATGCTGGAGAGGGAGTGGAGAAAAGGATCCATATTCCACTATTGTTGGGAATGTAAATCGATACAGTCTCTATGGAGAACAGTATGGAGGTTCCTTAAAAAACTAAAAATAGAATTACCATATAATCCAGCAATCCCACTACTGGGCATATACCCAGAGAAAACCATAAATCAAAAAGACACATTCACCACAATGTTCACTGCAGCACTATTTACAATAGACAGGTAATGAAAGCAACCTAAGTGCCCACAGACAGACGAATGGATAAAGACGTGGTACATATATACAACGGAATATTACTCAGCCATACATAGGAATGAAATTGGTTCATTTGTAGAGACCTTGATGGATCTAGAGACTGTCATACAGAGTGAAGTAAGTCAGAAAGAGAAAAACAAATATTGTATATTAATGCATATATGTGGAACGTAGAAAAATGGTACAGATGAACCGGTGTGCAGGGCAGAGATAGAGACACAGATGTAGAGAACAAACATATGGAAACCAAGGAGGGGACGCCATGTGAGGGTGGTGGTGGGATGAATTGGGAGACTGGGATTCACATGTGCACACTTATATGTATAAAATAGATATCCAATAAGAACCTGCTATATAAAAGAAATAAATTTAAAAAAATTAAAAATAAATAAATAACATTTAATAAAATAAAACAGAAAAAACTTTTTCCCTTCACATAGATGTCTTTATATTAATGCATTATTTCCATGTTTATATCTCCAAATTAAAAAAAAGAGGAATAAATAAAATCTAACTTGAAACAAAAAGAAAAAAAGAAAAAAAAAAACAGAACTCACCAGTTATACAGAGGAAAATCGTATCAGGGCACTTGCTCCAGTGGTAAAAATTTCTTAAGTTGGTCAGAGGTGGGAAATCGTCTCCCATGCACTCAGCAGCACTCCCCCCCACAAGGAGCATCCTCATTGCAAAGCTGGGGGACTGTGTCGAGGCGTCTGTGAGTAAATGTGAGCTGAGCCCCAGTCCTGCTGCAGCTGAACTCTTCCCACCCTTTCCAGGTAAAACACCTGAATATGTACAAGCACTTGCAAGCCTAGAGGAAGGGCTGTGGAGCCACACTAGCGAGAGCACGCAAGCCGACTTGGTGTCTGCAGGCCAGCCAGGATGGTCCTGGCCCCAGATGATCTTCTGGAATCTTTCCATTTCCCTGCCTGTGATACCCCTGCTGCCATGGACCCCACTGCTTTTTTACTTCCTCACCTCTGCCTGGGGAGAAATTCCAGTGGCAGGTATGGGTAACACATCCTCTTCTTTAGCAGGTGGCAGCCTGGAAACTCCTGCAGAAAGTCCAGCAGAGCTCCACTCACACTGGGCCACCCACAAAGCCACGGCCCCTCACTCCCTCCCACCACCCCAGCCCCGACACTGCTGACGGGGCAGAGAATATGGCGTCAGGCACAGCTACATGTGCTCTTGCTGACTGGAGAGGTGTTTATATTGACCTCAACCCAGGCACACCTGTGGGGTGGGGGCTGGCAGGCAGTGTCAGGCTGCCCAAATCAGCCAATCCTCACCCCTCAGGGGCTCACAGTTGCAGAAAATGAACGTTGCTAAACAGGTCAGTCCTATGGAACAGGTGTGGGCTCTTGAGAGTTAGGATAGACAAGGGGTTCAGCTGCGGCTTGTTTTCTTATCATTTTATCTGGTCCATGAGTGGAAAACAACTTCAAGAAGACCCTATCCTAATGAGAGGAACCCAGGAGTCAGGGAGAGGAGTGATGGTGGGTGGAGACAGAGGCCTGGTGCCCTGGCTGCAGTGGAAGTGTCTGGAAGACCAGGCAGAGAGAGGCTGCACGGAGTGATAGCCAGGGTCACAAACCTGCCAGAGCTTCTGTTTGTTAGTTCAAATCCTGCTCTGAGGTGTTCTGTGTCAGCTGTGAGTGACAGGTGAGCTCGGCGTTCTCTGCAAGGTGGGCTATGTGCACAGTTCCTGTGTGTCCAGCCCTGCTGGGGTACCTGCCCAGGGGAGTTCCGTATCCTGGGAAGGGCCTGACTATGAGAGCCCCATGGGCTGCTGGGTAGCTGCACAGGTGAGCTCCATACCCTGGGAGGGACTTGAACACAAGAGCCCCGTGGGCTGTGGTGTGTGGGATGCAGCCCAGGTGAGCTCCATATCCTGGGATTGGCCTGACCACGAGAGCCCCATGGGCTGCTGGAGACCTGGTAAAGGATATCAGGACAGTCAGTGAAGCCACCGAGGATATACATCCAGTAGCTCCTATTTCCTACACCCTGCTGGAAATTCTACCATCCACCAGGCCATGGCATTCTGTATTACACTTCAATGATGCCTTCTTCTGTATTCCATTCATCTCAGAGTCACAAGAATTTTTGGATTGTGAGTGGCAGGACACAACATGCAACACAAGCAATAATGCTGGGCCGTCCTGCCCCAACGGTACAAAAATCCCCACACCATCATTGGGGAAATGTCCTCTAAAGACCTAAAAGTTCTACCTCTGTAAAAGGGAACCCTCCTTCAATATGCAGATGACATTCTGATTGCCAGGCCTACTAAAGACGCCTCTGAACTACCTAGCCAAGAAAGGATAGAAGGTGTCCAAGAAAAAGACTCAAATATCCCAGGCCCAGGTGACATGCCTGTGCTTCATTCTCACAGATATTCGGAGAAACGCATCCCAGGATAGGGAAGAAGCCATTTGCAGCCTTACCTCTTCTAAAACTAGAAGACAGCATAGGGGTTCATGGGGAGGCCAAGGTTTTCTGCATCTGGATCCCTAACTACAGTCTAACAGCTGGTCCTCTACATGAAACCCTGACATGAAAAGATGATGATCCTTTTGAATAGAATCCAGAAGCAGCCTTCAAGAATGGAAAGAGCAGTCAATTCAGACCCTTGCCCAGGAACTCGCTAATTTAGCTAAACCCTTTGACCTTTACATACCCGGTCAAAAGTTAATCGCCCTTGGAGCCTTAGTGCAAAAACTGGGACCACTTGAAATGGAGCAACACAAGAATGCCCTTCAGGTATGATAAACTATGGTCACCAAGGGCTTTGCCCACCGACTCATCAGGCCAGGATACTGGGGTATCTAAAAAGCTGGAAATCAGCAGCCCACATGGCCAGCTCCCTCCTAATGGAAAAGGACCCCACGTGGTGATCCTAACCACCCATCATGCCCTGAAGTTGCAGGGCTCGCTCTGTGGACACACTGACCTCGAGTGAGGAGGCCCTCCAACTCCAACCTCTAGAGAGACAAACGGGGGCAATGGGCCCCCAAGATGACTCATGTGACCATCACTTGACCTGGAGTTTCTCTGAAAACAACAAGACTGTGCCCCGAAAGAGCAGACTACTGCTTGCAGGACTTACTGCACCCAGAGTGGAGCTAATAAGCTTGGCTGGGGAAACGTATATCACGCTTTCACAATAGAAAACCCTACAGGCACCGTGGTGATGGTGGCCAATATGACCGGCTGGACTGCTGGCTACTTCTAAAAGCCGTTGACTCAGTGGACGTCATGGTCCTGGATCACCACTGACCCTGGACTGTCTGGGAGTTGCGCGGGCAGGGCTCTGACACATGGTGCTGTTTGTACATTAATTCAGGGACCTAATTAAAGAAAGCACAGACTACTGGTCAGAGCATCTAGGCTGGCAAAACCCGTCAGCCTAAGGTCGCCAAACAAATGTGGGGTGGGGTGAAACCTGCCACATCAGCATCTATGTGCATCTCTTTCCTGGACACTTAAAGGTCATTAGAATCTATAACACTTCCAATGCTGGTGCTCAGGCGGACGAGAAGTGAGGCAGGAGTCCTTGGGACAATCAACCTCACCTGGAGGCTGGTGGGGAGACGTTTTTCCCCTCCCCCCAGGTATCAGGGCTGCCACCACAGCATGAAGCAGTTACAAAAGAGGTGTCTGCACCCTCAACACCCCAAGAATGAGGAAAGGAACAAAAAGCAGAGGAGGTGTTCATCTCTGGCAACGTTCATTAAAAATTCCTGGGAGATAAAAAGAGAATCTGAGCCATAAAATAAAGTCTAACAGGTTTTTCCTTTGTGCTTTGTCTAATTCACATGCGTCTAGGGTTCCGTATGCAGAGGTCCCACACCCGGCACTTCAGACCTGATTTCTTAGTGCAGAATGGCTGGGTCGACACCTCAGATAGCGGGGTCCCATGCAGACTCCGAGGTTCAGTGCCTGAGCTTCAGCCAACCCAGCCCTCGAGAGCTCCATCCCCTAACTCCCACTGACGCTGCTGGGATCCCTACACAGCAGTCCAGCCCAGAGCCCATGGGGGCGTGCACACTCTCACCTCTCCATTCTGTTTTCAAAATAATGTTTCCTTTGCTTCTGAACCAAACTCGGTCTTGATCTGTTGGCTCCAATGACACTGGGCATGGGGACTCCTGTAGGGTCCACTCTGGAGGATCAGTAACAGAAATTGAGAACCTTGTAACTTCAATGAACAGATGTGTGAGCCAAACTGTAGTTAACATAGAGCAGTGTATCATGCTCGGGTAAAATAAGATGTTTCTAAGACTTACACTTGATATTTCCATCACTTTACTATAAGCAAGTTCAGTGAAGACGTCTGTCTTATTTGTCAGGTCAACACTAGAGAAATGAAGTGATTTATTTCCATGGATGTACATCGAATACTCTTGGCTGAAGCTTCAATCTTGTTTTGAATGCTTTTCCATTGAAAAGGATACCTCTCTTTCAGCTCCCCCATTTCTGAGAAGTATAAAATCTTATAATTTATTATTACCAAAGGGGAAAGGTAGGAGAAGGGATAAATTAACAGTTTGGGATTAACACATACACACTGCTATGTATAAAAGAGATCATCAACAAGGAACTACTGTATAGCACAGGGAACTACACTGAATATTTTGCAATAACCTATAAGGGGAAATAATCTGAAAAAGAATAGATATTTTTATTGACATCATCTATCAATGACAGATAAAATGTAACCTAAGCAAGGCCGATGGTGAACGCTTCTGAACCTGAAGATTTCAGTCATCTAAAATTTGGGCTCTGCCTATTTCCCAAGGCCCTTAATGGACATACGTGTAGCCGTAGCTTAAAAATTCCCCAGTTTGGGGTACGGGGAGGCACTGATTTGGAAAAATCCCTGGTGTTCTCCTTCCATGCACGGGACCCTTCCTACAGCTAAAACATGCCTGTCACACCTAGACGATGGTACACCGTTTGATCGGAAAGAGTTTGAAAAAGGCACCTCATCTCCTCATCACCTGGTGCTCGGGTTCACCCCTCCAGCATCTTTCCTAACAATCTCCTCACTTGGGGATATCAGCACCGTCAACATCCTGTTGCACACAGTTTGGAATTTGTCCAGAGGATGAAGCGGAAGGATGAGAAAAATTTAGAGAGAAGTCTTAGTTGTTCGGACAGGCACATGCCACTCTAATTTCCAATCTGGAAGACAAATTCATCAAAGGCTAGAATTGCCCACGGAAACAGAATATGTCTAGAGGAAATCCCGCTGTTTTCTGTCCAGTTTCCAAAAACACAAGTTGAAAAATGGAACTCAGGGGCACTAAAATTCATGAAACTGCAGAGATGAAAATATCTATCATCAAAAAATATCTTGAGGTAAGTCATAGAAAAGGAGTTGTAAGCAAGGGAGAGTGGCAGGAAACAGATTTGAAGAGGTAGAAAGGACTCCCCATTAAAGCACAAGAAAAGGGGCTGAACATCGCCAATGATGCAGTTGGCCCAAAAGGGCGTATGCATGTTTTCTGAATATATTCAAGTAAAGGCCATACACACTTTTTATCCAACCAAACAGGTGGGCACTGGAAATCAATACTACAAAATGTATCACTTCACATCAGTCAGAAGGGCCATCCACAAAAAGTGTAAACACCAGAAATGCAGGACGGGGCGAGGAGAAAAGGGAGCACTGTGAGGCTGATAGTGGAAATATAATTTGCCAATGGTCACTCTGGAGAAGTGTATTGTGTTTGCTAAAACATCTAAAAGATGAGCTACAGAGCATAGGGCACTTGCACTCATGGGCGTATACCTTGGGATAAACAGAAATGGACAGAAAACAGGCACGCCAAAGTTTACCACCTCTCTGTTAAAAAGGGCCTCCACGTGGATATAACCTAAATGTCCCTGGAAGGATAAAATGGATAAAAGAGATGGGGTGCTTATGTAGAGTGGAATATTACTCATCCAGAAATCAATAAAATAAGGCCAGTTGGAACAACTCTGGAGGAGTTACATACGATCATTCTAGGTGACATATGTCAGAAAGAAAGAGACACATATCATAAGATGTCACTTAAAGGTGGAATCAAAAATGGCTACACATGAAATAAACTACAAAACAGAAACATAGTCAAATATGTAGAAAATAGACATAAGGCTGCTAAATGGGAAAGGTGGGGAATGGTGAGGTATTATCCAGGAGGTTGAAATTAGCAAAGATACCATTCCAAGTATCAAATTGAATAACTGATAAGGCCTACACGGTACCTCAAAGAACTGCACTCAGCCCACTCAAGTCACTGGACAATAATACATATGAATCGTAAGCATCTGAAAAAGAATTTATTGTTGTCTCACAGTACATGAATCAAGTGGATGTACAGCAGCAAAAAACAGAGCTTTGAAAATCAGCTGTAACCTATATAAAATAAATTTAAAAATATTTATAAAAACAGTGAGACAGACAAAAATTCTTACAACTTTTGTTGAAGGGCTACGATGTAACGTGGATTGAACACATGTAGACCCACAGCAGGATGATATATAAGGCTGGAAGCTATGCACACTAAGAGATGTTAGAGAGGCTGGGTGAGGAAATGCAGACCTTTTAAAGTAATACTGCCTGGTACCCATTCCATGGGTCCCAAATCGGCAGGTTCAAGGGAATCTTCTGACAGCGAAAACATGCCTGGGAAACCGAGATGAATGTACACCGTGTGCTCAGGAAAGGTGTCTAAAATGCACCTCATTTTTGATCTCCTGGTGCTGGGGTTCTCCATTCCAGCCACATTACTAAAAATCTCCCCACTTGGAGAATCAGCACCTTTAACCTCCTGTTTCACACAGTTTGCAATTTGTGCAGAGGATAAATGGGAAGGGGGGAACCAATGAGAGATTAGCTGTAGGAGTTTTGACAGGCACATGTCACTCTAATTTCCCATTAGGAAGAAGAATTAACCAAAGGCTCAGCCTGCCTCCTCAGAACCAGAATAGGGCCAGAAGCAATCCAATGGTTTGGCAACCAGCTCACAATAAAAGCGAGTTTCAAAATGGAGCTCAGGAGCAGACAATTCAAAGACCTGCAAAGATATAAATGATAACCAACGTCCAAAAATATATTCAGGTAAGGCAACAAAGAGGATCTGAATGAGAGGCAGAATTGCAGGAAACAGATTTCAAAAGGTAGATTGTACTCACATTTAAAGCATATGAAAAGCAGCAGAATTTCTCAAATGATGCAGTTGGGCAAAAGTGTGTATGCCTTTTTTTGTGAATATCATCAGGAAAAAAACACATACAGAGTTTTTGGCCAACCAAGCAAGCCGTAAATGCAAATCTGCACAACAAAGAAGTCTCAATTTCCACTGTTCAGAAAGGCCATCCAAAAAATGTGTACAAACCAGAAATGCAGGAGAGGCCATGGAGAACAGGGAGCCTAGTCACGCTGATGGGTGGGGTATAAATATCCAAGAGCCACTCTGAAGAAGTGTATGCTGTTTCCTAAAACATTTAAATACAAAGTCCCCGAGCAAAGGGGACTTCAACTCATGGACATATAACTTGGGAAGACTAAATATTGACAAGACACAGGCTCCCAAATATTTAGGGCTGCTCTGCATACAAGAACCTCAACTTTGGTACACCTAAAATATCCCAGGAAAAAGAGAAATGCATAAATAACTTGTGGTAATTTTGTACAACGGAATATCTCTCAGACGTGAAATCAATGTCATAAGGCCAGTAGCAGCATAAAGAGTGGATTTAGGTATGATGATTCTAAGTGAAATTAGTCACACAGAAAAAGAATCTATTCATAAGATATCACTTACAGAGGGAATGTCAACATCACAACACATGAACTGAATTAAGAAAGAGAACAGAGTCTCACATTTAGAAAACACTCTTATGCCTGTTTAATGGGAAAGGATAGGTGGGGTGATGCATAAAACCAGAGTTTGATATTAGCACAGGTACCATTCCATAAACCAAATACAGAATAGAAAAGACCTACACATTCCTCAGTGAACGGGACTCAAAACACCTATTCCCCGCAGAGGAATATATCTGACTAGTAAGAATCTTAAAACCTATGTACTTATATGTGTCCGTAAGGGAATCAAGTATGTCTAGACCGGCATAAACAGGTCAGTGAAAATCAGCTCAACCTCATTATAAAAATGAATTTCAAAAACAAAACAAAAAAACAGCGAAATTCTTACACAATTCCTTCAGGGGTTCTGATGAAACCTGGAATTACCCTATCTGCAAAGACAGCTGGATGAGACATAAGGCTGGACACTTGGGACTGAGAGGACTGGTGAGATTGGGAGAGAAAATGCAGACCCTATAAAGTATCAATGCATGCCACCATTCCATGGGTTCCAAATCTCCAGGTAGAAGGGAATATCACTACAGTTATAACATGTATGGGAAACCTAGAGAAAGGACACCCTGTGATGGTGAAAGGTTTCTAAATGTCTCCTAATTTTTCCTCTCCTTGTGCTCCAGTTTGGCATTCAAACTGCTTTACTATCAATCTCCCAACTTAGGAGAGCCAGCCCCTATAACCTCCTGGTTCGCACAGTTTGCTAATTGTGCAGAGGATGAAAGGGAAAAGGGAGAACCAATCAGAGAGTAGATGTAGGCATTTGGACGGGCACATGTCACTCTAAATTCCCGTCAGGAAGAAGAATTAACCAAAGCCTCAGCCACCCACAGGGAACCAGTATAGCCACCCCTTGAACCAGTATAGGTCCTCAAGCAAAATTGTGGATTTGCGGTCAGCTCCCAAAAATGGGATTTGAAAATTGGAGCTCAGGGGCACAGCAATTCACAAAACTGCAGAGTTATAAAGGTTAACTCTCTTCCAAAAATCTGTTGAGGGAAGGTAACAAAGCAGACTTGAAAATGAGGCAGAATTGCACAAAACATATTTCAAGAGGTAAAGTGGAATCGCCTTTAAAGCACCGGAAAAGCATCACAACTTCGACAATAATGCACTTGGCCAAAAACTGCGTATGCCTTTTCTCCTGAATATATTCAGGAGAAAATGCATACGCCCTTTTTGGCCAATCAAGCAAGCGTGCAATGCAAATCCACACTATAAAGAATTGTCACTTCCCACCGGTCAAAAGGGACATCCGAAAATCTGTAAAAACCAGAAAGGCAAGAGAGAGATGAGAAAGGCATGAAGCAATGTGATCCCAAGGGTCATGGAGTATTGTGATGACAAGTGCATGGAGCATTGTGATGACAAGACTTCCGGATCATTGTGTTGTCAGGGTTCATGGAGCATTGTGATGACAGGTGTCATGGATCATTGTGATGACAGGGGTCATGAAGCATTGTGATGAGAAGGTCATGGAGCATTGGGATGAAAATGTTCATGGAGTATTGTGATGAGAGACGTCATTGAGCATTGTGATGACAACGTACTGGAACACTGTAATGAGAAGACCATGGAGCCTTGTGATGACAAGTCTCATGGAACATTCTGATGAAAAGGGGCATGGAGCATTGTGATTACAGGGGTCTTGGAGCATTGTGATGACAAGGGCATTGAGGATTGGAATGAGAAGGCTATGGAGCATTCTGATGACATGAATCATGGAGCTCTGTGATGACAAGGGCATGGGACATTGTGATGAAAAATGCATGGAGCCTTGTCATGACAGGGTACAAGGATCATACTGACGACAAGTGTCAGGGAACATTGTGATGACAAGGGTATTGAACATTGTGATAACAAAGGTCATGGAGCATTGTGATGAGAAGACCATGGATAATTGTGATGATGAGCAAAATGGGGCATTGTGATGATAAGTGTTATGGAACATATTGATCACAAGGATTTGGAGCATTGTGATTAGACAGGTCATGGAGCATTTTGATTTCATTGTGATGACAATAGCATGAAGCATTATGATGATGGGCATGGTGCATTGTGATGCCAGGATTCATGGATCATTGAGATGAGAAGGGGCATGGAGCATTGTGATTACAGGAGTCTTGGCGCATTGTGATGACAATGGCATGGAGCATCGTGAATGAGAAAGCCAAGGAGCATTCTGATGACATGCGTCCTGGAGCGTTGTGATGGCAAGGGCATGGAGCATTGTGATTACAGGGGTCTTGGAGCATTGTGATGACAATGGTCATGGAGCCTTGTGATGAGAAGGCTGTGGAAGATTGTGATGGCAGCGGTCATGGAGCATTGTTATGACAGGGGTAATGGAGCATTGTGATGACAAGGTCATGGATAATTGGTCTGAAATATTTCATGGATTATTGTGATGAGAGGGGGCAACGAGCATTGTGATGACAAGGGAATGGAACACTGTGATACATGGGTCATGGAGGATTGTAATGACAAGCGCAGGGAGCATTGTTAGAAAAATGGCATCGAGCATTGTGATGAAAAGCATCATGGAGCCTGTGATGACAAGGGCATGGAACAATGTGATGAGAGGGTTCATGGAGCATTGTGATCACAATGGCATGCAGCATTGTGATGCCAAGGGTCATAGAGCTTTGTGATGACAAAAGTCATGGAGAATTTTGATGACAAGCGTGTGGTGCATTCTGTTGTGAAGGGCAGGGAGCATTGTGATTACCGGGTCATGGAGCAATTTGATGAAAAGTGTCATGGAACATTTGGATGACAGGGCTTATGGAACATTGTGATGTCAGGGGTCATGGAACATTTTCATGACAGGGGTTATGGACCATTGTGATGACAGGGGAGTGAGTGTATTGTGATGACTAGTGAGGGAACATTTTGATATCAGTGGTGAGAGAGCATTTTTAAAAGACTTGCATGGAGCATTGTGATGACAAGCTTTATGGAGCATTGTGATGAAAAGGTTGTGGAGAATTGTGATGCCAAGTTTTATGGAGGATTGTGATGACAGAGGTAATGAAGTATTGTGATGACAAGCGCTTGGAGCATTGTGATGGCAAGGGTCATGGAGCATTGTGATGACAAGGGAATGGAGCATTGTGGTGACAACGGCCATTGAGAATTTTGATGAAAAGGTCGTGATGCATTGTGATGACAAAGGCATGGAACTTGCTATGACAGGGTTCATGGGTCATTGCAATGAAAAGTGCATGGAGAATTGTGATGACAAGAGCATGTAACATTCTGATGAGAACTGTCTTGGAGCACTGTGATGACAAGGACGTGGAGAATTGTGATGACAAGGGACATGGGGCATTGTGATAACCAGGGCATGGAGCATTGTGATGGCAAGACCGTGGAGCACTGTGATGAGAAGACCATGGATAATTGTGGTGACGGGCATCATAGAGCACTGTAATGACAAGGGGCTTGGAGCAGTTTGATGACACGTGTCATGGAGCATTGTGATGAAAAGGGTCATGGAGCATTCTGATGACAAGATTGTGGAGTATTTTGATGACAAAGCCAAGAAAGTGGAGAATTGTGATGACAGGGAACATGGAGCATTGTGATGACTAGGGCATGGAGCATTGTGATGGCAAGACCGTTGAGCATTGTGATGAGAAGACTATGGATAATTGTGATGACAAGCGTCATGGAGCACTGTAATGACAAGGGGTATGGAGCATTGTGATGACAGTGGACATGGAGCATTGCGATGGCAAAGGTCATGGAGCATTCTGATGACAGGCTTGTGGAGTATTGTGATGACAGTGGCATGGAGCATTGTGATGAAAACGGCATCGGGCATTGCGATGAAAAAGGCATGGAGCCTTTTCGTGACAGGGTTCAAGGAGCATTCTGACGACAAGTGTCAGGGAGCATTGTGAGACAAGTGTATTGAGAATTGTGATGACAAAGGTCATGGAGCATTGTGATGAAAAGGGCATGGAGTATTGTGATGACAGGCATCATGGAGCGTTGTGATGACAAGTGTTATGGAACATTGGGATCACAAGGGTTTGGAGCATTGTGATGACAGAGGTCATGGATCATTTTGATTTCAAGGAGCATGGAGCATTGTGATGACAAGGGCATGAAGCAATGTGATCCCAAGGTTCATGGAGGATTGTGATGACAATGGTAATGGCGTATTGTGATGAGAAGTGCATAGAGCATTGTAATGACAAGGTCATGTTGCATTTTGCTGACACAGGCATGGAGCATTGTGATGACAGGTGTCATGGAGCACTGTGATGACAAGCGTCACGGAGCATTGTGAGTACACGGGTCATGGAGCATTGGGATGACAAGGACATGGATCTTTGTGATGACAAGTGTCATGTAGCATTGGGCTGAAAATGTTCATGGAGTGTTGTGATAACAGGGGTCATGGAGCATTGGGATGACTAGGGAATGGAGCATTGTGATGACAAGAGTCCCGGATCATTGTGTTGTCAGGTGTCATGGAGTGTTGTGATGACAGTTGTCATGGAGCATTGTAATGATATTGTTCATGGAGCATTGTGATGAGAAGGTCATGGAGCATTGGGCTGAAAATATTCATGGAGTATTGTGATGACAGGGGTCATGGAGCATTGTGATGACAGAGGTCATGGAACATTTTGATTTCATTTTGATGACAATAGCCTGAAGCATTATGATGATGGGCATGGTGCATTGTGATGACAGGTTTCATGGAGCATTGAGATGAAAACTGGCATGGAGCATTGTGATTACAGGGGTCTTGGAGCATTGTGATGACAAAGGCATAGAACATTGTGATGAGAAGGCCATGGAACTTTCTGATGACATGCATCATGGAGATTTGTGATGACAAGGGCATGGATCATTGTGATTACAGGGGTCTTAGAGCATTGTGATGACAAGTATCATGGAGCCTTGTGATGACAAGGCCGTGGAATATTTTGATTGCAGGGGTCATGAAGCATTGTTATGACAGAGGTAATGGAGCATTGTGATGAGAAGGGCATGGAACATTCAATTAAATGTTTTATGGAGCATAGCGATGACAAATTTGTGGACTGTTGTGATGAAAAGCACGTTTCACACTGTGATGACAAGGGTCATGAGGCATGGTTCTGACAAAGGCATGGAGCATTGTGATGACAAGGGTCACCGAGCACTGTGATGAAAAGTTCATGGAACATTGTTGTTACAATGGTCACAGAGCCTTGTGATGACACGGGCATGGACCATTGTGATGACAAACGTTATGCAGCATTGTGATGACTGGAGTCATGGAGCATTGTGATGACAAAGGCATGCAGCACTGTGATGAGAAGTTCATGGAGTATTTTGAAGACAGGTGTCAGGGAGCATTGTGATGACATATGTCATGTTCCACTGTGATGACAATGGCATGGGGCACTGTGATGCCAAATTTAATGGAGGATTGTGATGACAAATATAATGGAGCATTGTGATGACTAGGGATTGGAGCATTATGATAACAAGGGCCATTGAGAATTTTCATGAAAATGTCATGAAGCATTGTGATGACAAGGTCCTGGAGCCTTGTGATGAGAAAACCATGGAGCCTTGTGATGACAAGTCTCATGGAGCATACTGATGAAAAAGGGCATGGAGCATTGAGATTATAGGGGTCTTGGAACATTGTTATGACAAGGGCATGGAGCATTGTGAGGAGAAGGCCAAGGAGCATTCTGATGACATGGGTCATTGAGATTTGTGATGACAAGAGCATGTAGCAATGTGATGATAGCGTTCATAGAGCACTGTGATGACAATGACATGGATCTTTGTGAAGACATAAGTAATGGAGCATTTTTATGACTGAAGTCATGGAGCATTGTGATGACAGGTGTCATGGAACATTGTAAAGACCGGGGTGAGGGATTATTGTGATGAATAGTGATGTAACATTGTGATATCAGTGGTGAGAGAGCATTTTGATGAGAAGTGCATGGAGCCTTGTGATGACATGTTTTAAGGAGCATTGTGATGACAAGATTGTGGAGCACATAGATGACAAGCACATGGCGCATGGTGATGACAAGGGTCATGGAGCATTGTGCTGAGAAAGGCATAGAGCTTTGTAATGACAAGTGTCAAAGAGCATTGTGATGAAAAGTTCATGGAGCATTGTGGTTAAAATGGTCACAAAGACTCTTGAGGACGAGGGCCTGGATCATTGTGATTACAAACTTCATGAAGCATGGTGATGACTGGAGTCATGGAGCATTGTGATGACAGGGGTCATGAAGAATTGTGATAACAAGGGCATGTAGCATTGTGATGACAAGGACATGGATCATTGGTCTAATAAGTTTCATGGATTATTGTGATGACAGTTGGAATGGCGCATTGTGATGACAAGGGCATGGAGCATTATGATGGCCAGGTCATGCAGTATTGTGAAGACAGGTGTCAGGGAGCATTGTGATGACATATGTAATGGCCCATTGTGATTACAATGGCTTGGAGTATTGTGATGACAATGGTCAGGGAGCATTATGCTGACAAGTGCATGGATAATTGTGATGACAATTGTCATAGAGCATTCTGATGACAAGCTTGTGGAGTATTTTGATGACAATGGCATGGAGCATTGTAATGAAAACGGCATGGGGCATTGTGATGAAAAAGGCATGGAGCCTTTTCGTGACAGGTTTAAAGGAGCATTCTGTAGACAAGTGTCAAGGAGGATTGTGATGACAAGTGTATTGAGAATTGTGATGACAAATGTCATGGAGCATTGTGATGAAAAGGGCATGGAATATTGTGATGACAGGCATCATGGAGCGTTGGGATGACAAGTGTTATGGAACATTCTGATGACAAGTGTTTGGAGCATTGTGATGAAGGAGGTCATGGATCATTTTGATTTCAAGGAGCATGGAGCATTTTGATGACAAGGGCATGAAGCAATGTGACCCAAGGTTCAAGGAGGATTGTAAAGACAATGGTAATGGAGGATTGTGATGACAAGCGCATAGAGCACTCTAATGACAAGGTAATGTAGCATTTTGCTGACAAAGGCATGGAGCATTGTGATGATGGGCATGATGCATTGTGATGACAGTGTTCATGGAGCATTGAGATGAAAAGGGGCATGGAGCATTTTGATTACAGGGGTCTTGGAGCATTGTGATGACAAGGGCATGGAGCATTGTGATTAAAGGTGTCTTGGAGCATTGTGATGACAAATGTCATGGAGCCATGTGAAGACAAGGCCATGGAATATTGTGAGAGCAGGGGTCATGGAGCACTGTTATGACAGGTGTAATGGAGCATTGTGATGAGAAGGGAATGGAGCATTGTGATGAGAAGGGAACGGAGAATTGTGATTACAAGATTTATGGAGCATTGCAATGACAGATTTGTACACCATTGTGATGAAAAGCGCGTGGCACACTGTGATGACAAGGGTCATGGAGCATGGTTCTGACAAAGACATGGAGCATTGTGATGACAATGCTCACGGAGCACTGTGATGTAAAATTCATGGATCATTTTGGTTACAAAGGTTACAGAGCCTTGTGATGATGCACACATGGATCATTGTGATGACAAACGTTATGAAGCATTGTGATGAATGGAGTCACGGAGCATTGTGATGACAGGGGACATGGAGCATTGTGATGACAAGGGCATGGAGCATTGTTATGACAGGGGCATGGAGCATTTGTCTTAAAATTTCATAGATTATTGTGATGACAGTGGGCATGGTGCATTGTGATGACAAGGGCATGGAGCATTGTGATGAGAAGGTCATGGAGTATTGTGAAGAGTGTTGTCAGGGAGCATTGTGATGACATATGTCATGGTCCATTGCGATGACAATGGCATGGAGCATAGTGATGCCAAATGTAACAGAGGATAGTGATGACAGATAAAGTGGAGCATTGTGATGACTAGGGATTGGAGCATTATGATGACCAGGGCCATTGAGAATTTTCATGACAAGTTCGTGAAGCATTGTGATGACAAGGTCCTTGAGCATTGTGATGACAAAACCATGGAGCCTTGTGATGACAAGTCTCATGGAGCATTCTGAAGAAAAGGCGCATGGAGCACTGTGATGACAGGGGTCTTGGAGCACTGTGATGACAAGGGCATGGAGCATTGTGTGGAGAAGGCCAAGGAGCATTCTGATGACATGCGTCATTGATCTTTGTGATGAAAAGGGCATGGAGCATTGTGGTTACAGGGGTCTTGGAGCATTGTGATGAAAAGGGCATGGATCATTGTGATGAAAAAGGCATGGATCCTTGTCATGACAGGGTTCAAGGAGCATACAGACAACAAGTGTCAGGTAGCATTTTGATGCCAAGTGTATTGAGCATTGTGATGACAAAGGTCATGGAGCATTGTGATGAGAAGACCATGGATAATTGTGATGACGAGCGTCATGGTGCATTGTGAGGACAAGTGTTATGGAATATTGTGATCACAAGTGTTTGGATCATTGTTATGACAGAGGTCATGGAGCATTTTGATTTCACTGTGATGACAGTAGCATGAAGCATTATGTTGATGGGCATGGTGCATTGTGATGACAGGGTTCATGGATCATTGAGATGAAAAGGGGCATGGAGCATTGTGATTACAGGGGTCTTGGAACATTGTGATGAGAAAGGTCATGGAGCCTTGTGATGACAAGTCCATGGAACATCGTGATGGCAGGGGTCATGGAGCATTGTGATGAGAAGGCCGTGGAGCCTTCTGATGACATGTGTCATGGAGCTTTGTGATGACAAGTACATGGAGCAATGTGATGAGAGCATTCATGGAGCATTGTGATGACAATGACATGGAGCATTGTGATGCCAAGGGTCATGGTTCTTTGTGATGACAAAGGTCATGGAGCATTTTGATGACAAGAGTGTTGTGCATTGTGATGAGAAGGGCAGGGAGCATTGTGATGACAGTGTCATGGAGCAGTTTGATGAAAAGTGTCATGGAATATTTTGAGGACAGGGGTTATGGAACATTGTGATGTCAGGGGTCATGGAGCATTTTGATGAAAAGGGCCATGGGGCATTTTGATGACAGAGTTTATGGAAGATTGTGATGTCAGTGGTCATCGAACATTGTGATGATATGTGCATGTAGCATTGTGATGACAGGAGTCATGGAACATTGTGAAGACAGGGGTGAGGGAGTATTGTGAGGAATAGTGATATAACATTGTGATATCAGTGGTGAGAGAGCATTTTGATGATAAAAGCATGGAGCATTGTGATCACAAGATTTATGGAGCATTGTGAGGACAAGATTGTGGACCACTCTGATGACAAGAGCATGGCGCTTTGTGATGACATATGTCATGAAGCACTGTGCTGACAAGCGCATGGAGCACTGTGATGACAAGGGTCATGGAGCATTGTGCTGAGAAAGGCATAGAGCATTGTGATGACAATGGTCAAAGAGCATTTTGATGAAAAGTTCATGGAGCATTGTGGTTAAAATGGTCACAGTGGCTGTTGATGAGGGGGCATGGACCATTGTTATGACAGGGGTCATGAAGAATTGTGATGACTGGAGTCTCAGAACATTATGATGACAAGGGTCATGAAGCATTGTGATAACAAGGGCATGGGGCATTGTGATGACAAGGGTCAGGGAGCATTTTGCTGACAAGTGCATGGAGAATTGTGATGACAAGAGTGATAGAGCATTGTGATGACATGCTTGTGGAGTATTTTGATGACAATGGCATGGAGCATTGTGATGAAAATGGCATGGGGCATTGTGATGAAAATGGCATGGACCCTTTTCGTGACAGGGTTCAAGGAGCATTCTGACGACAAGTGTCAGGGAGCATTGTGATGACAAGTGTATTGAGAATTGTGATGACAAAGGTCATGGAGCATTGTGATGAAAAGGGTATGGAATATTGTGATGACAGGCATCATGGAGCGTTGTGATGACAAGTGTTATGGAACATTGTGATCACAAGGGTTTGGAGCATTGTGATGACAGAGGTCTTGGATCATTTTGATTTCAAGGAGCATGGAACATTGTGATGACAAGGGTATGAAGCAATGTGATCCCAATGTTCATGGAGGATTGTGATGACAATGGTAATGGAGTATTGTGATGACAAACGCATAGAGCATTGTAATGACAAGGTCATGTAGCATTTTGCTGACAATGGCATGGAGCATTGTGTTGACATGTGTCATGGAGCACTGTGATGACAAGCGTCATGGAGCATTGTGAATACACGGGTCATGGAGCATTGGGATGACAAGGGCATGGATCATTGTGATGACAAGTGTCATGGAGCATTGGGCTGAAAATGTTCATGGAGTACTGTGATGACAGGGGTCATGGAGCATTGTGATGACAGAGGTCATGGAACATTTTGATTTCATTGTGATGACAATAGCCTGAAGCATTATGATGATAGGCATGGTGCATTGTGATGACAGGGTTCATGGAGCATTGAGATGAAAAGGGGCGTGGAGCAATGTGATTACAGGTGTCTTGGAGCATTGTAAAGACAAGTGCATGGAGAATTGTGATGACAATAACATATATCATTGTGATGAGAAGTGCCATGGAGCATTGTAATGACAAGGACGTGGAAAATTGTGAGGACAAAGGACATTGAGCTTTGGGATGACCAGTGCATGGAGCATTGTGATGGCAAAACCGTGGAACATTGTCATGAGAAGACCTTGGGTATTTGTGATGACGAGCATCATGGAGCACTGTAATGACAAAGGTCATGAAGCATTGTGATGACAGGTGTCAGGGAGCACTGTGATGACAGGATTCATTGAGCATTGTGATGACAAGGGCAGGGAGTACTGTGATGACAAGGGCATGGAGCATTGTGATGACAAGGGCCATTGAGAATTTTGATGACAAGGTCGTGAAGCATTGTGATGACAAACAATTGCAGCTTGCTCTGACAGGGTTCATGGAGAATTGCAATGGCAAGTGCATGGAGAATTGTGATGACAAGAGCATGTAACATTGTGATGAGAAGTGTCATGTAACATTGTGATGACAAGGACTTGGAGAATTGTGATGACAAGGGACATGGAGCATTGTGATAACCAGGACATGGATAATTGTGATGACAGTGGTTATGGAGCATTATTATGACAAGGGCCATGGTGCATTCTGACATAAGATATCACTTATGAAGGACATGTAAACATGGCTACATATGAACTGAATTCAGAAATAGAACTGAGTCTCAGATTTAGAAAACACTCTTATGCTTGCTTAAGGGCAAAGAGACGTGGGGAGGTGCACAAAACCAGAGTTTGATATTAGCACAGGTACCGTTCCATAATCCAAATACAGAAGAGACAAGCCCTACTCCTTCCTCAGTGAACAGAACTCAACACCATATTCCCTGCAGAGAAATATATGTGACTAGTAAGAATTTTAAAACCTATGTATTGATATGTCTCCATAAGGGAACCTAGTGTGTCTAGAATGACATAAACACGGCAGGGAGAATCAGCTGAAACCCACTATAAAAATGAATTTCAAAACAAAACAAAATAACAGTGAAATTCTTACACAATACCTTCAGGGGTTCTGATGAAACCTGGGATGACCCTATATACAACGACAGCTGGATGTGGCTTAAGGCTGGTCACTTGGGTTTAAGAGGATTGGTGAGATTGGGTGAGAAAATGCAGACCCTTTAAAGCAATAATGCCTGACACCCATTCCATGGTTCCCAACTCTCCAGGTAGAAGGGAATATCACTACAGTTATAAAATGTAATGGAAACCTAGAGAATGGACACCCTCTGATGGTGAAAGGTTTCTAAAACTCTACTAATTTTTTATCTCCTTGTGCTCCAGTTTGACATTCCAACTGATTTACTATCAATCTCCCAAGTTGGAGAGTCAGCCCATATAACCTCCTGGTTCGCACAGTTGGCAAATTGTTCAGAGGATATAAGGTAAGAGGGAGAACCAATGAGAGAGTAGCTGTAGGCATTTGCACGGCCACATTTCACTCTAATTTCCCGTCACGAAGAATAATTAACAAAACTCTCAGCATGTGCCGCACCACCGGAACCAGTACAGGTCCTGAACCAAAATTTTGGGCTTCTGGTCAGCTCACAAAAAACGAGTTGAAAAATGGAGCTCTGGGGCACAATTCACAAACTTGCAGAGTTATAAAGGACTACTCTCTTCCAAAAATCTGTTGAGGAAAAGCCATGAGGAGGACTTGAAAATGAGGCAGAATTGCACCAAACAGATTTCAAGAAGTACATTGGAATCTCCTTTAAACACAGGAAAAGCATCACAACTTCGACAATTATGGAATTGACCATAAAGGGCGTATGAATTTTCACCTGAATATACTCAGGAGAAAACGCATACACCATTTTTGGCCAACCAAGCAACCGCACAATGCAATTGTGCACTACAAAGAAGTATCACTTCCCACCAGTCAAAAGGGACATCCACAACTGTGTAAAAACCAGAAAGACAAGACAGGCCCTGGAGAAGAGGGAGCTTTGTTATGCTGATGTGTGGGATGTAAATTGACAACTGCCTCTCTGAAGGAGTGCATTGTGTTCCCTAAAACAAGTAAACAACAGAGATACACAGCCAAGGGCACTTCCAGTCTAGGGAATATACCTTCGGACAACTGAAAATCAATAAGACAGAGCCACCCCAAAATTTAGGGCTGCACTGCTTACAAGAACCTCAACTTGGGTACACTTTAAATATCCCAGGGAAGACAAATATGGTTCAATAAATTGTGGTACTTATGTATGATGGAATATCCCTCAGCCATGAAATCAATGTCATAAGGCCAGTAGCAGCAAAATGAGTGGATTTAGGTACGATGATTCTAAGTGAAATAAGTCACAGAGAAAAAGAAACTTATCATAAGATATCACTTATGAAGATCCTGTAAACATGGCTACACATGTACTGAGTTAGGAAAGAGAAGAGAGTCTCACATTTAGAAAACACTCTTATGCCGGCTTAAGGGGGAAGGAGAGGTGGGGTGATGCATAAAACCAGAGTTTGATATTCGTACAGGTACCATTCCAAAAAACAAATATGGTATAGACAAGACCTACACCTTCCTCAGTGAAAGGGACACAAAACACCATATTTCACGCAGAGGAATATATCTGACTACTAAGAATCTTAAAACCTATGTATTGATATGTCTTTGTAAGGGAATCAAGTGTGTCTAGACTGGCATAAACATGGCAGTGAGAATCAGATCAAAACCACTCAAAAAAGGAATTTCAAAAACAAAACAAAAAAACAGGGAAATTCTTTACAATTCCTTCAGGGGCTCTGATGAAACCTGGAATGACCCTATCTGCAAAACAGCTGGATGAGACATAAGGCTGGACACTTGGGACTGAGAGGACTGGTGAGATTGGGAGAGAAAATGCAGACCCTTTAAAGTAGTAATGCATGCCACCATTCCATGGGTCCCAAATGTCAAGGTAGAAGGGAATATCACTACAGTTGTAACATGTATGGGAAACCTAGAGAATGGACACCCTGTGATGATGAAATGTTTCTAAGAGTCTCCTAATTTTTCCTATCCTTGTGCTCCAGTTTGGCATTCCAACTGCTTTACTATCAATCTCCCAAGTTAGGAGAGTCAGAACCTATAACCTCCTAGTTCGCACAGTTTGCTAACTGTGCAGAGGATGAAAGGGAAGAGGGAGAACCAATCAGAGAGTAGATGTAGGCATTTGGATGGGCACATGTCACTCTAAATTCCCGTCAGGAAGAAGAATTAACCGAAACCTCAGCCACGCTCAGGGAACCAGTATAGTCAGCCCTGGAACCAGTATAGGTCCTGAAGCATATTGTGGATTTGTGGTCAGCTCCCAAAAATGGGATTTGAAAATTGGAGCTCAGGGGCACAGCAATTCACAAACCAGCAGAGTTATAAAGGACTACTCTCTTCCAAAAATCTGTTGAGGGAAGGCAACGAAGCGGACTTGAAAATGATGCAGAATTGCACAAAACATATTTGAAGAGGTAAATTGGAATCGACTTTAAAGCACAGGAAAAGCATCACAACTTCGACAGTGATGCACTTGGCCAAAAACGGCGTATGCATTTTCTCCTGAATATATTCAGGAGAAAACACATACGCACTTTTTGGCCAATCAAGCAAGTGCACAATGCAAATCCACACTACAATGAATTGTCACTTCCCACTGGTCAAAAGGGTCATCGAAAATCTGTAAAATCCAGAAAGGCAAGAGAGAGATGTCAAGGGCATAAAGCAATGAGTTCCCAAGGGTCATGGTGGATTGTGTTCACAAGCGCATGGAGCACTGTGATGACAAGGTTCATTGAGCACTGTGATGACAAGCGTCACAGAGCATTGGGATTATAGGGGTCATGGTGCATTGGGATGACAAGGGCATGGAGCATTTTGATGACAAGTGTCCCGGATCATTGTGTTGTCAGGGTTCATGGAGCATTGTGATGACAGTGGTCATGGAGCATTGTGATGACAGGGGTCATGGAGCATTGTGATTGGAAGGTCATGGAGCATTGGGTTGAAATTATAATGGAGTATTGTGATGACAGGGGTCATGTAGCATTGTGATGACAAAGTACTGTAGCATTATGATGAGAAGACCATGGAACCTTGTAATGACAAGTCTCATGGAGCATTCTGATGAAAAGGGGCATGGAGCATTGTGATTACAGGGGTGTTGGAGCATTGCGATGACAAGGGCAAGGAGCATTGGGATAAGAAGGCCATGGAGCATTGTGATGACATGCATAATGGGGCTTTGTGATGACAAGGGCATGGAGCATTGTGATTACAGTGGTCTTGGAGCACTGTGAGGAAAAGGGCGTATTACATTTTGATGAAAAAGGCATTGAGCCTTGTCATGACAGGGTTCAAGGAGCATACTGACGACAAGTGTCAGGGAGCATTGTGATGACAAGGGTATTGAGCATTGTGATGACAAAGGGCATGGAGTATTGTGATGACAGGCATCATGGAGCGTTGTGATGACAAGTGTTATGGAACATTGTGATCTCAAGGTTTTGGAGCATTGTGATGACAGAGGTCATGGATCATTTTGATTTCAAGGAACATGGAGCATTGTGATCACAGGGGCATGATTCAATGTGATCCCAAGTTTCATGGAGGACTGTGATGACAATGAAATGGAGTATTGTGATGAGAAGCTCACAGAACATTGTAATGAAAAGGTCATGTAGCATTTTGCTGACAAAGGCATGGAGCATTGTGATGACATGTGTCATGGAGCACTGTGATGACAAGCGTCAGAGAGCATTGTGAATACAGGGGTCATGGAGCATTGGGATGACAAGGGCATGGATCATTGTGATGACAAGGTTCATGGAGCACTGGGCTGAAAATGTTCATGGAGTGTTGTGATGACGGGGTTCATGGAGCATTGTGATGACTAGGGAATGGAGCATTGTGGTGACAAAAGTTCCGGATCATTGTGTTGTCAGGTTTCAAGGACTGTTTTGATGACAGTGGTCATGGAGCATTGTGATGATACTGGCCATGGAGCATTGTGATGAGAAGGTCGTGGAACATGGGGCTGAAAATGTTCATGGATTATTGTGATGACAGGGGTCATGGAGCATTGTGATGACAAGGGTCACGGAGCATTGTGATGAAAAGTTCATGGAGCATTGTGGTTACAAAGGTAAGAGAGCCTTTTGATGACGCGGGCATCGACCCTTGTGATAAAATATGTTATGAAGAATTGTGATGACTGGAGTCACTGAGCATTGTGATGAAAGGGGTCATGGAGCAGTGTGATGAAAAGGGCATGGATCATTGTGCTGTGAAAGGCATAGAGCATTGTGATGACAAGGGTCAAAGAGCATTTTCATGAAATGTTCATGGAGCATTGTGCTTAAAAAGGTCACAGAAACTGTTGAAAATGAGGGCATGGACCATTGTGATGACAAAGTTCATGGAGCATTGTGATGACTGGAGTCACGGAGCTTTGTGATGACAGGGGTCATGGAACACTGTGATAAAAAGGGCATGGAGCATTGTGATGACCAGGTCTTGCAGTATTGTGAAGAGAGGTGTCAGGGAGCACTGTGATGACATATGTAATGGCCCATTGTGATGCCAATTTTCATGGAGGATTCTGATGACAAAAGTAATGGAGCATTTTGATGACAATGGCTTGGAGCATTGTGATGACAAAGGTCAGGGAGCATTGTGATGAGAAGACCATGAATAATTGTGATGATGAGCATCATAGGGTGTTGTGATGATAAGTGTTATGGAACATTGTGATCAAAAGGGTTTGGAGCATTATGATGACAGTGGTCATGGACAATTTGGATTTCATTGTGATGACAATAGCCTGAAGCATTATGATGATGCGCATGGTGCATTTTGATGACAGGCTTCATGGAGCATTGAGATGAAAAGGAGCATGGAACATTGTGATTACAGGGGTCTTGGAGCATTGTCATGACAAGGGCATGGAGCATTGTGATGAGAAGTAAATGGAACATTCTGATGGCATGCATCATGGAGCTTTGTGATGACAATGGCAAGGAGCATTGTGATTACAGGGGTCTTGGAGCATTGTGATGACAAGGGTCATGGAGCCTTGTGATGACAAGGCCGTGGAACATTGTGATGGCAGTGGTCATGGAGCATTGTTATGACAGAGGTAATGGAGCATTGTGATGAGAAGGGCATTGAGCATTTGTCTGAAATGTTTCATGGATTATTGTGATGAGAGTGGGCATGAAGCATTGTGATTACAAGGGCACGGTACACTGTGATACATGGGTCATGGGGGATTGTAATGACAAGGGCATGGAGCATTGTTATGAGACGGGCATCGAGCATTGTGATGACAAGTGTCATGGAGTTGTGTGATGACAAGGGCATGGAGCAATGTGATGAGAGGTTTCATGGAGCATTGTGATGACAATGGCATGGAGCATTGTGATGCCATGGGTCATGGAGCTTTGTGATGACAAAGGTCATGGAGCATTTTGATGACAAGTGTGTGGTGCATTGTGATGAGAAGGGCAGGGAACATTTTGATGACTGGTTCATGCAGCAATTTGATGAAAAGTGTAATGGAACATTTTGTTGACAGGGGTTATAGAACATTGTGATGCCAGGGGTCATGGAGCTTTGGGATGAAATGGGTCATGGAGCATTTTGATGACAGGGGTTATGGAACATTGTGATGTCAGGGGTCATGGAACATTGTGCTGATAAGGGGATGTAGCATTGTGATGACAGGGGTCATGGAACATTGTGATAACAGGGGTGAGGGAGGATTGTGATGACTAGTGATGGAACATTGTGATATCTCATGTGAGAGAGCATTTGGATGAGAAGTGCATGGAACATTGTGATTACAAGGTATAAGGAGCATAGCGATGACAATGTTGTGGATCATTGTGATGAAAAGCACATGGCACATTGTGATGACTAGTGTCATGGAGCATTGTTCTGACAAAGACATGGAGCATTGTGATGACAAGTGTCACAGAGCATTGGGATGAAAAGTTCATGGAGCATTGGGGTTACAAAGGTCACAGAGCCTTGTGATGAGGCGTGCATGGACCGTTGTGATGACAAACGTTATGAAGCATTGTGATGAGAGGAGTCAGGGAGCATTGTGATGGCAGGGGTCATGGAGCATTTTGATGACAAGGGGCATGGAACATTGTGATGACAGGGGCATGAAGCATTGGTCTGACAAGTTTCATAGATTAATGTGATGACAGTGGACATGGTGCATTGTGATTACAAGGGCATGGAGCATTGTGATTAGAAGGTCATGGAGTATTGTGAAGACAGTTGTCAGGGAGCATTTTGATGAAATATGTCATAGTCCATTGTGTTGACAATGGCAGGGATCATTGTGATGCCAAATATAATGGAGGATTGTGATGACAAATATAATGGAGCATTGTGATGACTCGGGCTTGGACCATTATGATGACAAGGGCCATTGAGAATTTTCATGACAAGGTCGTGAAGCATTGTGATGACAATGTCCTGGAGCATTGTGATGAGAAAACCATGGAGCCTTGTGATGAAAAGTCTCATGGAGCATACTGATGAAAAGGGGCATGGAGCTTTCTGATTACAGGAGTCTTGGAACATTGTGATAATAAGGGCATGGAGCTTTGTGATGACAAGGGCATGGAGCATTGGTCTAATAACTTTCATGGATTATTGTGATGACAGTTGAAATGGCGCATTGTGATGACAAGGGCATGGAGAATTGCGTTGACCAGGTCATGCAATATTGTGAAGAGCGGTGTCAGGCAGCATTGTGCTGACATATGTAATAGCGCAATGTGATGACAATGGCATGGAGCATTGTGATGCCAAGTGTCATGGGGGATTCTGATGACAAAGGTAATGGAGCATTGTGATGCCAATGGCTTGGAGCAGTGTGATGACAAGGGTCAGGTAGCATTGTGCTGAGAAGTGCATGGAGAATTGTGATGACAAGGTTCATGGAGCATTCTGATGACAAGCTTGTGGAGTATTTTGATGACAGTGGCATGGAGCATTGTGATGAAAATGGCATGCGGCTTTGTGTTGAAAAAGGCATGGAGCCTTTTCGTGACAGGGTTCAAGGAGCATTCTGATGACAAATGTCAGGGAGCATTGTGATGACAAGTGTATTGAGAATTGTGATGACAAAGGTCATGGAGCATTGTGATGAAAAGGGCATGGAGTATTGTGATGACAGGCATCATGGAGCGTGGTGATGACAAGTGTTATGGAACATTGTAATCACAAGGGTTTGGAGCACTGTGATGAGAGAGGTCATGGATCATTTTGATTTCAAGAAGCATGGAGCACTGTGATGACAAGGGCTTGAAGCAATGTGATCCCAAGGTTCATGGAGGATTGTGATGACAATGGTAATGGAGTATTGTGATGACAAGGGCATGAAGCAATGTGATCCCAAGGTTCATGGAGGATTGTGATGACAATGGTAATGGAGTATTGTGATGACAAGCACATAGAACATTGTAATGACAAGGTCATGTAGCATTTTGCTGACAAAGGCATGGAGCATTGTGATGACATGTGTCATGGAGCACTGGGATGACAAGCGTCACGGAGCATTGTGAATACATGGTTCATGGAGCATTGGGATGACAAGGGCTTGGATCATTTTGATGACAAGTGTCATGGAGCACTTGATTAAAATGTTCATGGAGTGTTGTGATGACAGGGGTCATGGAGCATTGTAATGAGAAGGCCATTGATAATTGTGATGACGAGCGTCATGGGGCATTGTGATGACAAGTGTTATGGAATATTGTGATCACAAGGGTTTGGAGCATTGTTATGACAGAGGACATGGAGCATTTTGATTTCATTGTGATGACAATAGCATTAAGCATTATGATGATGGGCATGGTGCATTGTGATGACAGGGTACATGGATCATTGAGATGGAAAGGGTCATAGAGCATTGTGATTACAGGGTTCTTGGAGCATTGTGATGAGAAGGGTCATGGAGCTTTGTGTTGACAAGGCAATGGAACATCGTGATGGCAGGGGTCATGGATCATTGTTATGACTGTGGTAATGGTGCATTGTGATGGCAAGGGCATGGAGCATTGTGATGAGAAGGCCATGGAGCATTCTGATGACATGTGTCATGGAGCTTTGTGAAGACAAGGACCTGGAGCAATGTGATGAGTCCGTTCATGGAGCATTGTGATGACAATGACATGGAGCATTTTGATGCCAAGTGTCACGGATCTTTGTGATGACAAAGGTCAAGAGCATTTTGATGGCAAGGGCGTTGTGCATTGTGAGGAGAAGGGCAGGGAGCATTGTGATGACAGGGTCATGGAGCAATTTAATGAAAAGTGTCATGGAACATTTTGATGACAGGTGTTATGAAACATTCTGATGTCAGGGGTCATCGAACATTGTGATGATAAGTGCATGTAGCATTGTGATGACAGGAGTCATGGAACATTGTGATGACAGGGGTGAGGGAGTATTGTGACAAATAGTGATGTAGCATTGTGATATCAGTGGTGAGAGAGCATTTTGATGAGAAGTTCTTGGAGCATTGTGATGACAAATTTTTTGGAGCATTGTGATGACAAGATTCTGGAGCACTGTGATGACAAGCGCATGGTGCATTGTGATGACATGTGTCATGGAGCATTGTGCTGAGATGCACATGGAGCTTTGTAATGAAAAGGGTCATGGAGCATTGTGCTGAGAAAAGCATAGAGCATTGTGATGACAAGGGTCAAAGAGCATTGTGATGAAAAGTTCATGGAGCATTGTGGTTAAATGGGTCACAGAGACTATTGATGACGAGGGCATGGACCATTGTGATGACAAAGGTCATGAAGCATTGTGATGACTGGAGTCACGGAGCATTGTGATGACAGGGGTCATGGAGCATTGTGATAACAAGGGCATGGATCATTGTGATGACAAGGGCATGGAACATTGTTCTAATAAGTTTCATGGATTATTGTGATGACAGTTGGAATGGCACATTGTGATGACAAGGGCATGGAGCACTGTGATGACCAGGTCATGCAGTATTGTGAAGAGAGGTGTCAGGGAGCATTGTGATGACATATGTATTGGCCCTTTGTGATGACAATGGCATGGAGCATTGTGATGCCAAGTGTCATGGAAGATTTTGATGACAAAGGTAATGGAGCATTGTGATGTCAATGGCTTGGAGCATTGTGATGACAAGGGTCATGGAGCATTGTGCTGACAAGTGCATGGAGAATTGTGATGACAAGGGTCATGGAGCATTCTAATGACAAGCTTGTGGAGTATTTTGATGACAATGGCATTGATCATTGTGATCAAAACGGCATGGGGCACTGTGATGAAAAAGGCATGGAGCCTTTTCGTGACAGGGTTCAAGGAGCATTCTGATGACAAGTGTCAGGGAGCATTGTGATTACAAGTGTATTAAGAATTGTGATGACAAAGGTCATGGAGCATTGTGATGAAAAGGGCATGGAGTATTGTGATGACAGGCATCATGGAGCGTTGTGATGACAAGTGTTATGGAACACTGTGATCACAAGGGTTTGGAGCATTGTGATGACAGAGGTCATGGATCATTTTGATTTCAAGGAACATGGAGCATTGTGATGAGAAGGGCATGAAGCAATCTGATCCCAAGTTTCTTGGAGGATTGTGATGACAATGGAAATGGAGTGTTGTGATGACAAGCGCATAGAGCTTTGTAATGACAAGGTCATGTAGCATTTTGCTGACAAAGGCATGGAGCATTGTGATGAAATGTGTCGTGGAGCACTGTGATGACAAGGGTCACGGAGCATTGTGAATACAGGGGTCATGGAGCATTGGGATGACAAGTGCAAGGATCATTTTGATGACAAGGGTCATAGAGCACTGGGCTGAAAATATTCATGGAGTGTTGTGATGACAAGGGTCATGGAGAATTGTGATGACTATGGAATGGAGCAATGTGATGACAAGAGTCCCGGATCATTGTGTTTTCAGGTGTCATGGAGTGTTGTGATGACAGTGGTCATGGAGCATTGTGATGATATTGGCCATGGAGCATTGTGATGTGTAGGTCGTGGAGAATTGGGCTGAAAATGCTCATGAATTATTGTGATGACAGGGGTCATGGAGCATTGTGATGACAAGGGAATGCAGCGTGGTGATGACATGGTCCTGGATCATTGTGATGAGATGACCCTGGAGACTTTTGATGAGAAGTCTCATGGAGCATTCTGTTGAAAAGGGGCATGGATCATTGTAATTACAGGGGTCGAGGAGCATTGTGATGCCAAGGGCATGGATCATGGTGATGAGAACGCCATGGAACATTCTGATGACATGCGTCATTGAGCTTTGTGAAGACAATGGCACGGAGCATTGTGATTACAGAGGTCTTGGAGCATTAATATGAAAAGGGCGTGGTACATTGTGATCAAAAAGGCATGCAGACTTGTCATGACAGGGTTCAGGAGCACACTGACGACAAGTGTCAGGGATCACTGTGATCACAAGTGTATTGAGCATTGTGATGACAAATATCATGGAGCATTGTGATGAGAAGACCATGGATAATTGTGATGACGAGCGTCATGGGGCATTGTGATGACAAGTGTTATGAGGCCTTATGATGACAAGGCCGAGTAACATTGTGATGGCAGGGGTCATGGAGCATTGTTATGACAAGGGTAATGGAGCATTTTGATGAGAAGGGCATGGAGCATTGTTCTGAAATATTTCATGGATTATTGTGATGAGAGTGGCATGGTGCATTGTGATGACAAGGGCACGGAACACTGTGATACATGGGTCATGGGTCATGGAGCTTTGTGATGACAGGTCATGGAGCATTGTGATGACAAGGGCATGGAGCATTGTGATGACAGGGACATGGAGCATTGTTATGACAGGGGCATGGAGCATTGGTCTGACAATTTTCATAGATTATTATGATGACAGTGGACATAGTGCATTGTGATGACAATGGCATGGAGCATTGTGAATAGAAGGTCATGGAGCATTGTGATGACATATGTCATGGTCCATTGTGATGACAATGGCAGGGAGTATTGTGATGCCAAATATAATGGAGGATTGTGATGACAAATATAATGGAGCATTGTGATGACTAGGGCTTGGAGGATTATGATGACAAGGGCCATTGAGAATTTTTATGGCAAGGTCATGAAGCACAGTGATGAAAAGATCCTGGAGCACTGTGATGAGAAAACCATGGAGCTTTGTGATGACAAGTCTCATGGAGCATACTGAAGAAAAGGGGCATGGAGAATTCTGATTACAGGGGTCTTGCCACATTGTGATGACAAGGGAATGGAGCATTGTGAGGAGAAGGCCAAGGAGCATTCTGATGACATGTGTCATTGAGCTTTGTGATGACAAGGGCATGGAGCTTTGTGATTACAGGGGTCTTGAAGCACTGTGATGAAAAGGACATGGATCATTGTGATGAAAAAGGCATGGAGCCTTGTCATGACATGTTTCAAGGAGCATACAGAAAACAAGTGTCAGGGAGCATTTTGATGACAAGTGTATTGAGCATTGTGATGACAAAGGTCATGGAGCATTGTGATGAGAAGACCATGGATAATTGTGATGACGAGCGTCATGGGTCATTTTGATGACAAGTGTTATGGAATATTGTGATCACAAGGGATTGGAGGATTGTTATGACAGAGGTCATGGAGCATTTTGATTTCATTGTGATGACAATAGCATGAAGCATTATGATGATGGGCATGGTGCACTGTGATGACAGGGTTTATGGATCATTGAAATGAAAAGGGGCATAGAGCATTGTGATTACAGTGTTCTTGGAGCATTGCGATGAGAAGGGTGATGGAGCCTTGTGATGAAAAGGCCATGGAATATCGTGATGGCAGGGGTCCTGGAGCATTGTTATGACAGGGGTAATGGAGCTTTGTGATGGCAAGGGCATGGAGCATTGTGATGAGAAGGACATGGAGCATTCTGATGAAATGAGTCATGGAGCTTTGTGAAGATAAGTGCATGGAGCAATGTGATGAGAGCGTTAATGGAGCACTGTGATGACAATGACATGGAGCATTGTGATGAGAAGGCCATGAAGCATTGTGATGACATGCGTCATGGAGCTTTTTGATGATAAGGGCATGGAGCATTGTGATTACAGGGATCTTAGAGCATTGTGATGAAAAGGGCATGGATTATTGTGATGAAAAACGCATGGAGCCTTGTCATGACAGGTGTCAAGGAGCATTTTGACGACAATTGTCAGGGAGCATTGTGATGACAAGTGCATTGAGCATTGTGATGACAAAGATCATGGAGCTTTGTGATGAGAAGGCCATGGATAATTGTGATGATGAGCGTCATGGGGTGTTGTGATGATATGTGTTATGGAACATTGTGATCACAAGGTTTTAGAGCAGTATGATGACAGAGGTCATGGAGAATATTGATTTCATTGTGATGACAATAGCCTGAAGCATTATGATGATGGGCATGGTGCATTGTGATGACAGGGTTCATGGAGCATTGAGATGAAAAGGGGCATGGAGCATTGTGTTTACAGGGGTATTGGAGCATTGTGATGACAAGGCCATGGAACATTCTGATGACATGCGTCATGGAGCTTTGTGATGACAAGGCATGGAGCATTGTGATTTAAGGGGCCTTCAGCATTGTGATGACAAGTGTCATGGAGCCTTGTAATAACTAGGACATGGAACATTGTGATGGCAGGGGTCATGGTGCATTGTTATGACAGAGGTAATGGAGCATTGTGATGAGAAGGGCATGGGACATTGGTCTGAAATATTTCATGGATTATGGTGATGAGAGTGGGCATGGAGCATTGGAATGACAAGGGTACAGAACACTATGATACATGGGTCATGGAGGATTGTAATGACAAGGGCATGGAGCATTGTGATGAGAAGGGAATCGAGCATTGTGATGACAAGTGTCATGGAGCTTTGTGATGACAAGGGCATTGAGCAATGTTATGAGAGGGTTCATGAAGCATTGTGATGACAATGACATGGAGCATTGTGATGCCAAGGGTCATGGAGCTTTGTGATGACAAGTCATGTAGCATTTTGATGACAAGGGCATGGTGCATTGTGATGTGAAGGGCAGGGAGCATTTTGATGACCGGGTCATGCAGCAATTTAATGAAAAGTGTAATAGAATATTTTGATGACAGGGGTTATAGAACATTGTGATGTCAGGGGTCTTGGCGCTTTGGGATGAAAAGGGTCATGGAGCATTTTGATGACAGTGATTATGGAACATTGTGATGTCAGCGGTCATGGAACATTGTGATGATAAGTGGATGTAGCAGTGTGATGACAGGGTCATGGAGCATTGTGATTACAGGGGTGAGGGAGTATTGTGATGAGTAGTGATGGAACACTGTGATATCTCTGGTGAGAGAGCATTTTGATGAGAAGTTCATGGAGCATTGTGATTAAAATGTTTATGGAGCTTTGCAATGACAAGGTTGTGGACCGTTGTGATGAAATGCGCGTGTCACATTGTGATGACAATTGTCATGGAGCATTGTTCTGACAAAGACATGGAGCATTGTGATGACAAGGGTCACAGAGAATTGTGATGAAATGTTCATGGAGCATTGTGGTTACAAAGGTCACAGAGCCTTGTGATGACGCGGGCATGGACCATTGGGATGACAAACGTTATGAAGCATTGTGATGACTTGGGTCATGGAGCAATGTGATGACAGGGAAAATGGACCATTGTGAGGAAAAGGGCATGGAGCATTGTGATGACAGTGGCATGGAGCATTGGTCTGACAAGTTTTATTGATTATTGTGATGACAGTCGGCATGGTGCATTGTGATGACAAGGGCATGGAGCATTGTGATGAGAAGATCATGGAGTATTGTGAAGACAGGTGTCAGGGAGCATTGTGATGACATATGTCACGGTCCATTGCGATGACAATGGAATGGAACATTGTGATGCCAAGTGTAATGGAGAATTGTGATGACAAATATAATGGATCATTGTGATGACTAGGGCTTGGAGCATTATGATGACAATTGCCATTGAAAATTTTCATGACAAGGTCCTGGAGCCTTGTGATGACAAGGTCCTGGAGCCTTGTGATGACAAAACCATGGAGCATACTGATGAAAAGTGGCATGGAGTATTGAGATTACAGCGGTCTTGGAACATTGTGATGACAAGGGCATGGAACATTGTGAGGAGAAGACCAAGGAGCATTCTGATGGCATGCGTCATTCAGCTTTGTGATGACAAGGGCATGGAGCATTGTGATTATATTGGTCTTGGAGCATTGTGATGAAAAGGGCATGGATCATTGTGATGAAAAAGGCATGGAGCCTTGTCATGACAGGTTTCAAGGAGCATACAAACAACAAGTGTCAGGGAGCATTTTGATGACAAGTGTATTTGAGAATTGTGATGACAAAGATCATGGAGCATTGTGATGAGAAGACCATGGATAATTGTGATGACGAGCGTCATGGGGCATTGTGATGACAAGTGTTATGGAATATTGTATTCACAAGGGCTTGGAGCATTGTGATGACAGATGACATGCATCATTTTGATTTAAAGGAGCATGGAGCATTGTGATGACAAGGGCATGAAGCAATGTGATCCCAAGGTTCATGGAGGGTTGTGATGAAAATGGAAATGGAGTATTGTGATGACAAGCACATAGAGCATTTTAATGACAAGGTCATGTAGCATTTTGCTGACAAAGGCATGGAGCATTTTGATGACAGGTGTCATGGAGCACTGTGATGACAAGCGTCATGGAGGAGTCTGATGACAAAGGTAATGGAGCATTGTGATGACAATGGCTTGGAGCATTGTGATTACTAGGGTCAGGGAGCATTGTGCTGGCAAGTGCATGGAGAATTGTGTTGACAAGGGTCATGGAGCATTTTGATGACAGGGTTTATGGAACATTGTGATGTCAGGGGTCATGGAACATTGTGATGATAAGGGGATGTAGCATTGTGATGACAGGGTCATGGAACATTGTGATTCCAGGGGTGAGGGAGTATTGTGATCACTAGTGATGAAACACTGTGATATCTCTGGTGAGAGAGCATTTTGATGAGAGGTGCATGGAGCATTGCGATTAAAAAGTTTATGGAGCATTGCAATGATAAGGTTGTGGACCGTTTTGATGAAATGCACGTGGCACATTGTGATGACAATGGTTATGGAGCATTGTTCTGACAAAGACATGGAGCATTGTGATGACAAGGGTCACAGAGAATTGTGATGAAATGTTCATGGAGCATTGTGGTTACAAAGGTCACAGAGCCTTGTGATGACGCTGGCATGGACCATTGGGATGACAAACGTTATGAAGCATTGTGATGACTGGAGTTATGGAGCATTGTGATGACAGGGGTCTTGGAGCATTGTAATGACAAGGGCATGGAGGATTGTTATGACAGGAGAATGGAGCATTGGTCTAACAAATTTCATAGATTATTGTGATGACATTGGGCATGGTGCATTGTGATGACAAGGGCATGGAGCATTGTGATGAGAAGGTCATGGAGTATTGTGAAGACAGGTGTCAGGGAGCATTGTGATGACATATGTCATGGTCCATTGCGATGACAATGGCATGGAGCATTGTGATGCCGAATGTAATGGAGGATTGTGATGACAAATAAAATGGAGCATTGTTATGATTAGCGCTTGGAGCATTATGATGACAACGGCCATTGATAATTTTCATGACAAGGTCGTGAAGCATTGTGATGACATGGTCCTGGAACATTGTGATGACAAAACTATGGAGCCATGTGTTGACAAGTTTCATGGAGCATACTGATGAAAAGGGGCATGGAGCATTGTGATTACAGGGGTCTTGGAACATTGTGATGAAAAGGGCATGGGACCTTGTTATGACAGGGTTCAAGGAGAGTACAGACAACAAGTGTCAGGGAGCATTTTGATGACAAGGGTATTGAGCATTGTGATGACAAAAGTCATGGAGCATTGTGATGTGAAGACCATAGAAAACTGTGATGACGAGCGTCTTGGGGCATTGTGATGACAAGTGTTATGGAATATTGTGATCACAAGGGTTTGGAGCATTGTTATGACAGAGGTCATTGAGCATTTTGATTTCATTGTGATGACAATAGCATGAAGCATTAGTATGATGGACATGGTGCATTGTGATGACAGGGTTCATGGACCATTGAGATGAAAAGGGGCATGGAGCATTGTGATTACAGGGGTCTTGGAGCATTGTGATGAGAAGTGTCATGGAGCTTTGTGATGACATTGCCCTGGAACATCGTGATGGCAGGGATCATGGAGCATTGTTATGACAGGGGTAATGCAGCATTGTGATGGCAAGGGCAAGGAGCATTGTGATGAGAAAGCCATGGAGCTTTCTGATGACATGTATCATGGAGCATTGTGATGACAATGGTCACGGAGCATTGAGATGAAAAGTTCATTGAGAATTGTGGTTATAAAGGTAACAGAGACTTGCGATGACGCGGGCATGGACCATTGTGATGACAAACGTTATGAAGCATTGTGATGACAGGTGTCACGGAGCATTGTGATGACAGGGGTCATGGAGCATTGTGATGACTAGGGAATGGAGCATAGTGATGACAAGAGTCCCGGATCATTGTGTTGTCAGGTGTCATGGAGTGTTGTGATGACAGTTGTCATGGTGCATTGTGATGATACTGGTCATGGAGCATTGTGATGAGAAGGTCATGGAGCATTTTGCTGATAATATTCATGGAGTATTGTGATGACAGTTGTCATGGTGCATTGTGATGATATTGGTCATGGAGCATTGTGATGAGAAGGTCATGGAGCATTGTGCTGATAATATTCATGGAGTATTGTGATGACAAATGTCATGGAGCATAGTGATGACAAGGTCCTGTAGCATTGTGATGAGAAGACCATGGAGGCTTGTGATGACAAGTTTCATGTAGCATTCTGATGAAAAGGGGCATGGATCATTGTGATTACTGTGGTCTTGGAGCATTGTGATGACAAGGGCATGGAGCATTGTCATGAGACGGCCATGCAGCATTCTGATGACATGCGTCATGGAGCTTTGTGATGACAAGGGCATGGAGCATTGTGATTACAGGGGTCTTGCAGCACTGTGATGAAAAGGGCATGGATCATTGTGATGAAAAAGGCATGGAGCCTTGTCATAACAGGGTTCAATGTGCATACTGAAGACAAGAGTCTGGGAGAATTGTGATGACAAGTGTATTGAGCATTGTGATGACAAAGGTCATGGTGCATTGTGATGAGAAGACAATGGATAACTGTGATGATGAGCGTCATGGTGTGTTGTGATGATAAGTGTTATGGAACATTGTGATCACAAGGGTTTGGAGCATTATGATGACAGAGGTCATGGAGAATTTTGATTTCATTGTGATGACAATAGCCTGAAGCATTATGATGATGGGCATGGTGCATTGTGATGACAGGGTTCATGGAGCATTGAGATGTAAAGGATCATGGAGCACTGTGATTACAGGGGTTTTGGACCATGGTGATGACAAGGGCATTGAGCATTTTTATGAGAATGCCATGGAACATTCTGATGGCATGCGTCATGGAGCTTTGTGATGACAAGGGCATGGAGCATTGTGATTACAGGGGTCTTGGGGCATTGTGATGTAAAGGGTCATGGAGCCTTGTGATGACAAGGCCGTGGATCATTGTGATGGCAGGGTTCATGGAGCATTGTTATGACAGAGGTAATGGAGCATTGTGATGAGAAGGGCATTGAACACTGGTCTGAAATGTTTCATGAATGATTCTGATGAGAGTGGGCATGGAGCATTGTGATGACAAGGGCACGGAACACTGTGATACATGTGTCTTGGATGATTGTAATGACAAGGGCATGGAGCATTGTGATGAGAAGGGCATCGAGCATTGTGATGACAAGTGTCATGGAGCTTTGTGATGACAAGGGCATGGAGCACTGTGATGACAAGGTCATGGATTATTGTGAAGAAAGGTGTCAGGGAGCATTGTGATGAAATATGTCATGTTCCAGTTTGATGACAATATCATGGAGCACTGTGATGCCAAGTGTCATGGAGGATTGCTGTGACAAATTAATGAGCATTGTGAAGACAAGGGCATGGAGCTTTGTGATATCAAGGGCCATTGATAATTTTAATGTCCAGGTCATGAAACATTGTGATGAACAGCACATGGAGCTTCCTATGACAGGGGTCAAGGAGCATTGTGATGACAAGTGCATGGAGTATTGTGATGACAAAAGCATATAACATTTTGATGTGAAGTGCCATGGAGCATTGTAATGACAAGGACGTGGAGAATTGTGAGGACAAGGGACATTGAGCTTTGTGATGACAAGGCATGGAGCATGGTGATGGCAAAACCGTGGAGCATTGTGATGAGAAGACCTTGGGTAACTGTGGTGTCGAGCATCATGGAGCACTGTAATGACAAAGGGCATGAAGCATTGTGATGACAGGTGTCAGGGATAATTGTGATGACAGGTGTCATGGAGCAATGTGATGACAAGGGCATGGAGCATTTTGATGACAAGTACATGGAGCATTGTGATGACAAGTGCATGGAGCATTGCAATGTCAAGTGCATGGAGAATTGTGATGAAAAGAGCATGTAATATTTTGATGAGAAGTGTCATATAGCATTGTGATGACAAGGACGTGGAGAATTGTGATGACAAGGGACATGGAGCATTGTGATAACCAGGGCATGGAGCATTGTGATGACAGGGGTCATGGAGCATGATTATGACAAGGCCATGGTGCATTCTGACATAAGATATCACTTATGAAGGGAATGTAAACATGGCTACATATGAACTGAATTTGGGAAGAGAACAGAGTCTCAGATTTAGAAAACACTCTAACGCTTGCTTAAGGGGAAAGACAGGTGGGGAGATGCACAAAACAAAAGTTTGATATTAGCACAGGTACCGTTCCATAATCCAAAAAGTGAAGAGACAAGCCCTACTCCTTCCTCAGTGAACGGAACTCAACATCCTTTTTCCCCGCAGAGAAATATATCTGACTAGTAAGAATTTTAAAACCTATGTATTGATATGTCTCCGTAAGGGAATTAAGTGTGTCTAGAACGACATAAACATGGCAGTGAGAATCAGCTCAAACCCAATATAAAAATGAATTTCAAAACAAAACATAAAAACAGTAAAATGCTTACACAATACCTTCAGGGGTTCTGATGAAACCTGGAATGACCCTATCTACAATGACAGCTGGATGTGGCATAACGCTGGTCACTTGGGACTGAGAGGATTGGTGAGATTGGATGAAAAAATGCAGACCGTTTAAAGCAATTATGCCTGCCACCCATTCCATGCTTCCCAACTCTCCAAGTAGAAGGGAATATCACTACAGTTATAACATGTATGGGAACCTAGAGAATGGAAACCATCTGATGGTGAAAGGTTTCTAAAACTCTACTACTTTTTTTCTCTCCTTGTGCTCCAGTTTGACATTCCAACTGCTTTACTATCAATCTCCCAACTTGGAGAGTCAGCCCCTATAACCTCCTGGTTCGCACAGTTGGCAAATTGTGCAGAGGATATAAGGTAAGAGAGAGAACCAATGAGAGAGTAGCTGTAGGCATTTGGACGGGCACATTTCACTCTAATTTCCCGTCACGAAGAGGAAATAACCAAAGACTCAGCCTGCCCCCCCCCAGAACCAGTATAGTTCCAGAAGCAAAAGTGTGGATTTGCGGTCAGCTCACAAAAACGCGAGTTGAAAAATGGAGTTCAGGGCCGCAGCAATTCACTAACCTGCAGAGTTATAAAGGACTACTCTCTTCCAAAAATCTGTTGAGGGAAGGCCACGAGGAGGAAGTGAAAATGAGGCAGAATGGCATGAAACATATTTCAAGAGGTACATTGGAATCGCCTTTAAACACAGGAAAAGCATCACAACTTTGAAAATAATGGAAATGGCCATAAAGGGCATATGGGTTTTCACGTGAATATATTTAGGAGAAAACGCATATGCCCTTTTCAGCCAAGCAAGCAAGGGGGAAATTCAAATCTGCACTACAAAGAAGTATCACTTCCCACCAGCCAAAAGGGACATCCGCAAAATGTGTAAAAATCAGACAGGCAAGACAGGCCCTGGGGAACAGGGAGCCTTGTTATGCTGATGGGCGGGATGTAAATTGCCAACTGCCTCTCTGGAGGAGTGCATTGTGTTCCCTAAAACAAGTAAACAACAGAGCTACAGAGCCAAGGGCACTTTCAGTCTAGGGAATATAGCTTGGGAAAACTGAAAATTAATAAGACAGATCCACACGAAAATTCAGGGCTGCACTGCTTACAAAAACCTCAACTTGGGTACACCTTAAATATCCCAGGAAAGACAAAAATGGTTCAAGAAATTGTGGTACTTATGTATGACGGAATATCCCTCAGCCATGAAATCAATGTCATAAGGCCAGTAGCAGCAAAATGAGTGGATTCAGGTACGATAATTCTAAGTGAAATAATTCACACAGAAAAAGAAAATTATCATAAGATATCAATTACGAAGATCCTGTAAACTTGGCTACACATGAACTGAGATAGGAAAGAGAAGGGAGTCTCACATTTAAAAAACACGCTTACGCCTTCTTAAGGGGGAAGGAGAGGTGGGGTGATGCATAAAACCAGAGTTTGATATTAGTACAGGTACAGTTCCAAAAACCAAATATGGAATAGAAAACACCTACACCTTCCTCAGTGAAAGGGACTCAACACCCCATATTCACCGCAGAGTAATATATCTTACTAGTAAGAATCTTAAAACCGATGTATTGATATGTCTCCGTAAGGGAATCAAGTGTGTCTAGACTGGCATAAACATGGCAGTGAGAATCAGCTTAACCCACTATAAAAACGAATTTCAAAAACAAAACAAAAAAACATGGAAATTCCTTACAATTCCTTCAGGGTCTCTGATAAAACCTGGAATGACCCTATCTACAATGACAGATGGATGTGGAATAAGGCTGGACACTTTGGAATGAGAGGATTCTTGAGATTGGGTGAGCAAATGCAGACCCTTTAAAGCAATAATGAGTGGCTCCCATTCCATGGGTCCCAACTCTCCAGGGTGAAGGGAATATTACTACAGCTATAACATGTATGGGAAACCTAGAGAATGGACACACTGTGAATACGAAAGGTTTCTAAATCTCAACGAATAGTCCCTCTCCTGGTGCTCCGGTTTGACTTTCCAACTGCTTTACTATCAATCTCCCAACTTAGAGAGACAGCCCCTTTAACCTCCTGGTTCTCACAGGTTGCCAATTTGGCAGAGGATGAAAGGGAAGACGGAGAACCAATGAGAGAGTAGCTGTTAAGCATTTCAACCGGCAAATGTCACTCTAATTTTCCGGCCGGAAGAAGAATTAAACAAAGTCTCAGCCACCCAACGGACACCAGTATAAGTCCTGAACCAAAATTTGGACTTGCATTCAGCTCACAAAAAAAGAGTTGAAAAATGGAGCTCAGTGGCACAGCAATTCACCAAATTGAAGAGTAGTAAAGACAACTCTCGTCCAAAACTCTGTTGAGGGAAGGTTAAGAGGCAGACGTGAAAGCGAGGCAGAATATTAGGAAACAGATTTCAAGAGGTATGCTGGAATCGCCTTGAAAGCAGAGGAAGAGGGGCTCAACTTCGACAATGATGCACTTGGCTAAAAAGGGGCGTATGCGTTTTCTCCTGAATATATTCAGCAGAAAACGCATACGCCCTTTTTGACCAAACAAGCAAGCGGGCAATGCAAATCTGCACTACAAAGAAGTATCACTTCCCACCGGTCAAAAGGGACATCCACAAAATGGGTAAAAACCAGAAAGGCAAGACAGGCCCTGGAGAACAGGGAGCCTTGTTATGCTGATGGGCGGGAAGTAAATTGCCAACTGCCTCTCTGGAGGAGTGCATTGTGTTCCCTAAAACAAGTAAACAACAGAGCTACAGAGCCAAGGGCACTTCCAGTCTAGGGAATATAACTTGGGAAAATGGAAAATCAATAAGACAGAGCCACCCCAAAATTTAGGGCTGGACTGCTTACAAGAACCTCAACTTGTGTACACCTTAAATATCCCAGGACATATAAAAATGGTTCAAAGAATTGTGGTACTATTGTACGATGGAATATCCCTCAGCCATGAAATCCATGTGATAAGACCAGTAGCAGCAAAATGAGTGGTTTCAGGTACGATGATTATAAGTTAAATAAGTCACAAAGAAAAAGAAGCTTATCATAAGATATCACTTATGAAGATCCTGTAAACATGGCTACACATGAACTGAGTTAGGAAAGAGAACGGAGTCTCACATTTAGAAAACACTCTCATGCCTCCTTAAGGGGGAAGGAGAGGTGGGGTGATGCATAAAACCAGAGTTTGATATAAGCACAGGTACCTTTCCCAAAACCAAATATGGAATACACAAGACCTACCTATACCTTCCTCAGTGAAAGGGACTCAAAACCCCATATTTCCCGCAGAGGAATATATCTGACTAGTAAGTATCTTAAAACCTATGTATTGATATGTCTCTGTAAGTGAATCAAGTGTGTCTAGACTGGCATAAACATGGCAGTGAGAATCAGCTCAAACCCACTATAAAAGGGAATTTCAAAAACAAAACAAAAAAAACAGGGAAATTCTTTTCAATTCCTTCAGGGTCTCTGATGAAACCTTGAATGACCCTATCTACAACGACAGCTGGAGGTGGCATAAGGCTGGACACATGGGACTGAGAGGATTGGTGAGATTGGGTGAGCAAATACAGACCCTTTAAAGCAATAATGCATGGCACCCATTCCATGGGTCCCAACTCTCCAGGGTGAAGGGAATATTATTACAGCTATAACATGTACGGGAAACCTAGAGAATGGACACACTGTGAATACGAAAGGTCTCTAAAACTCAAAAAATAGTCCCTCTCCTGGTGATCTGATTTGACTTTCCAACTGCTTTACTATCAATCTCCCAACTTGGAGAGACAGCCCCTTTAACCTCCGGTTTCACACAGGTTGCCAATTTGGCAGAGGATGATACGGAAGAGGGAGAACCAACGAGAGAATAGCTGTTAGGCATTTGGACGGGCACATGTCACTCTTGTTTCCCGGGAGGAAGAAGAATTAAACAAAGTCTCAGCCACCCACCGGGTACCAGTATAGGTCCTGAACCAAAATATTGGACTTGCATTCAGCTCACAAATGACGAGTTAAATAATGGAGCTCTGGGTCACAGCAATTCACAAACAGGCAGAGTAATAAAGGACAACTATCATCCAAAAATCTGTTGAGGGAAGGCAACGAGGCGGACTTGAAAGTGAGGCAGAATAGCAGGAAACAGATTTCAAGAGGTACGTTGGAATCACCTGTAAAGCACAGAAAGAGGGGCAAAACTTCGACAATGATGCATTAGCAAAAAAGGGCGTATGAGTTTTCTCCTGAATATATGCAGGAGAAAACGCATATGCCCTTTTTGGCCAAGCAAGCAAGCAGGCAATGCAAATCTGCACTACAAAGAAGTATCACTTCCCACCGGTCAAAAGGGACATCCACAAAATGGGTAAAAACCAGAAAGGCAAGACAGGGCCTGGAGAACCGGGAGCCTTGTTATGCTGATGGGCGGGATGTAAATTGCCAACTGCCTCACTGGAGGAGTGCATTGTGTTCCCTAAAACAAGTAAACAAGAAAGCTACAGAGCCAAGGGCATTTCCAGTCTAGGGAATATACCTTGGGAAAACTGAAAATCAATAAGACAGAGCCACCCCTAAATTTAGGGCTGCACTGCTTACAACAACCTCAACATGGGTACACCTTAAATATCCCAGGAAGTATAAAAATGGTTCAAAAAATTGTGGTACTTACGTACGATGGAATATCCCTCAGCCATGAAATCAATGTCATAAGACCAATAGCAGCAAAATGAGTGGATTCAGGTACGATGATTCTAAGTGAAATAAGTCACACAGAAAAAGAAACTTATCATAAGATATCACTTATGAAGATCCTGTAAACATGGCTACACATGAACTGAGTTAGGAAAGAGAACGGAGTCTCACATTTAGAAAATACTCTCATGCCTCCTTAAGGGGGAAGCAGAGGATGGGTGAGGCATAAAACCAGAGTTTGTTATAAGCACAGGTACCGTTCCCAAACCAACTATGGAATAGACAAGACCTACCTATACCTTCCTCAGTGAAAGGGACTCAAAACCCCATATTTCCCACAGAGGAATATATCTGACTAGTAAGAATCTTAAAACTTATGTATTGATATGTCTCTGTAAGGGAATCAAGTGTGTCTAGACTGGAATATACATGGCAGTTAAAATCAGCTCAAACCCACTATAAAAAGGAATTTCAAAAACAGAATAAAAAAACAGGGAAATTCTTTACAATTCCTTCAGGGTCTCTGATGAAAAGTGGAATGACACTGTCTACAATGACAGCTGGATGTGGCATAAGGCTGGACACTTGGGAGTGAGAGGATTGGTGAGATTGGGTGAGCAAATGCAGACCCTTTAAAACAATAATGCATGGCATCCATTCCATGGGGCACAACTCTCCAGGATGAAGGGAATATTACTATAGACCTAACATGTATGGGAAACCTAGAGAATGGACACACTGTGAATATGAAAGGTTTCTAAAACTCAACGAATAGTCCCACTCCTGGTGCGCCGGTTTGACTTTCCAACTGCTTTGCTATCAATCTCGCAACTTGGAGAGACTGCCCCTTTAACCTCCCGGTTCGCACAGGTTGCCAATTTGGCAGAGGATGAAAGGGACGAGGGAGAACCAATGAGAGAGTAGATGTTAGCCATTTGGAAGGGCACATATCACTCTTATTGTCCGGCAGGAAGAAGAATTAACCAAAGTCTCAGCCACTCACTGGGAAACAGTATAGGTCCTGAACCAACACTTTGGAGTTGCATTCAGCTCACAAAAAACGAGTTGAAAAATGGAGCTCAGGGGCAGAGCAATTCACAAACTGGCAGAGTAATAAAGGACAAATATCGTCCAGTAATCTGTTGAGGGAAGGCAATGAAGCGGACTTTAAAGTCAGGCCGAATAGCAGGAAACAGATTTCAAGAGGTACGTTGGAATCCTCTGTAAAGCACAGGAAGAGGGGCACAACTTCGACAATGATGCACTTGGCCAAAAAGTGCGTATGCATTTTCTCCTGAATATATGCAGGAGAAAACGCATACGCCCTTTTTGGCCAAGCAAGCAAGCAGGCAATGCAAATCTGCACTACAAAGAAGTATCACTTCCCACCTGTCAAATGGGATATCCGCAAAATGGGTAAAAACCAGAAAGGCAAGACAGGCCTTGGAGAACAGGGAGCCTTGTTATGCTGATGGGCAGGATGTAAGTTGTCAACTGCCTCTCTGAAGGAGTGCATTGTGTTCCCTAAAACAAGTAAACAACAGAGCTACAGAGCCAAGAGCACTTCCAGTCTATGGAATATACCTTGGGCAAACTGAAAATAAATAAGAGAGAGCCAGCCAAAAATTTAGGGCTGCACGGCTTACAAGAACCTCAACTTGTCTACACCTTAAATATCCCTGGAAACATAAAAATGGTTCAAAAAATTGTGATACTATTGTACGATAGAATATCCCTCAGCCATGAAATCAATGTCATAAGACCACTAGCAGCAAAATGAGTGGATTCAGGTACGATGATTCTAAGTGAAATAAGTCACACAGAAAAAGAAACTTATCATAAGATATCACTTATGAAGGTCCTATAAACATGGCTAGACATGAACTGAATTAGGAAAGAGAAGAGAGATTGACATTTAGAAAACATTCTTATTCCTGCTTAAGGGGGAAGGAGAGGTGGGGTGATGCATTAAACCAGATTTTGATATTAGTTCAGGTACCATTCCAAAAACCACATACGGAATGGACAAGAACTACACCTTCCTCAGTGAAAGGGACTCAACTCCCCATATTCCATGCAGTGGGATATATCTTACTAGTAAGAATCTTAAAACCTATGTATTGATATGTCCCCGTAATGGAATCAAGTGTGTCTAGACTGGCATAAACATGGCAGTGAGAATCAGCTCAAACCCACTATAAAATGGAATTTCAAAAACAAAACAAAAAAACAGGAAAATTCTTTTCAATTCCTTCAGGGTCTCTGATGAAACCTGGAATGACCCTATGTACAATGACAGCTGGATGTGGCATAAGGCTGGACACATGGGACTGAGACGATAGGTGAGATTGGGTGAGCAAATGCAGACCCTTTAAAGCAATAATGCATGGCACCTATTTCAAGGGTCCAACTCCCCAGGGTGAAGGGAATATTACTACAGCAATAACTTGTATGGGAAACCTAGATAATGGACACACTGTGAATACGAAAGGTCTCTAAAACTCAACAAATAGTCCCTCTCCTGGTGATCTGGTTTGACTTACCAACTGCTTTACTATCAATCTCCCAACTTGGAGAGACAGCCCCTTTAACGTCCTGTTTCACACAGGTTGCCAATTTGGCAGAGGATGACACGGAACAGTGAGAACCAATGAGAGAGTAGCTGTTAGGCATTTGGACGGGCACATGTCACTGTTGTTTCCCGGGAGGAAGAAGAATTAACCAAAGTCTCAGCCACCCACCGGGTACCAGTATAGGTCCTGAACCAAAATATTGGACTTGCGTTCAGGTCACAAAAAATGAGTTAAATAATGGAGCTCTGGGGCACAGCAATTCAAAAACAGGCAGAGTAATAAAGGACAACTATCGTCCAAAAATCTGTTGAGGGAAGGCAACGAGGCGGACTTGAAAGCGAGGCAGAATAGCAGGAAACAGATTTCAAGAGGTACGTTGGAATCACCTTTAAAGCACAGGAAGAGGGGCACAACTTCGATGATGATGCACTTGGCCAAGAATGGCGTATGCGTTTTCTCCTGAGTATATTCAGGAGAAAACGCATACGCCCTTTTTGGGCAAGCAAGCAAGCGGGCAATGCAAATCTGCACTACAAAGAAGTATCACTTCCCACCGGTCAAAAGGGACATCCACAAAATGGGTAAAAACCAGAAAGGCAAAACAGGCCTTGGAGAAAAGGGAGCCTTGTTATGCTGATGGGCGGGATGTAAGTTGTCAACTGCTTCTCTGGAGGAGTGCATTGTGTTCCCTAAAACAAGTAAACAACAGAGCTACAGAGCCAAGAGAACTTCCGGTCTAGGTAATATACCTTGGGCAAACTGAAAATCAATAAGACAGAGCCAGCCCACAAATTAGGGCTGCACTGCTTACAAGAACCTCAAAGTGTCTACACCTTAAATATCCCTGGAAACATAAAAATGGTTCAAAAAATTGTGGTACTTACGTACGATGGAACATCCCTCAGCCATGAAATCAATGTCATAAGACCAGTAGCAGCAAAATGAGTGGATTCAGGTATGATGATTCTAAGTGAAATAAGTCACACAAAAAGAAACTTATCATAAGATATCACTTATGAAGGTCCTGTAAACATGGCTAGACATGAACTGAGTTAGGAAAGAGAAGAGAGTTTGACATTTAGAAAACATTCTTATGCCTGCTTAAGGGGGAAGGAGAGGTGGGGTGATGCATTAAACCAGATTTAGATATTAGTTCAGGTATCGTTCCAAAAACCACATACGGAATAGACAAGAACTACACCTTCCTCAGTGAAAGGGACTCAACTCCCCATATTCCATTCAGAGGGATATATCTTACTAGTATGAATCTTAAAACCTATGTATTGATATATCCCCATAATGGAATCAAGTGTGTCTAGACAGGCATAAACATGGCAGTGAGAATCAGCTCAAACCCACTATAAAATGGTATTTCAAAAACAAAACAAAAAAACAGGAAAATTCTTTTCAATTTCTTCAGGGTCCCTGATGAAACCTGGAATGGCCCTAGGTACAAAGACAGCTGGATGTGGCATAAGGCTGGACACATGGGACTGAGAGGATTGGTGACATTCGGTGAGAAAATGCAGACCCTTTAAATGAATAATGCATGGCACGCATTCCTTGGGTCCCAACTCCGCAGGGTGAAGGGAATATTACTACAGCAATAACATGTACGGGAAACCTAGATAATGGACACAGTGTGAATATGAAAGGTTTCTAAAACTCAACAAATAGTCCCTCTCCTGGTGCTCTGGTTTGACTTTCCAACTGCTTTACTATCAATCTCCCAACTTGGAGAGACAGCCCCTTTAACCTCCTGTTTCACACAGGTTGCCAATTTGGCAGAGGATGAAACGGAACAGGGAGAACCAATGAGAGAGTAGCTGTTAGGCATTTGGACGGGCTTATGTCACTCTTGTTTCCCGGGAGGAAGAAGAATTAACCAAAGTCTCAGCCACCCACCGGGTACCAGTGTAGGTCCTGACCTAAAATATTGGACTTGCGTAGAGCTCACAAAAAACGAGTTAAATAATGGAGCTCTGGGGCACAGCAATTCACAAACAGGCAGAGTAATAAAGGAAAACTATCATCCAAAAATCTGTTGAGGGAAGGCAACGAGGCGGACTTGAAAGTGAGGCAGAATATCAGGAAACAGATTTCAAGAGGTAGGTTGGAATCGCCTTTAAAGCACAGAAAGAGGGGCAAAACTTCGACAATGATGTACTTGGCCAAAAAGGGTGTATGCGTTTTCTCCTGAATATATTCAGCAGAAAACGCATATGCCCTTTTTGACCAAACAAGCAAGCGGGCAATGCAAATCTGCACTACAAAGAAGTATCACTTCCCACCGGTCAAAAGGGACATCCACAAAATGGGTAAATACCAGAAAGGCAAGGTAGGCCCTGGAGAACAGGGAGCCTTGTTATGCTGATGAGCGGGATGTAGATTGCCAACTGCCTCTCTGGAGGAGTGCATTGTGTTCCCTAAAACAAGTAAACAACAGAGCTACAGAGCCAAGTGCACTTCCAGTCTAGGGAATATACCTTGGGAAAACGGAAAATCAATAAGACAGAGCCACCCCAAAATTTAGGGCTGCACTGCTTACAAGAACCTCAACTTGGGTACACCTTAAATATGCCAGGACATATAAAAATGGTTCAAAAAATTGTGGTACTTATGTACGATGGAATATCCCTCAGCCATGAAATCCATGTCGTAAGACCAATAGCAGCAAATTGACTGGATTCAGGTATGATGATTATAAGTGAAATAAGTCACACAGAAAAAGAAGCTTATCATAAGATATCACTTATGAAGATCCTGTAAACATGGCTACACATGAACTGAGTTAGGAAAGAGAACAGAGTGTCACATTTAGAAAATACTCTCATGCCTCCTTAAGGGGGAAGCAGAGGAAATGTGTCTACACTGGCATAAACATGACAGTGAGAATCAGCTCAAACCCACTATAAAATGGAATTTCAAAAACAAAACAAAAAAACAGGGAAATTCTTTTCAATTCCTTCAGGGTCTCTGATGAAACCTGGAATGACCCTATATACAACGACAGCTGGATGTGGCATAAGGCTGGACACATGGGACTGACAGGATAGGTGAGATTGGGTGAGCAAATGCAGACCCTTTAAAGCAATAATGCATGGCACCCATTCCATGGGTCCCAACTCTCCAGGGTGAAGGGAATATTACTACAGCTATAACATGTTCAGGAAACCTAGAGAATGGACACACTGTGAATACGAAAGGTTTCTAAAACTCAACGAATAGTCCCTCTCCTGGTGCTCCAGTTTGACTTTCCAACTGCTTTACTATCAATCTCCCAACTTGGAGAGAGAGCCCTTTTAACCTCCTGGTTCTCACAGGTTGCCAATTTGGCAGAGGATGAAAGGGAAGAGGGAGAACCAATGAGAGAATAGCTGTTAGGCATTTGGATGGGCATATGTCACTCTAATTTCCCAGCAGGAAGAAGAATTAACCAATGTCGCAGCCACCCACCGGGATCCAATATAGGTCCTGTACCAAAATTTTGGATATGCGTTCAGCTCACAAAAAACAAGTTGAAAAATGGAGTTCAAGGGCACTGCAATTCACAAACTGGCATAGTAATAAAGGACAACTATCATTCAAAAATCTGTTGAGGGAAGGCAGTGAGGTGGAATTGAAAGCGAGGCAGAATAGCAGGAAACAGATTTCAAGAGGGACGTTGGAATCGCCTGTAAAGCACAGGAAGAGGGGCATAACTTCGACAATGATGCACTTGGCCAAGAATGGCGTATGCATTTTCTCCTGAATATATGCAGGAGGAAACGCATACGCCCTTTTTGGCCAAGCAAGCTAGCAGGCAATGCAAATCTGCACTACAAAGAAGTATCACTTCCCACCGGTCAAAAGGGACATCCACAAAATGGGTAAAAACCAGAAAGGCAAGACAGGCCCTGAAGAACAGGGAGCCTTGTTATGCTGATGGGTGGGATGTAAGTTGTCAACTGCCTCTCTGGAGGAGTGCATTGTTTTCCCTAAAACAAGTAAAAAACAGAGCTACAGAGCCAAGAGCACTTCCAGTCTAGGGAATATACCTTGGGCAAACTGAAAATCAATAAGACAGAGCCAGCCCACAATTTAGGGCTGCACTGCTTACAAGAACCTCAACTTGTCTACACCTTAAATATCCCTGGAAATATAAAAATGGTTCAAAACATTGTGGTACTTATGTACGATGGAATATCCCTCAACCATGAAATCAATATCATAAGACCAGTATCAGCAAAATGAGTAGATTCAGGTACGATGATTCTAAGTGAAATAAGTCACACAGAAAAATAAACTTATCATAAGATATCACTTATGAAGGTCCTGTAAACATGGCTACACATGAACTGAGTTAGGAAAGAGAGGAGAGTTTGACATTTAGAAAACATTTTTATGCCTGCTTAAGGGGAAAGGAGATGTGGGGTGATATATTAAACCAGATTTTGATATTAGTTCAGGTACCGTTCCAAAAACCAAATACGGAATATACAAGAACTACACCTTCCTCAGTGAAAGGGACTCAACTCCCCATATTCCATGCAGAGGTATATATCTTATTAGTAAGAATCTTAAAACCTATGTATTGATATGTCCCCATAATGGAATCAAGTGTGTCTAGACTGGCATTAACATGGCAGTGAGAATCAGCTCAAACCCACTATAAAATGGAATTTCAAAAACAAAACAAAAAACAGGGAAATTCTTTTCAATTCCTTCACGGTCTCTGATGAAACGTGGAATGACCCTGTCTACAATGACAGCTGGATGTGGCATAAGGCTGGACACTTGGGACTGAGAGGATAGGTGAGATTGGGTGAGCAAATGCAGACCCTTTAAAGCAATAATGCATGGCACCCATTCCATGGGTCCCAACTCTCCAGGTTGAAGGGAATATTACTACAGCTATAACATGTACGGGAAACCTAATGAATGGACACACTGTGAATACGAAAGGTTTCTAAAACTCAACGAATAGTCCCTCTCCTGGTGCTCCAGTTTGACATTCCAACTGCTTTATTATCAATCTCCCAAGTTGGAGAGACAGCCCCTTTAACCTCCTGGTTCTCACAGGTTGCCAATTTGGCAGAGGATGAAAGGGAAGAGGGAGAACCAATGAGAGAGTAGCTGTTAGGCATTTGGACGGGCATATGTCACTCTAATTTCCCAGCAGGAAAAAGAATTAACCAAAGCCTCAGCCACCTGCATGGAACAGTATATCCACCCCTGGAACAAGTATAGGTCCTTATGCAAAATTGTGGATTTGCGGTCAGCTCCCAAAAATGGGATTTGAAAATTGGATCTCAGGGGCACAGCAATTCACAAACCTACAGTCATAAAGGACTACTGTCTTCCAAAAATCTGTTGAGGGAGGGCAACGAAGCTGACTTGAAATTGAGGCAGAATTGCACAAAACATATTTCAAGTCGTAAGTTGGAATCGCCTTTAAAGCATAGGAAAAGCATCACAATTTCGACAATGATGCACTTGCCCAAAAAGGGCGTATGCTTTTTCTCCTGAATATATTCAGGAGAAAACGCACACGACCTTTTTGGAAAATCAAGCAAGCGCGCAATGCAAATCCACACTACAAAGAATTGTCACTTCCCACGGGTCAAAAGGGACACCCGAAAAACTGTAAAAACCAGAAAGGCAAGAGGGAGATGACAAGGGCATGAAGCAATATGATCCAAAATATCATGAAGGATTGTGATGGCAAGCGCATGGAGCATTGTGATGACAAGATTATGTAGCATATTGCTGACAAAGGCATGGAGCATTGTGATGACAAGGTTCATGGAGCACTGTGATGACAAGCGTCACGGAGCATTGTGATTACAGGTGTCATGGAGCATTGGGATGACAAGGGCATAGAGCATTTTGATGACAAGTGTCCCGGATCATTGTGTTGTCAGGGTTCATGGATCACTGTGATGACAGGAGTCATGGAGCATTGTGATGACAGGGGTCATGGAGCATTGTGATGGGAAGGTCAAGGAGCACTGGGCTGAAAACGTTCATGGAGTATTGTGATGACAGGGGCCATGGAGGCTTGTGATGACAAGGGCCATGGAGGCTTGTGATGACAAGGTACTGGAGCATTGTGATGAGAAGACCATGGAGACTTGTGATGACAAGTCTCATGGAATATTCTGATGAAAAGGGGCATGGAGCATTGTGATTACAGGGGTCTTGGGGCATTGTGATGACAAGGGCATGGAGCATTGGGATGAGATGGCCATGGAATGTTCTGATGGCATGCATCATGGAGCTTAGTGATGACAAGGACATGGAACATTATGATTAAAAAGGCATGAGGCCTTGTCATGACAGGGTTCAAGGAGCATACTGAGGACAAGTGTCAGGGAGCATTGTGATGACAAGTGTATTGAGCATTGTGATGAAAAAGTTCATGGAGCATTGTGATGAGAAGACAATGGATAATTGTGATGACGAGCGTCATGGGGCGTTGTGATGATAAGAGTTATGGAACATTTTGATCACAAGGATTTGGAGCATTGTGATGACAGAGATCATGGAGCATGTTGATTTCATTGTGATGACAATAGCATGAAGCATTTTGATGATGGGCATGGTGCATTGTGATGACCGGGTTCATGGTTCATTGAGATGAAAAGGGGCATGGAGCATTGTGATTACAGAAGTCTTGGAGCATTGTGATTAGAAGGGTCATGGAGCCTTGTGATGGCAAGGGCATGGAACATTGTGATGAGAAGGCCATGGAGCATTCTGATGACATGCATCATGGAGCTTTGTGATGACAAGATCATGGAGCAATGTGATGAGAGCGTTCATGGAGCACTGTGATGACAATGACATTGAGCATTTTGATGAAAAGTACATGGAGCATTGTGGATACAAATTTCACAGAGCCTTGTGATTATGAGGGCATTTACCTTTGTGGTGACACAGGTCATGGGGTCTTGTGATGATGGGACACAGGGAGCATTGTGATGACTGGGGTCATGTAGCATTGTGATGACTGGGGCATGGAGCATTGGTCTGACAAGTTTCATGGATAATTGTGTTGACAGTGGGCATGGCACATTGTGATGACAAGGGCATGGAGCATTGTGATGACAAGGTCATGGAGTATTGTGAAGACAGGTGTCAGGGAGCATTGTGATGGCATATTTCATGTTCCATTGTGATGACAATGGCATGGAGCATTGTGATGCCGAGTGTTATGGAGGATTGTGATGACAAAGGTAATGGAGCATTGTGATGACAAGGGCTTGGAGCATTGTTATGACAAGGGTCATGGAGCATTGTGATGACAAGGGCATGGAGAATTGTGATGACAACGGCCATTGAGAATTTTGATGAAAATGTCATGACGCATTGTGATGACAAAGGCATGGAGCTTGCTATGACAGGGGTCATGGGGCATTGCGATGACAAGTGCATGGAGAATTGTGATGACAACAGCATGTAACATGGGGATGAGAACTGTCATGGAGCATTGTGATGACAAGGACGTGGAGAATTGTGATGACAAGGGACATGGAGCATTGTGATGACCAGGGCATGGAGCATTGTGATGGCAAGACCGTGGAACACTGTGATGAGAAGACCATGGATAATTCTGGTGACGAGCATAATGGAGCACTGTAATGACAAGGGGCATGGAGCATTGTGATGATACATCTCATGGAGCATTGTGATGACAGGGGTCATGGATCCTTGTAATGACAAGGGTCCTGGAGTATTCTGATGAAAGCTTGGGCAGTATTGTGATGACAAAGCATTTAACACTGTGATGGGAAGTGTCATGGAACATAGTGATGCCAAGAACGTGGAGAATTGTGATGACAGGGAACATAGAGCACTGTGATGACCAGGGCATGGAGCATTGTGATGGCAAGACCATGGAGCACTGTGATGAGAAGACCATGGATAATTGTGATGACGAGCGTCATGGAGTGCTATAATGACAAGCGGCATGGAGCACTGTGATTAGAGGGGTCTTGGAGCATTGTGATGACAAGTGCATGGAGCATTGTGAAGACAAGGCCATGGAGCATTCTGATGAATGCGTCATGGAGCACTGTACTGACAAGTGCATGGAGCATTGTGATTATAGGTGTCTTTGAGCATTGTGATGAAAAGGGCATGGATCATTGTGATGAAAAAGGCATGGAGCCTTGTCATGACAGTGTTCAAGGAGCATACTGACGACAAGTGTCAGGGAGCACTGTGATGACAAGTGTATTGAGCATTGTGATGACAAAGGTTATGGAGCATAGTGATGAGAAGACCATGGATAATTGTGATTATGAGCATCATGGGGTGTTGTGATGAGAAGTGTTAAGGAACATTGTGATCCCAACGGTTTGGAGCATTGTGATGACAGAGGTCATGGAGCATTTTGATTTCATTGTGAGGAAAATAGCCTGAAACCTTATGATAATGGGCATGGTGCATTGTGATGATAGGATTCATGGAGGTTTGAGATGAAAAGGGGCATGGGGCATTGTGATAAAAAGTGTCTTGGAGCATTGTGATGACAAGGGCAAGGAGCATTGTGATGAGATGTCCATGGAACATTCTAATGACATGCGTCATGGAGCTTTGTAATGACAAGGGCATGGAGCATTGTGATTACAGGCGTCTTGGAACATTGTGATGACATGTGTCATGGAGCCTTGTGAATGACAAGGCAGTGGAACTTTGTGATGGCAGGGGTCATGGAACATTGTTATGACAGTTGTAATGGAGCATTGTGATGAGAAGGACAGGAAGCATTGGTGTGAAATGTTTCATGGATTATTGTGATGAGAGTGGGCATGGAGCATTGTGATGACAAGAGCACGGAACACTGTGATACAATGGTCATAGAGGATTGTAATGACAAGGGCAAGGAGCATAGTGATGAGAATGGCATCGATCATTGTGATGACATGTGTCATGGAGCTTTGTGATGACAAGGGCATGGAGAAATGTGATGAGAGGGTTCATGGAGCATTGTGATGACAATGACATGGAGCATTGTGATGTCAAGGGTCATGGAGATTTGTGATGACAAATGTCACGGAGCATTTTGATGACAAGTGTGTGGTGCATTGTGTTGAGAAGGTCAGGGAGCATTTTGATGACAGGGTCATGCAGCAATTTGATGAAAATTGTAATGGAATATTTTGATGACAGGGGTTATAGAACATTGTGATGCAAGGGGTCATGGAGCTTTGGGATGAAAAGGGTCATGGAGCATTTTGATGACAGGGGTTGTGGAACACTGTGATGTCAGGGGTCATGGAACATTGTGATGATAAGGGGATGTAGCATTGTGATGACAGGGGTCATGGAACATTGTGATTACAGGGGGCTTGGAGCATTGTGATGAGAAGGGTCATGGAGCCTTGTGATGACAAGGCCATGGAACATCGTGATGGCAGTTGTCATGAAGCATTGTTATGACAGAGGTAATGGAACATTTTGATGGCAATGGCATGGAGGATTGTGATGAGAAGGGCATGGAGCATTCTGATGTCAGTTGTCATGGAGCTTTGTGATGACAAGGGCTAGGAGCATTTTGATTACAGGGGTCTTGGAACATTGTGATGAAAAGGGCATGGATCATTGTGATGAAAAAGGCATGGAGCCTTGTCATGACAGGGTTCAAGGAGCATACTGACAAGTGTCAGGGAGCATTGTGATGACAAGTGTATTGAGCATTGTGATGAAAAAATCATGGAGCATTGTGATGAGAAGACCATGGATAAATGTGATGATGAGCGTCATGCGGTGTTGTGATGATAAGTGTTATGGAACATTGTGATCACAATGGTTTGGAGCATTATGATGACAGAGGTCATGGAGAATTTTGATTTCATTGTAATGACAATAGCCTGAAGCATTATGATGATGGGCATGGTGCATTGTGATGACAGGGTTCTTGGATCACTGAGATGAAAAAGGGCATGAAGCATTGTGATTACAGGGGTCTTGGAGCATTGTGAAGAAAAGCGCATAGAGCATTGTAATGACAAGGTCATGTAGAATTTTGCTGATGAAGGCATGAAGCATTGTGATGACAGGTGTCATGGAGCACTGTGATGACAGGTGTCACGGAGCATTGTGAATACAGGGGTCATGGAGCATTGGGATGACAAGGGCATGGATCATTGTGATAACAAGGGTCATGGAGCATTCTCATGACAAGCTTGTGGAGTATTTTGATGACACTGGCGTGGAGCATTGTGATGAAAACGGCATGGGGCATTGTGTTGAAAAAGGCATGGAGCCTTTTCGTGACAGGGTTCAAGGAGCATTCTGACGACAAGTGTCAGGGAGCATTGTGATGACAAGTGTATTGAGAATTGTGATGACAAAAGTCGTGGAGCATTGTGATGAAAAGGGCATGGATTATTTGATTACAGGCATCATGGAGCGTTGTGATGACATGTGTTATGGAACATTTTGATCACAAGTGTTTGGAGCATTGTGATGACAGTGGTCATGGATCATTTTGATTTCAAGGAGCATGGTGCATTGTGATGACAAGGGCATGAAGGAATGTGATCCCAAGGTTCATGGAGGATTGTGATGACAATGGTAATGGAGTATTGTGATGACAAGCGCATAGAGCATTGTAATGACAAGGTCATGTAGCATACTGCTGACAAAGTCTTGAAGCATTGTGATGACAGGTGTCATGGAGCATTGTGATGACAAGCATCAAGGAGCATTGCGAATACAGGGGTCATGGAGCATTGGGATGTCAAGGACATGGATCATTGTGATGACAAGGGTCATGGAGCTTTGGGCTGAAAATGTTCATGTAGTATTGTGATGACTGGTGTCATGGAGCATTGTGATGACAGAGGTCATGGAGAATTTTGATTTCATTGTGCTGACAATAGCCGGAAGCATTATGATTATGAGCATGATGCATTGTGATGACAGGCCTCATGGAGCATTGAGATGAAAAGGGGCATGGAGCACTGTGATTACAGGGGTCTTGGAGTAATATAATGACAAGGGCATGGAGCATTTTGATGAGAAGGCTATCGAACATTCTGATGACATGTGTCATGGAGCTTTGTGATGACAAAGGCATGGAGCATTGTGATTAGAGGGGTCTTGGAGCATTGTGATGACAAGTGTCATGGAGCCTTTTGATGACAAGGCCGTGGAACATTGTGATTGCAGGGGTCATGGAGCATTGTTATGACAGCGGTAATGGAACATTGTGATGAGAAGGGCATTGAGCATTGTGATTACAATGTTTATGGAGCATTGCAATGACAAATTTGTGGACCGTTGCGATGAAAAGCGTATGGCACATTTTGATGACAAGTGTCATGGAGTATTTTTCTGACAAAGGCATTGAGCATTGTGATGACAAGGATCACGGAGCATTGTGATGAAAAGTTCATGGAGCATTGTGGTTACAAAGGTAACAGAGCCTTGTGATGACGCGGGCATGGACCATTGTGATGACAAATGATAAAAAGCATTGTGATGACTGGAGTCACAGAGCATTGTGATGACTGGGGTCATGGAGCACTGTGATGACAAGGGCAAGGAGCACTGTGTTGAGAAAGGCATAGAGCATTGTGATGGCAAGGGTCAAATAGCATTGTGATAAAAAGTTAATGGGGCATGGTGTTTAAAAATGTCACAGAGACTGTTGATGATGAGGGCATGGACCATTGTGATGACAAAGTTCATGAAGAATTGTGATGACTGGAGTCATGGAGCATTGTGATAACAAGGGCATGGAGCATTGTGATGACAAGGGCATGGAGCATTGGTCTAATAAGTTTCATGGATTATTGCGATGACAGTTGGAATGGCGCATTGTGATGACAAGGGCATGGAGCATTGTGATGACCAGGTCATGCAGTATTGTGAAGACAGGTGTCAGTGCGCATTGTGATGACATATGTAATGGCCCATTGTGATGACAATGGCATGGAGCATTGTGATGCCAAGTGTTATGGAGGATTCTGATGACAAAGTTAATGGAGCAATGTGATGACAATGGCTTGGAGCATTGTGATGACAAGGGTCAGGGAGCATTGTGCTGACAAGTGCATGGAGAATTGTGATGAAAAGGGTCATGGAGCATTCGGCTGACAAGCTTGTGGAGTATTTTGATGACAATGGCATGGAGCATTGTGATGAAAATGGCATGGGGCATTGTGATGAGAATACCATGGAGCATTGTGATGACAAGCCTCATGGAGCATACTGATGAAAAAGGGCATGGACCATTGTGATTACAGGGGTCTTTGAACATTGTGATGACATGGGCTTGGAGCATTGTGAGGAGAAGGCCAAGGAGCATTCTAAAGACATGCATCATTGAGCTTTGTGATGACAAGGGCATGGAGCTTTGTGATTACAGGGGTCTTGGAGCACTGTGATGAAAAGTGCATGGATCATTGTGATGAAAAAGGCATGGAGCCTTGACATGACAGGGTTCAAGGAGCATACAGACAACAAGTGACAGGGAGCATTTTGATGACAAGGGTATTGAGCATTGTGATGACAAAGGTCATGGAGCATTGTGATGAGAAGACCATGGATAATTGTGATGACGAGTGTCATGGGTCATTGTGATGACAAGTGTTATGGAATATTGTGATCACAAGGGTTTGGAGCATTGTTATGACAGAGGTCATGGAACATTTTGATTTCATTGTGATGACAATAGAATGAAGTATTATGATGTTGGGCATGGTGCATTGTGATGACAGGGTTCATGAAGCATTGAGATGAAAAGGGGCATGGAACATTGTGATTATTGTGTTCTTGGAGTGTTGTGATGAGAAGGGTCATGGAGCCTTGTGATGACAAGGCCATGGAACATCGTAATGTCAGGGGTCATGGAGCAATTTTATGACAGGAGTAATGAAGCATTGTGATGGCAAGGGCATGGAGCATTGTGATTAGAAGGCCATGCAGCATTCTGATGATATGTGTCATGGAGCTTTGTGAACACAAGGGCATGGAGCAATGAGATGAGAGCGTTCATGGAGCATTGTGATGACAATGACATAGAGCATTGTGATGCCAAGGGTCATGTATCTTTGTGATGACAAAGGTCATGGAGCAGTTTGATGGCAAGGGCATTGTGCATTGTGATGAGTAGGGCAGGGAGAATTGTGATGAAATGGTCATGGAGCAATTTGATGAAAATTGTCATGTAACATTTTGATGAAAGGTGTTATGGAACACTGTGATGCCAGTGGTCATCAAAAATTGTGATGATAATTACATGTAGCATTGTGATGACAGGAGTCATGGAACATTGTGATGACAGGGGTGAGGGTGTATTGTGACAAATAGTGATGGCGCATTGTGATATCAGTGGTGAGAGAGCTTTTTGGTGAGAAGTGCAAGGAGCATTATGATGACAATGTTTATGGAGCATTGTGATGACAAGATTGTAGAGCACTGTGATGACAAGCGCATGGTGCATTGTGATGATATGTGTCATGGAGCATTGTGCTGACAAGCGCATGGAGCATTGTGAAGACAAGGGTCATGGAGCATTGTGCTGAGAAAGGCATAGAGCATTGTGAAGACAAGGGTCAAAGAGCATTGAGATGAAAAGTTCATGGAGCATTGTGGTTAAAATGGTCACAGAGACTGTTGATGACGAGGGAATGGACCATTGTGATGACAAAGGTCATGAAGCATTGTGATGAATGGAGTCACGGAGCATTGTGATGACAGGGGTCAGGAAGCATTGTGATAACAAGGGCATGGAGCACTGTGATGACAAGGGCATGGAACATTAGTCTAATAAGTTTCATGGATTGTTGCGATGACAGTTGTAATGGCGCATTGTGATGACAAGGGCATGGAGCACTGTGATGACCAGGTCATGCAGTATTGTGAAGAGAGGTATCAGGGAGCATTGTGATGACATAAGTAATGGCCCATTGTGATGACAAAGGCATGGAGCATTGTGATGCCAAGTGTCATGGAGGATTCTGATGACAAATGTAATGGAGCATTGTGATGACAATGGCTTGGAGCATTGTGTTGAAAAGCATCAGGGAGCATTGTACTGACAAGTGCATGGAGAATTGTGATGACAAGGGTCATGGAGCATTCTGATGACAAGCTTGTGGAGTATTTTGATGACAATTGCATGGAGCATTGTGATGAAAGCGGCATGGGGCATTGTGATATAAAATGCATGGAGCCTTTTCGTGACAAGGTTCAAGGAACATTCTGATGACAAGTGTCAGGGAGCATTGTGATGACAAGTGTATTGAGAATTGTGATGACAAAGGTCATGGAGCATTGTGATGAAAAGGGCATGGAGTATTGTGATGACAGGCATCATGGAGCATTGTGATGACAAGTGTTATGGAACATTTTGATCACAAGAGTTTGGAGCATTGTGATGACAGAGGTCATGTATCATTTTGATTTCAAGGAGCATGGAGCATTGTGATGACAAGGGCATGAAGCAATGTGATCCCAATGTTCATGGAGGATTGTGATGACAATGGAAATGGAGAATTGTGATGACAAGTTCATAGAGCATTGTAATGACAAGGTCATGTAGAATTTTGCTGACAAAGGCATGGAGCATTGTGGTGACAGGTGTCATGGAGCATTGGGATGACAAGGGCATAGATCATTGTGATGACAAGGGCCATGGAGCATTGGGCTGAAAAAGTTCATGGAGTAATGTGATGACAGGGGCCATGGAGCATTGTGATAATAAGGGCATGGAGCATTGTGATGACAAGGGCATGGAGCATCGGTCTAATAAGATTCATGGATTATTGCGATGACAGTTGGAATGAAGCATTGTGATGACAAGGACATGGAGCATTGTGATGACAAGAGTCCAGGATCATTGTGTTGTCAGGTGTCATGGAGTGTTTTGATGACATTGGTCATGGAGCATTGTGATGATACTGGTCAGGGAACATTGTGATGAGAAGGTCATGGAGCATTGGGCTGAAAATATTCATGGAGTATTGTGATGACAGGGGTCATGGAGCATTGTGATGAAAAGGGCATGGATCATTGTGATGAAAAAGGCATGGAGCCTTGTCATGACAGGGTTCAAGAGCATACTGACGACAAGTGTCAGGGAGCATTATGATGATAAGTGTATTGAGCATTGTGATGACAAAGATCATGGAGCATTGTGATGACAAGACCATGGATAATTGTGATGATGATCGTCATGGGGTGTTGTGATGATAAGTGTTATGGAACATTGTGATCACAAGGGTTTGGAGCATTATGATGACAGAGGTCATGGAGAATTTTGATTTCATTGTAATGACAATAGCCTGAAGAATTATGATGATGGGCATGGTGCATTGTGATGACAGTGTTAATGGAGCATTGAGATGAAAAAGGGCATGGAGCATTGTGATTACAGGCGTCTTGGAGCATTCTGATGACAAGGGCATAGGGCACTGTGATGAGAAGGCCATGGAACCTTCTGATGATATGCATCATGGAGCTTTGTGATGACAAGGGCATGGAGCATTGTGATTACAGGTGTCTTGGAGCATTGTGAATACAAGGGTCATGGAGCCTTGTGATGACAAGGCCGTGGAACATTGTGACGACAGTGTTCATGGAGCATTGTTATGACAGAGGTAATGGAGCATTGTAATGAGAAGGGCATTGAGCACTGGTCTGGAATATTTCATGGATTATTGTGATGAGAGTGGGCATGAACCATTGTGATGACAAGGGCATGGAACACTGTGATACATGGGTCATGGAGTATTGTAATGAAAAGGGCATGGAGCAAAGTGATGAGAGGGTTCATTGAGCATTGTGATGACAATGACATGGAGCATTGTGAGGAGAAGGCCATGGAGCATTCCGATTACATGCATCATGTAGCTTTGTGATGACAAGGGCTAGGAGCATTTTGATTACAGGTGTCTTGGAACATTGTGATGAAAAGGGCATGGATCATTGTGATGAAAAAGGCATGAAGCCTTGTCATGACAGAGTTCAAGGAGCATACTGACAAGTGTCAGGGAGCATTGTGATGACAAGTGTATTGAGCATTGTGATGACAATGGTCATGGACCATTGTGATGAGAAGACCATGGATAATTTTGATGACGAGCGTCATGGTGCATTGTGATGACAAGTGTTTTGGAATATTGTGATCACAAGGGTTTGGAGCATTGTTATGACAGAGGTCATGGAGCATTTTGATTTCATTGTGATGACAATAGCATGAAGCATTATGATGATGGACATGGTGCATTGTGATGACAGGTTTCATGGATCAGTGAGATGAAAATGGGCATAGAGCATTGTGATTACAGGGTTCTTGGAGCATTGTGATGAGAAGGGTCATGGAGCTTTTTGATGAGAAGACCATGGATAATTGTGGTGATGATCGTCATGGGGTGTTGTGATGATAAGTGTTATGGAACATTGTGATCACAACGGTTTGGAGCATTATGATGACAGAGGTCATGGAGAATTTTGATTTCATTGTAATGACAATTGCCTGAAGCATTATGATGATGGGCATGGTGCACTGTGATGACACGGTTCATGGATCATTGAGATGAAAAAGGGCATGGAGAATTGTGATTACAGGGGTCTTGCAGCATTGTGATGACAAGCGCATAGAGCATTGTAATGACAAGGTCATGTAGAATTTTGCTGACGGAGGCATGGAGCATTGTGATGACAGTTGACATGGAGCACAGTGATGACAAGTGTCACGGAGCATTGTTAATACAGGGGTCATGGAGCATTGGGATGACAAGGGCATGGATCATTGTGATGACAAGGGTCATGGTGCATTGGGCTGAAAATGTTCATGGAGTATTGTGATGAGAGGAGTCATGGAGCATTGTGATGACAGAGGTCATGGAGGGGTTTGATTTCATTGCACTGACAATAGCCGTAAACATTATGGTGTTGGGCATGATGCATTGTGATGACAGTGTTCATGGAGCATTGAGATGAAAAGGGGCATGGAGCACTATGATTACAGGGGTCTTGGAGCATTGTGATGACAAGGGCATGGCTCATTTTGATGAGAAGGCCATGGAACATTCTGATGACATGTGTCATGGAGCTTTGTGATGACAAGGGCATGGAGCATTGTGATTATATGGGTCTTGGAGCATTGTGATGACAACTGTCATGGAGCCTTGTGATGACAAGGCCGTGGAACATTGTGATGGCAGGGGTCATGGATCATTGTTATGACTGGGGATATGGAGCATTGTGATGAGAAGGGCATGGAGCATTGTGATTACAAGGTTTATGGAGCATTGCGATGACAAATTTGTGGACCGTTGTGATGAAAAGCGCCTGGCACATTTTGATGAAAAAGGTCATGGAACATTGTGATGGCAGGGGTCATGGATCATTGTTATGACTGGGGATATGGTGCATTGTGATGAGAAGGGCATGGAGCATTGTGATTACAAGGTTTATGGAGCATTGCGATGACATATTTGTGGACCGTTGTGATGAAAAGCGCCTGGCACATTTTGATGACAAGGGTCATGGAGTATTTTTCTGACAAAGGCATTGAGCATTGTGATGACAAGGGTCACGGAGCATTGTGATGAAAAGTTCATGGAGCATTGTGGTAACAAAGGTAACAGAGCCTTGTGATGACGAGGGCATGGAACATTGTGATGAGAAATGTTATGAAGCATTGTGTTGACTGGAGTCACAGAGCATTGTGATGACAGGGATCATGGAGAACTGTGATGACAAGGGCAAGGAGCATGGTGCTGAGAAAGGCATAGAGCATTGTGATGACAAGGGTCAAAGAGCATTGTGATAAAAAGTTAATGGAGCATGGTGGTTAAAAAGGTCACAGAGACTGTTGATGATGAAGGCATGGACCACTGTGATGACAAAGTTAATGAAGCATTTTGATGACTGGAGTCATGGAGCATTGTGATAACAAGGGCATGGAGCATTGTGATGACAAGGGTCACGGGGCATTGGTCTAATAAGTTTCATGGATTATTGCAATGACAGTTGGAATGAAGCATTGTGATGACAAGGACATTGAGCATTCTGATGACAAGAGTCCCGGATCATTGTGTTGTCAGGAGTCATGGAGTGTTGTGATGACAGTGGTCATGGAGCATTGTGATGATATTGGCCATGGAGCATTATGATGTGTAGGTGGTGGAGCACTGGGCTGAATATATTAATGGATTATTGTGATGACAGAGGTCATGGAGCATTGTGATGACAAGGGAATGGAGAATGGTGATGACAAGGTCCTGGAGCATTGTGATGAGATGACCATGGAGACTTGTCATGACAAGTATCACGGAGCATTCTGATGAAAAGGGGCATGGAGCATTGTGATGACTAGGGCATGGAGCATTGTGATGAGAAGGCCATGGAACATTCTGATGACATGCTTCATGGAGTTTTGTGATGACCAGGACATGGAGCATTGTGATTACAGTGATCTTGGAGCATTGTGATGAAAAGGGCAGTGATCATTGTGATGAAAAAGGCATGGAGCCTTGTCATGACAGGTTTCAAGGAGCATACTGACTACAAGTTTCAGGGAGCATTGTGATGACAAGTGTATTGAGCATTGTGATGACAAAGGTCATGGAGCACTGTGATGAGAATACCATGGATAATTGTGATGATGAGCGTCATGGGGATTTGTGATGATAAGTGTTATGGAACATTGTGATCACAAGGGTTTGGAGCATTATGATGACAGAGGTCATGGAGAATTTTGATTTCATTGTGATGACAATAGCCTGAAGCATTATGATGATGGGCATGGTGCATTGTGATGACAGGGTTCATGGAGCATTAAGATGCAAAGGGGCATGGAGCATTGTGATTACAGGGATTTTGGAGCATTGTGATGACAAGGGCATGGAGCATTGTGATGAGAAGGCCATGGAACATACTGATGACATGTGTCATGTACTTTTGTGATGAAAAGGGCATGGAGCATTGTGATTACAGGTGTCTTGGAGCATTGTGATGACAAGGGTCATGGAGCCTTGTGATGACAAGGCCGTGGATCATTGTGATGGCATGGGTCATGGAGCACTGTTATGACAGAGGTAATGGAGCATTCTGATGAGAAGGGCATTGAGCATTGGCCTGAAAGGTTTCATGGATTATTGTGATGAGAGTGGGCATGGAGCATTGTGATAACATGGGCACGGAACACAGTGATACATGGGACATGGAGGATTGTGATGAAAAGGGCATGGAGCATTTTGATGAGAAGGGCATCGAGCATTGTGATGACAAGTGTCATGGAGCTTTTTGATGACAAGGGCCTAGAGCAATGGGATGAGAGGGTTCATGGAACATTTTGATCACAATGACATGGAGCATTGTGATGCCAAGGGTCATGGAGCTTTGTGATGACAAAATTCATGGAGCATTTTGATGACAAGCGTGTGGTGCATTGTGATGAGAAGGAGAGGGAGCATTTTGATGACAGGGTCATGCAGCAGTTTGATGATAAGTGTAATGTAACATTTTGATGACAGGGGTTACAGAACATTGTGATGCCATGGGTCATGGAGCTTTGGGATGAAAAGTGTCATGGAGCATTTTGATGACAGTGGTTATGGAATATTGTGATGTCAGGGGTCATGGAACATTTTGATTACAGGTTTGAGGGAGGATTGTGATGACAAGTGATGGAACATTGTGATATCTCAGGTGAGAGAGCAATTGGAAGAGAAGTGCATGGATCATTGTGAATACAAGGTTTATGGAGCACAGCGATGACAAGGTTGTGGATCATTGTGATGAAAAACACGTGGCACATTGTGATGACAAGGGTCATGGAACATTGTTCTGACAAAGGCATGGAGCATTGTGATGACAAGCGTCACGGAGCATTGTGATGACAAGTTCATGGAGCATTGTGGTTACAAAGGTCACAGAGCCTTGTGATGACGCGGGCATGGACCGTTGTGATGACAAACGTCATGAAGCATTGTGATGACTGGAGTCACGGAGCATTGTGATGACAGGGGTCATGGAGCATTGTGATGACAGGGACATGGAGCGTTGTGGTGACAAGTTTCAGAGATTATTGTGATGACAGTGGACATGGTGCATTGTGATGACAAGGGCATGGAGCATTGTGATGAGAAGGTCATGGATTACTGGAAAGAGAGTTGTCAGAGAGCATTGTGATGACATATGTCATGGTCCATTGCAATGACAATGGCAGGGAGCATTGGGATGCCAAATGTAATGGAGGATTGTGATGACAAATCTAATGGAGCATTGTGATGACTAGGGCTTGGAGCATTATGATGACAAGGGCCATTGAGAATTTTCATGATAAGGTCGTGAAGCATTGTGATGACAAGGTCCTGGAGCATTGTGATGAGAAAACCATGGAGCCTTGTGATGACAAGTCTCATGGAGCATACTGATGAAAAGAGGAAATGAGAATTCTGATTACAGGGTTCTTGGAACCTTGTGATAACAAGGGCATCGAGCATTGTGATGACAAGGGCAAGGAACATTGGTCTAAAAAGTTTCATGGATTAATGAGATGACAGTTGGAATGGCACATTGTGATGACAAGGGCATGGAGCATTGTGATGACCAGGTCATGCAGTATTGTGAAGAGAGGTGTCAGGGAGCATTGTGATGACATATGTAATGGCCCATTGTGATGACAATGGAATGGAGCATTGTGATGCCAAGTGTCATGGAGGATTCTGATGACAAAGGTAATGGAGCATTGTGATGACAATGGCTTGGAGCATTGTGATGACAAGGGTCAGGGAGCATTGTGCTGACAAGTGCATGGAGAATTTTGATGACATTGGTCATGGAGCATTCTGATGATAAGCTTGTGGAGTATTTTGATGATAATGGCATGGAGCATTGTGATGAAAACCTCATGGGGCATTGTGATGAAAAAGGCATGGAGCGTTTTTGTGACAGGGATCAAGGGGCATTCTGACGACAAGTGTCAGGAAGCATTGTGATGACAATTGTATTGAGAATTGTGATGACAAAGATCATGGAGCATTTTGATGAAAAGGGCATGGAGTATTGTGATGTCAGGCATCATGGAGCATTGTGATGACAAGTGTTATGGAAGATTGTGATCACAAGGGTTTGGAGCATTGTGATGACAGAGGTCATGGATCATTTTGATTTCAAGGAGCATGGAGCATTGTGATGACAAGGGCATGAAGCAATGTGATCCCAAGGTTCATGGAGGATTGTGATGACAATGGAAATGGTGTATTGTGATGACAAGCGCATAGAGCATTGTAATGACAAGGTCATGTAGCGTTTTGCTGACAAAGGCATGGAGCATTGTGATGACATGTGTCATGGAGCTCTATGATAAGCGTCATGCAGCATTGTGAATACAGGGGTCATGGAGCATTGGGATGACAAGGACATGGATCATTGTGATGACAAGGGTAATGGAGCATTGGGCTGAAAATGTTCATGGAGTGTAGTGATGACAGGGTTCATGGAGCATTGAGATGAAAAGGGGCATGCAGCATTGTGATTACAGTGGTCTTGGAGCATTGTGATGAGAAGGGTCATGGAGCCTTGTGATGACGAGTCCACGGAACATCGTGATGGCAGGGGTCATGGAGCATTGTTATGAGAGGGGAAATGGAGCATTGTGATGGCAAGCGCAAGGAGCATTGTGATGAGAAGGCCATGGATCATTCTGATGACATGAGTCATGGAGCTTTGTGATGAAAAGATTATGGAGCAATGTGTTGAGAGTGTTCATGGAGCATTGTGATGACAATGACATGGAGCATTGTGATGCAAAGGGTCATAGATCTTTGTGATGACAAAATCATGGAGCATTATGATGACAAGTGCGTTGTGCACTGTGATGAGAAGGGCAGGGAGCATTGTGATGACAGAGTCATGGAGCAATTTGATGAAAAGGGTCATGGAATATTTTGATGACAGGTGTTATGGAACATTGTGATGTCAGGGGTCATGGAGCATTTTGATGAAAAGGGTCATGGAGCATTTTGAGAACAGGCGTTATGGAGCATTGTGATGTCAGGGGTCATCGAACATTGTGATTATAAGTGCATGTAGCATTGTGGTGACAAGAGTCATGGAATATTGTGATAACAGGGGTGAGGGAGTATTGTGACGAATAGTGATGTAACATTGTGATATCTGTGGTGAGAGAGCATTTTGATGAGAAGTGCATGGAGCATTGTGATGACAAGTTTTATGGAGCATTGTGATGACAAGATTGTGGAGCACTGTGATGACAAGCGCATGCTGCATTGTGATGATATGTGTCATGGAGCATCGTGCTGACAAGCGCATGGAGCATTTTGATGACAAGGGTCATGGAGCATTGTGCTGAGAAAGGCATAGTGAATTGTGATGACAAGTATCAAAGAGCATCGTGATGAAAAGTTCATGGAGCATTGTGATGACAAGGGTCATGGAGCATTGTGATGACAAGGGCATGGAGCATTGGTCTAATAAATTTCATGGATTATTACAATGACAGTTGGAATGGTGCATTGTGGTGACAAAGGCATGGAGCATTGTGATGACCAGGTCATGCAGTATTGTGAAGACGGGTGTCAGGGAGCATTGTCTTGACATATGTAATGGCCCATTGTGTTGACAATGGCATGGAGCATTGTGATGCCAAGTGTGATGTAGGATTCTGATGACAAAATTAATGGTGCATTGTGATGACAATGGCTTGGAGCATTGAGATGACAAGGGTCAGGGAGCATTGTGCTGACAAGTGCATGGAGAATTGTGATGACAAGGGTCATGGAGCATTCTCATGACAAGTTGTGGAGTATTTTGATGACAGTAACGTGGATCATTTTGATGAAAATGGCATGGGGCATTGTGTTGAAAAAGGCATGGAGCCTTTTCGTGACAGGGTTCAAGGAGCATTCTGACGACAAGTGTCAGGGAGCATTGTGATGACAAGTGTATTGAGAATTGTGATGACAAAGGTCATGGAGCATTGTGATGAAAAGTGCATGGAGTATTGTGACGAAAGGCATCATGGAGCGTTGTGATGACAAGTGTTATGGAACATTGTGATCACAAGGGTTTGGAGCATTGTGATGACAGAGGTCATGGATCATTTTGATTTCAAGGAGCATGGAGCATTGTGATAACAAGTGAATGAAGCAGTGTGATCCCAAGTTTCATGGAGGATTGTGATGACAATGTTAATGGAGTATTGTGATGACAAGCACATAGAGCATTGTAATGACAAGGTCATGTAGCATTTTGCTGACAAAGCATGGAGCATTGTGATGACAGGCGTCATGGAGCACTGTGATGAAAAGCGTCACGGAGCATTGTGAATACAGGGGTCATGGAACATTGGGATGACAAGGGCATGGAACATTGTGATGACAGGTGTCATGGAGCACTGTGATGACAAGCATCACGGAGCATTGTGAATACATGGGTCATGGCGCATTGGGATGACAGAGGTCATGCAGAATTTTGATTTCATTGTGCTGACAATAGCCGGAAGCATTATGATGAAGGGTATGATGCATTGTGATGACAGGGTTCATGGAGCATTGAGATGAAAAGGGGCATGTAGCATTGTGATTACAGGGGTCTTGGAGGACTGTAATGACAAGGGCATGGAGCATTTTGATGAGAAGGCCATCGAACATTCTGATGACATGTGTCATGGAGCTTTGTGATGACAAGGGCATGGAGCATTTTGATTACAGGTGTCTTGGAGCATTGTGATGACAAGTGTCATGGAGCCTTGTGATCACAAGGCCGTAGAACATTGTGATGGCAGGGGTCATGGAGCATTGTTATGACAGGGGTAATGGACCATTGTGATGAGAAGGGCATGGAGCATTGTGATTACAATGTTTATGGAGCATTGCTATGACAAATTTGTGGACCTTTGTGATGAAATGTACGTGGCCCATTGTGATGACAAAGGTCATGGAGCATTTTTCTGACAAAGGCATGGAGCATTGTGATGACAAGGATCATGGAGCATTGTGATGAAAAGTTCATGCAGCATTGTGGTTACAAAGGTCACAGAGCCTAGTGATGACGCGGGCATGGACAATTGTGATGACAAATGTTATGAAGCATTGTGGTGACTGGAGTCACGGAGCATTGTGATGACAGGGGTCATGGAGCACTGTGATGAAAAGCGTCATGGAGCATTGTGAATACAGGGTTCATGGAGCATTGGGATGACAAGGGCATGGAGCATTGTCATGACAGGTGTCATGGAGAACTGTGATGACAATTGTCACGGAGCATTGTGAATACAGGGTTCATGGAGCATTGGGATGACAAAGGCATGGATCATTGTGATGACAAGGGTCATGGAGCGTTGGGCTGAAAATGTTCATGGAGTATTGTGATGACAGGGGTCATGGAGCATTGTGATGACAGAGGTCATGGAGTATTCTGAGTCCATTTTGCTGACAATAGCCGGAAGAATTATGATGAAGGGTATGATGCATTGTGATGACACGGTTCATGGAGCATTGAGATGAAAAGGGGCATGGAACATTGTGATTACAGGGGTCTTGGAGCACTGTAATGACAAGGGCATGGAGCATTTTGATGAGAAGGCCATGGAACATTCTGATGACATGTGTCATGGAGCTTTGTGATGACAAGGGCATGGAGCATTGTGATTAAAGGGGTCTTGGAGCACTGTGATGACAAGTGCCATGGAGCCTTGTGATGACTAGGCCGTGGAACATTTTGATGACAGGGGTCATGGAGCATTGTTATGACAGGGTAATGGAGCATTGTGATGAGAAGGGCATGGAGCATTGTGATTACAAGATTCATGGAGCATTGCTATAACAAATTTGTGGACCGTTTTGATGAAAAGCGCGTAGCACATTCTGATGACAAGGGTCATGGAACATTTTTCTGACAAAGGCATGGAGCACTGTGATGACAAGGATCACGGAGCATTGTGATGAAAAGGTTATGGAGCATTGTGGTCACAAAGGTCACAGAGCCTTGTGATGATGCGGGCATGGACAATTGTGATGACAAATGTTATGAAGCATTGTGATGACTGGAGTCACGGAGCATTGTGATGACAGGGGTCATTGAGTACTGTGATGACAAGGGCATGTATCATTGTGATGACAAATGTCATGGAGCATTGGGCTGAAAATATTCATGGAGTATTGTGATGACTGGGGACATGGAGCCTTTTGATGACAAGGCCGTGGAACATTGTAATGGCAGTGGTCATGGAGCATTGTTATGACAGGTGTAATGGAGCATTGTGATGAGAAGGGCATGGAATATTGGTCTGAAATGTTTCATTGATTATTGTGATGAGAGTGGGCATGGAGCATTGTGATGACAAGGGCACGGAACACTGTGATACATGGGTCATGCAGGATTTTAATGACTAGGGCATGGAGCATTGTTATGAGAATGGCATCGAGAATTGTGATGACAAGTGTCATGGATCTTTGTGATGACAAGGGCATGGAGCCATGTGATGAGAGGGTTCATGGAGCATTGTGATGACAATGACATGGAGCACTGTGATGCCAAGTGTCCTGGAGCTTTGTGTTGACAAGTCATGGAGGATTTTGATGACAAGGGCATGGTTCATTGTGATGAGAAGGGCAGGGAGCATTTTGATGACCGGGTCATGCAGCAATTTGATAAAAAGTGTAATGGAACATTTTGCTGGCAGGGGTTATAGAACATTGTGGTGTCAGCGTTCTTGGAGCTTTGGGATGAAAAGGATCATGGAGCATTTTGATGACAGGGGTTATGTAACATTATTATGTCAGGGGTCATGGAACATTGTGATGATAAGGGGATGTAGCACTGTGATGACAAGGTCATGGAACATTGTGATTACAGGGGTGACGGAGTATTGTGATGACTAGTGATGAAGCATTGTGATATCCCTTGTGAGAGAGCATTTTGTTGAGAAGTGCATGGACCATTGCGATTACAACGCTTTTGGAGCATTGCACTGATAAGGTTGTGGACAGTTGTGATGAAATGTGCGTGGCACATTGCGAAGACAATGATCATGTAGCATTGTTCTGACAAAGACATGGAGCAGTGTGATGACAAGGGTCACAGAGAATGGTGATGAAATGTTCAAGGAGCATTGTGGTTACAAATGTCACAGAGCCTTGTGATGACAAGGGCATGGACCATTGTGATGACAAACGTTATGAAGCATTGTGATGACTGGCGTCACGGAGCATTGTGATGACAGGGGTCATGGAGCTTTGTGATGACAACGGCATGGAGCATTGTGATGACAGGGGAATGGAGCATTGATCTGACAAATTTCATAGATTATTGTGATGACAGAGGGCATGGTGCATTGTGATGACAAGGGCATGGAGCATTGTGATGAGAAGTTCATGGAATATTGTGAAGACAAGTGTCAGGGAGGACTGTGATGACATATGTCATGGTCCATTGCGATGACAATGGCATGGAGCATTGTGATGCCAAATGTAATGGAGGATTGTGATGACAAATATAATGGAGCATTGTGATGATTAGGGCTTGGAGCATTATGCTAACAAGGGCCATTGAGAATTCTCATGACAAGGTTGTGAAGGATTGTGATGACAAGGTCCTGGAGCATTGTGATGACAAAACTATGGAGCCCTGTGATGACAAGTCTCATGGAGCATACTGATGAAAAGCGGCATCGAGCATTGTGATTACAGGGGTCATGGAACATTGTGAGGACATGGGCATGGAACATTGTGAGGAGAAGACCAAGGAGCATTCTGATGGCATGTATCATTGAGCTTTGTGATGACAAGGGCATGGAGCATTGTGATTACATTTGTCTTGGAGCATTGTGATGAAAAAGGCATGGAGCCTTGTCATGACAGGGTTCATGGAGCATACAGACAACAAGGGTCAGGGAGCATTCTGATGACAAGTGTATTGAGCATTGTGATGACAAAGGTCATGGACCATTGTGATGAGAAGACCATGGATAATTGTGATGACGAGCGTCATGGGGCATTGTGATGACAAGTGATATCGAATATTGTGATCACAAGGGTTTGGAGCATTATTATGACAGAGGTCATGGAGCATTTTGATTTCATTGTGATGACAATAGCATGAAGCATTATGATGATGGGCATGGTGCATTGTGATGACAGGGTTCATGGATCATTGAGATGAAAAGAGGCTGGAGCATTGTGATTACAGGTTTCTTGGATTGTTGTGATGAGAATGGTCATGGAGCCTTGTGATGACAAGGCCATGGAGCATTCTGATGACGTGTCATGGAGCTTTGTGAAGACAAGAGCATGGAGCAATATGAGGAGAGCGTTCATGGAGCATTGTGATGACAATGATATGGAGCATTGTGATGCAAAGGGTAATGGATCTCTGTGATGACAAAGGTCATGGAGCATTTTGATGGCAAGGGCATTGTGCACTGTGATGAGAAGGTCAGGGAGAATTGTGATGACAGGGTCATGGAGCAATTTGATGAAAATTGTCATGGAACATTTTGATGACAGATGTTATGGAACATTGTGATGTCAGCGGTCATCGAACACTGTGATGATAAGTGCATATAGCAATGTAATGACAGGAGTCATGGGACATTGTGATGCCAGGGGTGAAGGAGTATTGTGACAAATAGTGATGGAGCATTGTGATATCTGTGTTGAGAGAGCATTTTGATGAGAAGTGGACGGAACATTGTGATGCAAAGTGTCATGGAGGATTGTGATGACAAAGGTAATGGAATATTGTGATGACAATGGCTTGGAGCATTGTGATGACATGGGTCAGGGAGCATTGTGCTGACAAGTGCATGGAGAATTGTGATGACAAAGGTCATGGAGCATTGTGATGAAAAGGGCATGGAGTATTGTGATGACAGGCATCATGGAGCGTTGTGATGAAAAGTGTTATGGAACAATGTGACCACAATGGTTTGGAGCATTGTGATGACAGAGGTCATGGATCATTTTGATTTCAAGGAGCATGGAGCATTGTGATGACAAGGGCATGAATCAATGTGATTCCAAGGTTCATGGAGGATTGTGATGACAATGGAAATGGAGTATTGTGATGACAAGTGCATAGAGCATTGTAATGACAAGGGTCATGGATCACTGGGCTGAAAATGTTCATGGAGTGTTGTGATGACAGGGGTCATGGAGCATTGTGATGACTAGGGAATGGAGCATTGTGATGACAAGAGTCCCGGATCATTGTGTTGTCAGGTGTCATGGAGTGTTTTGATGACAGTGGTCATGGAGCATTGTGATGATATTGGCCATGGAGCATTGTGATGTGTAGGTGGTGGAGCGTTGGGCTGAATATGTTAATGGATTATTGTGATGACACTGGTCATGGAGCATTGTGATGACAAGGGAATGGAGAATGGTGATGACAAGGTCCTGGAGCATTGTGATGAGATGACCATGGAGACTTGTGATGACAAGTCTCACGGAGCATTCTGATGAAAAGTGTCATGGAGCATTGTGATTACCGGGGTCTTGGAGCATTGTGATGACAAGGGCAAGGAGCATTGTGATGAGAAGGTCATGGAGCATTCTGATGACATGCTTCATGGAGTTTTGTGATGACAAGTACATGGAGAATTGTGATTACAGTGACCTTGGAGCATTGTGATGAAAAGGGCAAGGATCATTGTGATGAAAACGGCATGGAGCCTTGTCATGACAGGGTTCAAGGAGCATACTGACGACAAGTGTCAGGGAGAATTGTGATGACAAGTGTATTGAGCATTGTGATGACAAAGGTCATGAAGCATTGTGATGAGAAGACCATGAATAATTGTGATGATGAGCGTCATGGGATGTTGTGATCATAAGTGTTATGGAACATTGTGATCACAAGGGTTTGGAGCATTATGATGACAGAGGTCATGGAGAATTTTGATTTCATTGTGATGACAATAGCCTGAAGCATTATGATGATGGGCATGGTGCATAGTGATGACAGGGTTCATGGAGCATTGAGATGCAAAGGGGCATGGAGCATTGTGATTACAGGGTTCTGGGAGCATTGTGATGACAAGGGTCATGGATCCTTGTGATGACAAGGCCGTGGAATATTGTGATGGCAGGAGTCATGGAGCATTTTTATGACAGAGGTAATGGAGGATTGTGATGAGAAGGGCATTGAGCATTCGCCTGAAATGTTTCATGGATTATTGTGATGAGAGTGGGCATGGAGCATTCTGATGACAAGGGCATGGAACACTGTGATACATGGGTCATGGGGGATTGTGATGAAAAGGGCATGGAGCATTTTGATGAGAAGGACATCGAGCATTCTGATGACAAGTGTCATGGAGCTTTGTGATTACAAGGACATGGAGCAATGGGATGAGAGGGTTCATGGAGCACTGTGATGACAATGACATGGAGCATTGTGATGCCAAGGGTCATGGAGGTTTGTGATGACAAAGTTCATGGAGCATTTTAATGACAAGCATGTGGTGCATTGTGATGAGAAGGAGAGGGAGCATTTTGATGACAGGGTCATGTAGCAATTTGATGAAAAGTGTAATGGAACATTTTGATGACAGGGGTTACAGAACATTGTGATGCCATGGTTCATGGAGCTTTGGGATGAAATGTGTCATGGAGCATTTTGATGACAGTGGTTATGGAATATTGTGATGTCAGGGGTCATGGAACATTGTGATTACAGGGTTGAGGGAGGATTGTGATGACTAGTGATGGAACATTGTGATATCACAGGTGAGAGAGCATTTGGATGAGAAGTGCATGGAGCATTGTGATTACAAGTTTTATGGAGCATAGTGATGACAAGGTTGTGGATCATTGTGATGAAAAGCGCGTGGCACATTGTGATGACAAGGGTCATGGAACATTGTTCTGACAAAGGCATGGAGCATTGTGATGACAAGGGTCACGGAGCATTGTGATGAAAAATCCATGGAGCATTGTGGTTACAAAGGTCACAGAGCCTTGTGATGACGCGGGCATGGACCGTTGTGATGACAAACCTTATGAAGCATTGTGATGACTGGATTCACGGAGCATTGTGATGACAGGGGTCATGGAGCATTGTGATGACAAGGGCATGGAGCATTGTGATGACAAGGGCATGGAATATTGTGAAGAGAGTTGTCAGAGATCGTTGTGATGACATATGTCATGGTCCATTGCGATGACAATGGCAGGGAGCATTGTGATGCCAAATGTAATGGAGGATTGTGATGACAAATATAATGGAGCATTGTGATGACTATGGCTTGGAGCATTATGATGACAAGGGAAAATGAGAATTTTCATGACAAGGTCGTGAAGCATTGTGATGACAAGGTCCTGGAGCATTGTGATTAGAAAACCACGGAGCCTTTTGATGACAAGCCTCATGGAGCATACTGTTGAAAAGGGGCAAGGAGCATTCTGATTACAGAGTTCTTGTAACATTGTGATAACAAGGGCATGGTGCATTGTGATGACATGGGCATGGAATATTGGTCTAATAAGTTTCAAGGATTATTGCCATGAGTGTTGGAATGGCGCATTGTGATGACAAGTGCATGGAGCATTGTGATGGACAGGTCATGCAGTATTGTGAAAAGAGGTGTCAGGGAGCATTGTGATGACATATGTAATGGCCCATTGTGATGACAATGGCATGGAACATTGTGATGCCAAGTGTCCTGGAGCATTCTGATGACAACGGTAATGGAGCATTGTGATGACAATGTCTTGGAGCATTGTGATGACAAAGGTCAGGGAGCATTGTGCTGACAACTGCATGGAGAATTGTGATGACAAGGGTCATGGAGCATTCTGATGACAAGCTTGTGGACTATTTTGATGACAATGGCATGGAGCCTTGTGATGAAAATGGCATGGGGCTATGTGATGAAAATGCATGGAGCCTTTTTGTGACAGGGTTCAAGGAGCATTCTGACGACAAGTGTCAGGGAGCATTGTGATGAAAATTGTATTGAGTATTGTGATGACAAAGGTCATGGAGCATTGTAATGAAAAAGGCATGGAGTATTGTGATGACAGGCATCATGGAGTGTTGTGATGACAAGAGTTATGGAACATTCTGATCACGAGGGTTTGCAGCATTGTGATGACAGACGTCATGGATCATTTTGATTTTAAGGAGCATGAAGCATTGTGATGACAAGGGCATGAAGCAATGTGATCCTAAGATTCATGGAGGATTGTGATGACAATGGTAATGGAGTATTGTGATGACAAGCGCATAGAGCATTGTAATGACAAGGTCATGTAGCATTTTGCTGACAAAGGAATGGAGCATTGTGGTGACAGGTGTCATGGAGCATTGGGATGACAAGGACATAGATCATTGTGATGACAATGGTCATGGAGAATTGGGCTGAAAATGTTCATGGAGTATTGTGATGACAGGGGTCATGGAGCATTGTGATAACAAGAGCATGGAGCATTGTGATGACAAGGGCATGGAGCATTGGTCTAATAAGATTCATGGATTATTGCGATGACAGTTGGAGTGAAGCATTGTGGTGACAAGGGCATGGAGCATTGTGACGAACAGGTCATGCAGTATTGTGATGACAGGTGTCAGGGAGCATTGTGATGACATATGTTATGTTCCATTGTGATGACAATGGCATGGAGCATTGTGATGCCAACTGTCATGGAGGATTCTGATGACAAAGGTAATGGAGCATTGTGATGACAATGGTCAGGGAGCATTGTGCTGACACGTGCATGGAGAATTGTGATGACAAGGATCATGGAGCATTCTGATGACAAGCTTGTGGAATATTTTGATGACAACGGCATGGAGCATTGTGATGAAAACGGCATGGGGCATTGTGATGAAAAAGGCATGGAGCCTTTTCGTGACAGGGTTCAAGGAGCATTCTGATGACAGGTGTCAGAGAGCATTGTGATGACAAGTGAACTGAGCATAGTGATGACAAAGTCATGGAGCTTTGTGATGAAAAGGGTATGGAATATTTTGATGACAGGCATCATGGAGCGTTGTGATGACAAGTGTTATGGGACATTGTGATCACAAAGGTTTGGAGCATTGTGATGACAGAGGTCATGGATCATTTTGATTTCAAGGTGCATGGAGCATTGTGATGACAAGGGCATGAAGCATTGTGATTACAGGGATCTTGGAGCATTGTGATGAAAACGGCACGGATCATTGTTACGAAAAAGGCATGGAGCCTTGTCATGACAGTGTTCAAGAAGCATACTGACGACATGTGTCAGGGAGCATTGTGATGACAAGTGTATTGAGCATTGTGATGACAAAGGTCATGGAGCATTGTGATAAGAAGACCATGGTTTATTGTGATGATGAGCGTCATGGGGTGTTGTGATGATAAGTGTTATGGAACATTGTGATCACAAGGGTTTGGAGCATTATGATGACAGAGGTCATGGAGAATATTGATTTCATTGTGATGACAATAGCCTGAAGCATTATGATGATGGGCATGGTGCATTGTGATGACAGGGTTCATGGAGCATTGAGATGAAAAGGGTCATGGAGCATTGTTCTGACAAAGGCATGGAGCATTGTGATGACAAGTGTCACAGAGCATTGTGATGAAAAGTTCATGGAGCATTTGGGTTACAAAGTTCACAGAGCCTTGTGATGATGCGGGCATGGACCGTTGTGATGACAAACGTTATGAAGCATTGTGAAGAGTGGAGTCAGGGAGCATTGTGATGACAGGGGTCATAGAGCATTTTGATTACAAGGGCATGGAGCATTGTGATGACAGAGGTCATGGAGAATATTGATTTCATTGTGATGACAATAGCCTGAAGCATTATGATGATGGGCATGGTGCATTGTGATGACAGGGTTCATGGATCATTGAGATGAAAAGGGACATGGAGCATTGTGTTTACAGGGGTGTCGGAGCATTGTGATGACAAGGGCATGGAGCATTGTGATGAGAAGGCCATGGAACATTCTGATGACATGTGTCATGGAGCTTTGTGATGACAAGGGCACGGAGCATTGTGATTACAGGGGTCTTCAGCATTGTGATAAGAAGTGTCATGGAACCTTGTGATGACTAGGATGTTTAACATTGTGATGGCAGGGGTCATGGTGCATTGTTATGACAGAGGTAATGGAACATTGTGATGAGAAGGGCATGGAACATTGGTCTAAAATGTTTCATGGATTATTGTGATGAGAGTGGGCATAGAGCATTTTGATGAAAAGGGTACGGAACACTATGAGGCATGAGTCATGCAGGATTGTAATGACAAGCTCATGGAGCATTGTGGTGACAATGGTCATGAAGTATTGTGATGACTGGAGTCACGGAGCATTGTGATGACAGGTGTCATGGAGCATTGTGATGACAAGGGCATGGAGCATTGTGATGAGAATGTCATGGATTACTGTAAAGACAGGTGTCAGGGAGCATTGTGATGAAGTATGTCATGGTCCATTGCAATGACAATGACATGGAGCATTGTGATGCCAAATGTAAAGGAGGATTGTGATGACAAATATAATGGAGCATTGTGATGACTAGGGCTTGGAGCATTATGATGACAAGGGCCATTGTGAATTTTCATGACAAGGTCGTGAAGCATTGTGATGACAATGTCCTGGAAAATTGTGATGAGAAAACCATGGAGCCTTGTGATGACAAATCTCATGGAGCATACTGATGAAAAGGGTCATGGACCATTGTGATTACAGGGGTCTTGGAACATTGTGATGAAAAGGGCATGGAACCTTGTCATGACAGGGTTCAAGGAGAGTACAGACAACAAGTGTCAGGGAGCATTTTGATGATAAGTGTATTGAGCATTGTGATGACAAAGGACATGGAGCATTGTGATGAGAAGACCATGGATAATGGTGATGACGAGCGTCATGAGGCATTGTGATGACAAGTGATATGGAATATTGTGATCACAAGGGTTTGGAGCATTGTTATGACAGAGGTCATGGAGCATTTTGATTTCATTGTGATGACAATAGCATGAAGCATTATGATGATGGGCATGGTGCATTGTGATGAAAGGGTTCATGGAGCATTGAGATGAAAAGGGGCTGGAGAATTGTGATTACAGGTTTCTTGGATTGTTGTGATGAGAATGGTCATGGAGCCTTGTGATGACAAGGCCATGGAACATCGTGAGGGCAGGGGTCATGGAGCATTGTTATGACACAGGTAATGGAGCATTGTGATGGCAAGGGCATGGAGCATTGTGATGAGAAGTCCATGGAGCATTTTGATGACATGTGTCATGGAGCTTTGTGAAGACAATGGCATTGAGCAATGTGATGAGATCGTTCATGGAGCATTGTGATGACAATGATATGGAGCCTTGTGATGCAAAGGGTCATGGATCTTTGTGATGACAAGGGTCATGGAGCATTGTTCTGACAAAGGCATGGAGCATTTTGATGACAAGTGTCACAGAGCATTGTGATGAAAAGTTCATGGAGCATTTGGGTTACAAAGTTCACAGAGCCTTGTGATGATGCGGGCATGGACCGTTGTGATGACAAACGTTATGAAGCATTGTGAAGAGTGGAGTCAGGGAGCATTGTGATGACAGGGGTCATAGAGCATTTTGATTACAAGGGCATGGAGCATTGTGATGACAGGGGCATGGAGCATTGTTCTGACAAGTTTCCTAGATTATTGTGATGACAGTGGACATGGTGCATTGTGATGACCAGGGCATGGAGCATTGTGATGAGAAGGTCATGCAGTATTGTGAAGACAGGTGTCAGGGAGCATTGTGATGATATATGTCAGAGTCCATTGCGATGACAATACCAGGGAGCATTGTGATGCCAAATGTAATGGAGGATTGTGATGACAAATATAATGGAGCATTGTGATGACTAGGGCTTGGAGCATTATGATGACAAGGGCCATTGTGAATTTTCATGACAATGTCGTGAAGCATTATGAGGACAAGTTCCTGGAGCACTGTGATGAGAAAACCATGGAGCCTTGTGATGACAAGTCTCATGGGGCATACTGATGAAAAGGGGCATAGAGCATTCTGATTACATGGGTCTTGGAACACTGTGATAACAAGGGCGTGGAGCTTTGTGATGACAAGGGAATGGAGCATTGGTCTAAGAAGTTTCATGGATTATTGTGATGACAGTTGGAATGGCGCATTGTGATGACAAGGGCATGGAGAATTGTGAGGACCAGGTCATGCAATATTGTGAAGAGAGGTGTCAGGGAGCATTGTGATGACATATGTAATGGCCCAATGTGATGACAATGGCATGGAGCATTGTGATGCCAAGTGTCATGGAGGATTCTGATGACAAAGGTAATGGAGCATTGTGATGACAATGGCTTGGAGCATTGTGATGACAAGGGTCAGGGAGCATTGTGCTGACAACTGCATGGAGAATTGTGAAGACAATGGTCATGGAGCATTCTGATGATAAGCTTGTGGAGTATTTTGATGACAATGGCATGGAGCATTGTGATGAAAATTGCATGGGGCTTTGTGATGAAATAGGCATGGAGCATTTCGTTACAGGTTTCAAGGAGCATTGTGATGACAAGTGTCAGGGAGCCTTGTGATGACAAGTGTATTGAGAATTGTGATGACAAAGGTCATGGAGCATTGTGATGACAAGGGCATGGAGTATTGTGATGACAGGCATCATGGAGCGTTGAGATGACAAGTGTTATGGAACATTGTGATCACAAGCGTTTGGAGCATTGCGATGACAGAGGTCATGGATCATTTTGATTTCAAGGAGCATGGAACATTGTGATGACTAGGCATGAAGCACTGGGATCCCAAGGTTCTTGGAGGATTGTGATGACAATGGTAATGGAGTATTGTGATGACAAGCTCATAGAGCATTTTAATGACAATGTCATGTAGCATTTTGCTGACAAAGGCATGGAGCATTGTGATGACAGGTGTCATGGAGCACTGTGATGACAAGCGTCACGGAGCATTGTGAATACAGGGGTCATGGAGCATTGGGATGACAAGGGCATTGATTATTGTGATGACAAGTGTCATGGAGGATTGGGCTGAAAATGTTCATGGAGTATTTTGATGACAGGGGTCAAGGAGCATTGTGATTACAGGGGTCTTGGAGCTTTGTGATGACAAGAGTCCTACTTCATTGTGTTGTCAGGTGTCATGGAGTGTTGTGATGACTGTGGTCATGGAGCATTTTGATGATATTGGTCATTCAGCATTGTGATGAGAAGGTCATGGAGCATAGGGCTAAAAATGTTCATGGAGTATTGTGATGACAGGGATCATGGAGCATTGAGATGACAAGGTAATGGAGCATGGTGATGACAAGGTCCTGGAGCATTGTGATTAGATGACCATGGAGACTTGTGATGACAAGTCTCATGGAGCATTCTGATGAAAAGGGGCATGGAGCATTGTGATTACAGGCGTCTTGGAGCATTGTGATGACAAGGGCATGGAGCACTGTGAGGAGAAGTCCATGGAACATTCTGATGACATGAATCATGGAGCTTCGTGATGACAATGGCATGGAGCATTGTGATGACAAGGGCATGAAGCAATGTGATCCCAAGGTTCATGGAGGATTGTGATGACAATGGTAATGGAGTATTGTGATGACAAACGCATAGAGCATTGTATTGACAAGGTCATGTAGCATTTTGCTGACAAAGGCATGGAGCATTGTGATGACATGTGTCATGGAGCACTGTTATGATAAGCGTCATGGAGCATTGTGAATACAGGGGTCATGGAGCATTGTGATGACAAGGGCATGGATCATGGTGATGACAAGGGTAATGGAGCATTGGGCTGAAAATGTTCATGGAGGATTGTGATGACAGGGGTCATGGAGCATTGTGATGAGTAGGGAATGGGGCATTGTGATGAAAAGACTCCCGGATCATTGTGTTGTCAGGTGTCATGGAGTGTTGTGATGACAGAGGTCATGGAGCATTGTGATGACAAGGGAACGGAGCATGGTGATGACAAGGTCCTGGAGCATTGTGATGATAAGTCCATGGAGACTTGTGATGACAAGTCTCATGGAGCATTCTGATGAAAAGGGGCATGGAGCATTGTGATTACAGGGGTCCTGGAGCATTGTGATGACAAGGGCACTGAGAATTGTGAGGAGAAGGACATGGAGCATTCTGATGACATGTGTCATGGAGCTTTCTGATGACAAGTGCATGGAGCATTGTGATTACAGGGGTCTTGAAGCATTGTGATGAAAAGGGCATGGATCATTGTGATGAAAAGGCATGGAGCCTTGTCATGACAGGTTTCAAGGAGCATACTGACGAGAAGTGTCAGGGAGCATTGTGATGACAACTGTATTGAGAATTGTGATGACAATGGTCATGGAGCATTGTGATGAGAAGACCATGGATAATTGTTATGATGTGCGTCACAGGGTATTGTGATGACAAGTGTTATGGAACATTGTGATCACAAGGGTTTGGAGCTTTTTGATGACAGTGGTCATGGATAATTTTGATTTCATTGTGATGACAATAGCCTGAAGCATTATGATGATGGGCAAGGTGCACTGTGATGACAGGGTTCATGGAGCATTGAGATGAAAAGGGGCATAGAGCATTGTGATTACAGGGTTCTTGGAGCATTGTGATGAGAAGGGTCATGGAGCTTTGTGATGAAAAGTCCATGGAACATCGTGATGGCATGGTTCTTGGAGCATTGTTATGACTGGTGTAATGGAGCATTGTGATGGGAAGAGCATGGAGCATTGTGATGAGAAGGCCATGGAGCATTCTAGTGACATGTGTCATGGAGCTTTGTGAAGACAAGGGCATGCAGCAATGTGATGAGAGCTTTCATGGAGCATTGTGATTTCAATGACATGGAGCATTGTGATGCCAAGGGTCATGGATCTTTGTGATGACAAAGGTCATGGAATATTTTGATGGCAAGGGCATTGTGCATTGTGATGAGAAAGGCAGGGATCATTCTGATGACAGGGTCATGGAGCTATTTGATGAAAAGTGTCATGGAACATTTTGATGACAGGTGTTATGGAACATTGTGATGTCAGCGTTCTTGGAGGATTTTGATGAGAAGGGTCATGGAGCTTTGTAATGACAAGGCCGTGGAACATCGTGATGGCAGGGGTCATGGAGCATTTTGATGAAAAATGTAATGGAGCATTTTGATGACAGGGGATATGGAACATTGTGATGTCAATGGTCATGGAACATTTTGATGAAAAGGGTCATGGAGCATTTTGATGACATGGGTTATGGAACATTGTGATGTCAGGTGTCATCGAACATTGTGATGATAAGTGCATGTAGCATTGTGATGACAGGAGTCATGGAATATTTTGATGACAGGGGTGAGGTAGTATTGTGACGAATAGTGATGTATCATTGTGATATCAGTGGTGAGAGAGCGTTTTGATGAGAAGTGCATGGAGCATTTTGATGACAAGTTTTATGGAGCACTGTGATGACAAGATTGTGGAGCACTATGATGACAGGTGCATGGCGCATTGTGATGACATATGTCATGGATCATTGTGCTGACAATCTCATGGAGCATTGTGATGACAAGTGTTATGGAGCATTGTGCTGAGAAAGGCATAGAGCACATTGATGACAAGGGTCAAAGAGCATTGTGATGAAAAGTTCTTGGAGCATTGTGGTTAAATAGGTCACAGAGACTGTTGATGATGAGGGCATGGATCATTGTGATGACAAACGTCATAAAACATTGTGATGTGTCAGGTGTCAGGGAGCATTGTTATGAGAGGTGCCATGGAGCAATGTGATGACAAGGGCATGGAGCTTTGCAATTTCAAGTGCATGTAGAATTGTGACGACAAGAGCATGTAATATTTTGATGAGAAGTGTCATGTAGCATTGTGATGACAAGGACGTGGAGAATTGTGATACCAAGGGACATGGAGCATTGTGATAACCAGGGCATGGAGCATTGTGATGACAGGGGTCATGGAGCATTATTATGACAAGGCCATGGTGCATTCTGACATAAGATATCACTTATGAATGGAATGTAAACATGGCTACATATGAACTGAATTAGGGAAGAGAACAGAGTCTCAGATTTAGAAAACACTCTAACGCTTGCTTAAGGGGAAAGACAGGTGGGGAGATGCACAAAACAAAAGTTTGATATTAGCACAGGTACCGTTCCATAATCCAAAAACAGAAGAGACAAGCCCTACTCCTTCCTCCATGAACGGAACTCAACATACTTATTCCACGAAGAGAAATATATCTGACTAGTAAGAATTTTAAAACCTATGTATTGATATGTCTCCGTAAGGGAACTAAGTGTGTCTAGAACGACATAAACATGGCAGTGAGAATCAGCTCAAACCCACTATAAAAATGAATTTCAAAACAAAACATAAAAACAGAAAAATTCTTACACAATACCTTCAGGGTTTCTGATGAAACCTGGAATGACCTTATCTACAATTACAGCTGGATGTGGCATTAGGCTGGACACTTTGGACTGAAAGGATTCTTGAGATTGGGTGAGCAAATGCAGACCATTTAAGGCAATAATGAGTAGCACCCATTCCATGGGTCCCAACTCTCCAGGTTGAAGGGAATATTACAACAGCTATAACATGTACGGGAAACCTAGAGAATGGACACACTGTGAATATGAAAGTTTTCTAAAACTCAACGAATAGTCCCTCTCCTGGTGCTCTGGTTTGACTTTTCAACTGCTTTACTATCAATCTCCCAACTTAGAGAGACAGCCCGTTTAACCTCCTGGTTCTCACAGGTTGCCAAATTGGCAGAGGATGAAAGGGAAGAGGGAGAACCAATGAGAGAGTAGCTGTTAGGCATTTGGACCGGCAAATGTCACTCTAATTTTCCGGCCAGAAGAAGAATTAATCAAAGTCTCAGCCACCCACCGGACACCAGTATAAGTCCTGAACCAAAATTTGGACTTGCATTCAGCTCACAAAGAACGAGTTGAATAATGGAGCTCAGTGTCACAGCAATTCACCAAATTGCAGAGTATTAAAGGACAACTCTCGTCCAAAACTCTGTTGAGGGAAGGTTCAGAGGCAGACGTGAAAGCGAGGGAGAATAGCAGGAAACAGATTTCAAGAGGTATGCTGGAATCACCTTTAAAACACAGGAAGAGGGTTCAACTTCGACAATGATCCACTTGGCCAAAAAGGGTGTATGAGTTTTCTCCTGAATATATTCAGGAGAAAACACATACACCCTTTTTGGCCAAGCAAGCAAGCGGGCAATGCAAATCTGCACTACAAAGAAGTATAACTTCCCTCAAGTAAAAAGGGATATCCACAAAATATGTAAAAACCAGAAAGGCAAGACAGGCCCTGGCGAACTGGGAGCCTTGTTATGCTGATGGGTTGGATGCAAATTTCCAACGGCCTCTCAGGAGCAGTGCATTGTGTTCCCTAAAACAAGTAAACAACAGAGCTACAGAGCCAAGGGCACTTCCTGTCTACGTAATATACCTTGGGAAAACGGAAAATCAATAAGACACAGCCACCCCAATATTTACCGGTGGACTGCTTACAAGACCCTCATCTTGGATTCACATTAAATATCCCAGGAAAGATAAAAATGGTACAAAACTTTGTGGTACTTACGTCCGATGAAATATCTCTCAGCCATGAAATCAATGCCATAAGACATGTAGCAGCAAAATGAGTGGATTCAGGTACGATGATTCTAAGTGAAATAAGTCACACAGAGAAATAAACTTATCATAAGATATCACTTATAGAGATCCTGTAAACATGGCTACACATGAACTGAGTTAGGAAAGAGAACAGAGTCTCACATTTACAAAACACTCTTATGCCTGCTTAAGTGTGAAGGAGAGGTGGAGTGATGTATAAAACCAGAGTTTGATATAAGCACAGGTACCGTTCCCAAAACCAACTATGGAATAGACAAGACCTACCTATACCTTCCTCAGTGAAAGGGACTGAAAACCCCATATTTCCCGCAGAGGAATATATCTGACTAGTAAGAATCTTAAAACCTATGTATTGATATGTCTCCGTAAGGGAATCAAGTGTGTCTAGACTGGCATAAACATGGAAGCGAGAATCAGCTCAAACCCACTATAAAAAGGAATTTCAAAAACAAAACAAAAAAAAAAAAACAGGGAAATTCTTTACAATTCCTTCAGCGTCTCTGATGAAACCTGGAAAGACACTGTCTACAATGACAGCTGGATGTGGCATAAGGCTGGAAACTTGGGACTGAGAGGATTTGTGAGATTGGGTCAGCAAATGCAGACCCTTTAAAGCAATAATGCACGGCACCCATTCCATGGGTCTCAACTCTCCAGGTTGAAGGGAATATTACTATAGCTATAACATGTTTGGCAAACCTGGAGAATGGACACACTGTGAATACGAAAGGTTTCTAAATCTCAACGAAGAGTCCCTCTCCTGGTGCTCTGGTTTGACTTTCCAACTGCTTTACTATTAATCTCGCAACTTGGAGAGACTGCCCCTTTAACCTCCTGGTTCACACAGGTTGCCAATTTGGCAGAGGATGAAAGGGAAGTGGGAGAACCAATGAGAGTGTAGCTGTTAGGTATTTGGACATGCACATGTAACTCTAATTGCTCGGCAGGAAGAAGAATTAACCAAATTCTCAGCCACACACCGGGAAACAGTAAATGTCCTGAACCAAAATCTTGGACTTGCATTCAGCTCACAAAAAACGAGTTGAAATATGGAGCTCAGGGGCAGAGCAATTGACAAACTGGCAGAGTAATAAACGCCAACTATCGTCAAGAAATCTGTTGAGGGAAGGCAACGAAGCGTACTTGAAATTCAGTCCGAATAGCAGGAAACAGATTTCAAGATGTACGTTGGAATCGTCTGTAAAGCACAGGAAGAGGGGCACAACTTCGACAATGATGCACTTGGCCAAAAAGTGCGTATGCGTTTTCTCCTGAATATATGCAGGAAAAAACGCATACGCCCTTTTTGGCCAAACAAGCAAGCGGGCAATGCAAATCTGCACTACAAAGAAGTATCACTTCCCACCGGTCAAAAGGGATATCCACAAAATGTGTAAAAATCAGAAAGGCAAGACAGGCCCTGGAGAACAGGGAGCCTTGTTATGCTGATGGGCGGGATTTAAATTGCCAACTGCCTCACTGGAGGAGTGCATTGTGTTCCCTAAAACAAGTAAACAACAGAGCTACAGAGCCAAGGGCACTTCCAGTCTAGGGAATATACCTTGGGAAAACTGAAAATCAATAAGACAGAGCCACACCAAAATTTAGGGATGCACTGCTTACAAGAACCTCAACTTGGGTACACCTTAAGTATCCCAGGAAAGATAAAAATGGTTCAAAAAATTTTGGTACTTACGTACGCTGGAATATCCCTCAGCCATGAAATCAATGTCATAAGACCAGTAGCACCAAAATGAGTGGATTCAGGTACGATGATTCCAAGTGAAATAAGTCACACAGAAAAAAGAAACTTATCATAATATATCACTTATGAAGATACTGTAAACATGGCTACACATGAACTGAGTTAGGAAAGAGAACAGAGTCTCACATTTACAAAACACTCTTATGCCTGCTTAAGGGGGAAGGAGAGGTGGGGTGATGCATAAAACCAGAGTTTGATATAAGCACAGGTATCGTTCCAAAAACCAACTATGGAATAGACAAGACCTACCTATACCTTCCTCAGTGAAAGGGACTCAAAACCCCATATTTCCCGCAGAGGAATATATCTGACTAGTAATAATCTAAAAACCTATGTATTGATATGTATCCGTAAGGGAATCAAGTGTGTCTAGACTGGCATAAAGATGGGCACGAGAATCAGCTCAAACCCACTATAAAAAGGAATTTCAAAAACAAAACAAAAAAACAGTGAAATTCTTTATAATTCCTTCAGGATCTCTGATGAAACTTGGAATGACCCTATCTACAACGACAGCTGGAGGTGGCATAAGGCTGGATACATTGCATTGAGAGGATTGCTGAGATTCGTGAGCAAATGCAGACGCTTTAAAAGAATAATGCATGGCATCAATTCCATGGGTCCCAACTCTCCAGGTTGTAGGGAATAGTACTACAGCTATAACCTGTATGGTAAACCAAGATAATGGACACGCTGTGAATACGAAAAGTTTCTAAAACTCAACGAATAGTCCCTCTCCTTGTGTTCCAGTTTGACTTTCTAACTTCTTTACTATCAATCTCCCAACCTGGAGAGACAGCACCTTTAAACTCCTGGTTCGCACATGTTGCCAATTTGGCAAAGGATGAAAGGGAAGAGGGAGAACCAAAGAGAGAGTAGCTGTTAGGCATTTGGACGGGCACATGTCACTCTTATTACCTGGGAGGAAGAAGAATTAACCAAAGTCTCAGCCACCCACCAGAACCAGTATAGGTCCTGAACCAAAATATGGGACTGGCGTTCAGCTCACAAAAAACTAGTTAAATATGGAGCTATAGGGCAGAGCAATTCACAAACTGTCAGAGTAATAAAGGACAACTATCATCCAAAAATCTGTTGAGGGAAGGCAACGAGGTGGACTTGAAAGTGAGGCAGAATAGCAGGAAACAGATTTCAAGAGGTACGTTGGAATCACATTTAAAGCACAGGAAGAGGGGCACAACTTCGACAATGATGCACTTGGCCAAAAAGGGCGTATGCGTTTTCTCCTGAGTATATTCAAGAGAAAACGCATATACCCTTTTCGGCCAAGCAAGGAAGCGGACAATGTAAGTCTGCAATACAAAGAAGTATCACTTCCCACTGGTCCAAAGGTACATCCACAAAAAGGGTAAAAACCAGAAATTCAAGACAGGCCCTGGTGAACAGGGAGCCTTGTTATGCTGAGGGGTGGGATGTAAATTGCCAACTGCCTCTCTGGAGGAGGGAATTGTGTTCCCTAAAACAAGTAAACAACAGAGCTACAGAGGCAAGGACATTTCCAGTCTGGGGAATATAGCTTGGGAAAACTGAAAATCAATAAGACAGAGCCTCCCCGAAATTTAGGGCTGCACTGCTTACAAGAACCTCAACTTGGGTACACCGTAAATATCTCAGGAAATATAAAAATGGTTCAAAAAATTGTGGTACTTACGTATGATAGAACATCGGTCTGCCACGAAATCAATGTCATAGGACCAGTAGCAGCAAAATGAGTGGATTCAGGTACGATGATTCTAAGTGAAATAAGTCACACAGAAAAAGAAACGTATCATAAGATATCACTTATGAAGATCCTGTAAACATGGCTACACATGAACTGAGTTAGGAAAGAGAACAGAGTCTCACATTCAGAAAAAAACACTTATGCCTGCTTAAGGGGGAAGGAGAGGTGAGGTGATGCATAAAACCAGAGTTTGATATAAGCACAGGTACCGTTCCAAAAACCAACTATGGAATAGAGAAGACTTACACCTTCCTCAGTGAAAGGGATTCAAAATCCCATATTTCCCGCAGAGGAATATATCTGACTAGTAAGAATCTTAAAACCTATGTATTGATATGTCTCTGTAAGGGAAACAAGTGTTTCTAGACTGGCAAAAACATGGCAGCGAGAATCAGCTCAAACCCACTATAAAAAGGATTTTCAAAAACAAAACAAAAACCAGGGAAATTCTACACAATTCCTTCAGGGTCTCTGATGAAACCTGGAATGACCCTATCTATAATGACAGCTGGATGTGGAATAAGGCTGAACACATGGGACTGAGAGGAATTGTGAGTTTGAGTGAGCAAATGTAGATGCTTTAAAGCAATAATGCATGGCACCCATTCCATGGGTCCCAACTCTCCAGGGTGAAGCGAATATTACTATAGCTATAACATGTACGGGAAACCGAGAGAATGGACACACTGTGAATAAGAAATGTCTCTAAAACTCAACAAATAGTCTCTCTCCTGGTGCTCCGGTTTGACATTCCAACTGCTTTACTATCAATCTCGCAACTTGGAGAGGCAGCCCGTTTAATCTCCTGTTTCACACAGGTAGCCAATTTGGCAGAGGATGAAACGGAAGAGGGAGAACCAATGAGAGAGTAGCTGTTAGGTGTTTGGACGGGCACATGTCACTCTTGTTTCCCGGGAGGAAGAAGAATTAACCAATGTCTCAGCCACCCACCGGGTACCAGTGTAGGTCCTGAACCAAAATACTGTACTTGTGTTCAGCTCACAAAAAACGAGTTAAATATTGGAGCTCTGGGGCATGGCAATTCACAAACAGGCAGAGTAATAAAGGACAACTATCGTCCAAAAATCTGTTGAGGGAAGGCAACGAGGCGGACTTGAAAGCGAGGCAGAATAGCAGGAAACAGATTTCAAGAGGTACGTTGGAATCGCCTTTAAAGCACAGAAAGAGGGGCACAACTTCGAAAATGATGCACTTGGCCAAAAAGTGCATATGCGTTTTCTCCTGAATATATTCAGCAGAAAACGCATATGCCCTTTTTGGCCAAACAAGCAAGCGGGCAATGCAAATCTGCACTACAAAGACGTATCACTTCCAACAGGTCAAAAGGGAAATCCACAAAATGTGTAAAAACCAGAAAGGCAAGAGAGGCCCTGGAGAACAGGGAGCCTTGTTATGCTGATGGGCGGCATGTAAATTGCCAACTGCCCCTCTGGAGGAGTGCATTGTGTTCCCTAAAACAAGTAAACAACAGAGCTACAGAGCCAAGGGCACTTCGAGTCTAGGGAATATATCTTGGGAAAACTGAAAATCAATAAGACAGAGCCACCCCCAAATTTAGGGCTGCACTGCTTACAAGAACCTCAACTTGGGTACACCATAAATATCCCAGGAAATATAAAAATGGTTCAAAAAATTGTGGTACTTACGTACAATGGAATATCCCTCAGCCATGAAATCAATGTCATAAGACCAGTAGCAGCAAAATGAGTGGATTCAGGTACGATGATTCTAAGTGAAATAAGTCACACAGAAAAAGAAGCTAATCATAAGATATCACTTACGAAGACCCTGGAATCATGCCTACACATGAACTGAGTTAGGAAAGTGAAGAGAGTTTGACCTTTAGAAAACATTCTTATGCCTGCTTAAGGGTGAAGGAGAGGTGGGGTGATGCATAAAACCAGAGTTTGTTATTAGTTCAGGTACCGTTCCAAAAACCAAATACGGAATAGACAAGAACTACACGTTCCTCCGTGAAAGGGACTCAACTCCCCTTATACCATGCAGAGGGATATAACTTACTAGTAAGAATCTTAAAACCTATGTATTGATATGTCCCCATAATGGAATCAAGTGTGTCTAGACTGGCATAAACATGGCAGCAAGAATAAGCTCAAACCCACTATAAAAAGGAATTTCAAAAACAAAACAAAAAAACAGGGAAATTCTTTACAATTCCTTCAGGGTCTCTGATGAAACGTGGAATAACCCTGTCTACAATGACAGCTGGATGTGGCATAAGGCTGGACAACTGGGACTGAGAGGATTGGTGAGATTGGGTGAGCAAATGCAGACCCTTTAAAGCAATAATGCATGGCACTCTTTCCATGGGTCCCAACTCTCCAGATTGAAGGGAATGTTACTACAGCTATAACATGTATGGGAAACCTAGAGAATGGACACACTGTGAATACAAAAGGTTTCTAAAACTCAACGAATAGTCCCTCTCCTTGTGCTCCGGTTGGAATTTCCAACTGCTTTACTATCAATCTCCCAACTTGGAGAGACTTCCCCTTTAACCTCCTGGTTCGCACAGGTTGCCAATTTGGCAGAGGATGAAAGTGAAGAGGGAGAACCAAAGAGAGAGTAGCTGTTAGGCATTTGGACGGGCACATGTCACTCTAATTGCCCGGCAGGAAGAAGAATTAACCAAAGTCTCAGCTACTCACCGGGAAACAGTATAGGTCCTAAACCACAATTTTGGACTTGCATTCAGCTCAAAAATAACTAGTTGAAAAATGGAGCTCAGGGCCAGAGCAATTCACAAACTGGCAGAGAAATAAAGGCCAACTATCGTCCAGAAATCTGTTGAGGGAAGGCAACGAAGCGGACTGGAAAGCGAGGTAGAATAGCAGGAAACAGATTTCAAGAGTTACGTTGGAATCGTCTGTAAAGCACAGGGAGAGTGGCACAACTTCGACAATGATGCACTTGGCCAAAAAGGGCGTATGCATTTTCTCTTGAATATATGCAGGAGAAAACACATACGTCCTTTTTGGCCAAGCAAGCAAGTGGGCAATGCAAATCTGCACTACAAAGAAGTATCACTTCCCACCAGTCAAAAGGGACATCCACAAAATATGTAAAAACCAGAAAGTCAAGACAGGCATTGGGGACCAGCGAGCCTTCTTATGCTGATGGGCGGGATGTAAATTGTCAACTGCCTCTCTGGAGGAGTGCATTGTGTTCCCTAAAACAAGTAAACAACAGAGCTACAGAGCCAAGAGAAATTCCAGTCTAAGGAATATACCTTGGGCAAACTGAAAATCAATAAGACAGAGCCAGCCCAAAATTTAGCGCTGCACTGCTTACAAGAACTTCAACTTGTCTACACCTTAAATATCCCTGGAACCATAAAAATGTTTCAAAACATTGTGGTACTTACGTACGATGGAATAACCCTCAGCCATGAAATCAATGTCATAAGACCAGTAGCAGCAAAATGAGTGGATTCAGGTACGATGATTCTAAATGAAATAAGTCACACAGAAAAAGAAACTTATCATAAGATATCACTTATGAAGGTCCTGTAAACATGGCTACACATGAACTGAGTTAGGAAAGAGAAGAGAGTTTGACATTTAGAAAACATTCTTATGCCTGCTTAAGGGGGAAGGAGAGGTGGGGTGATGCAATAAACCAGATTTTGGTATTAGTTCTGGTACCGTTCCACAAACCATATACCGAATAGACAAGAAATACACCTTCTTCAGTGAAAAGGACTCAACTCCCCATATTCCATGCAGAGGGATATATCTTAATAGAAAGAATCTTAAAACGTATGTATTGATACATCCACATAATGGAATCAAGTGTGTCTAGACTGGCATAAACATGGCAGTGAGAATCAGCTCAAACCCAGTATAAAATGGAATTTCAAAAACAAAACAAAAAAAACAGGGAAATACTTTTCAATTCCTTCAGGGTCTCTGATGAAACCTGGAATGACCCTATCTACAACGACAGCTGGATATGGCATAAGGCTGGACACATGGGACTGAGAGGATTGGTGAGATTGGTTGAGCAAATGCAGACCCTTTAAAGCAATAATGCATGGCACCCATTCCCTGGGTCCCAACTCTCCAGGTTGAAGGGAATATTACTACAGCTATAACATGTACGGTAGACCTAGACAATGGACACACTGTGAATATGAAAGTTCTCTAAAACTCAAAGAATACTCCCTCTCCTGGTGCTCCAGTTTGACTTTCCAACTGCTTTACTATCAATCTACCTACCTTGAGAGATAGCACTTTTAACCTACTGTTTTGCACAGTTTTCCAATTTGGCAGAGGATGAATGGGAAGAGGGAAAACCAATGAGAGAGTAGCTGTTAGGCATTTGGACGGGCATATGTCACACTTATTTCCCGGGAGGAAGAAGAATTAACCAAAGTCTCAGCCACCCACCGAAAACCAGTATAGGTCCGGAACCAAAATATTGGACTTGCGTTCAGCTCACAAAAAAACGAGTTAAATAATGTAGCTCAGGGGCACAGCAATTCACAAAATGGCAGAGTAATAAAGGGCAACTATCGTCCAACAATCTGTTGAGGGGAGGCAACGAGGCGGACTTGAAAGCGAGGCAGAATAGCAGGAAACAGATTTCAAGAGGTTCATTGGAATCACCTTTAAAGCACAGGAAGAGGGGCACAACTTTGACAATGATGCACTTGGCCAAAGGGGGCGTATGCATTTTCTCCTGAATATATTCAGGAGAAAACACATACGCCCTCTTTGGCCAAGCCAACAAGCGGGCAATGCAAATCTGCAGTAAAATGAAGTATCACTTCCCACCAGTCAAAAGGGACATCACCAAATGTGTAAAAACCAGAAAGGAAAGACAGGCCCTGGAGAACAGGGAGCCTTGTTATGCAGATGGGCGGGATGTAAATAGCCAACTGCCTCTCTGGAGGAGTGCACTGTGTTCCCTAAAACAAATAAACAACAGAGCTACAGAGCCAAGTGCACTTCCAGTCTAGGAAATATACCTTGGGAAAACTGAAAATCAATAAGACAGAGCCAACCCAAAATTTAGGGCTGCACTTCTTACAAGAACCTGAACTTGCTTACAAGAACTACAACTTGGGTACACCTTCAATATCCCAGGAAATATAAAAATGGTTCAAAAAATTGTGGTACTTACGTACGATGGAATATCTCTCAGCCATGAAATCAATGTCATAAGACCAGTAGCAGCAAAATGAGTGGATTCAGGTACAATGATTCTAAGTGAAATAAGTCACACAGAAAAAGAAACTTATCATAGGATATGACTTATGAAGATCCTGTAAACATGGCTACACATGAACTGAGTTAGGAAAGAGAACAGAGTCTCCCATTTAGAAAACACTCTTATGCCTGCTTAAGGGGGAAGGAGAGGTGGGGTGATGCATAAAACCAGAGTTTGATATAAGCACATTTACCATTCCAAAAAGGAACTATGGAATAGACAACACCTACACCTTCCTCAGTGAAAGGGACTCAAAACCCCATATACCCCGCAGAGGAATATATCCGACTAGTAAGAAACTTAAAAACTATGTATTGATATGTCTCCGTAAGGGAATTAAGTGTGTCTAGACTGGCATAAACATGGCAGCGAGAATCAGCTCAAACCCAGAATCAAAAGGAATTTCAAAAACAAAACAAAAAAACAGGAAAATTCTTTACAATTCCTTCTGGGTCTCTGATGAAACCTGGAATGACCCTATTTACAACGATAGCTAGATGTGGCATAAGGCTGGACACAAGGGACTGAGAGGATTGGTGAGATTGGGTGAGCAAATGCAGACCCTTTAAAGCAATAATGCATGGCACCCATTCCATGGGTCCCAACTCTCCGGGTTGAAGGGAATATTACTACAGCTCTAACATGTACGGGAAACCTAGAGAATGGACACACTGTGAATACGAAAGGTCTCTAAACTCAACGAATAGTCCCTGGCCTCGTGCTCCGGTTTGATTTTCCAACTTCATTACTATCAGTCTCCAAACCTGGAGAGACAGCACCTTTAACCTCCTATTTTGCACAGGTTGCCAATTAGGCAGAGGATGAATGGGAAGAGGGAGAACCAATGAGAGAGTAGCTGTTAGGCCTTTGGACGGGCACATGTCACTCTTATTTCCTGGGAGGAAGAAGAATTAACCAAAGTCTCAGCCACCCACCAAGAACCAGTATAGGTACTGAACCAAAATATTAAACTTGCGCTCAGCTCACAAAAAACGAGTTAAAAAATCGAGATCTGGGGCACAGCAATTCACAAACTGGCAGAGTAATTAAGGGAAACTATCATCCAAAAATCTGTTGAGGGAAGGCAACAAGGTGGACTTGATAGGGAGGCAGAATAGCAGGAAACACATTTCAAGAGGTACGTTGGAATCACCTTTAAAGCACAGGAAGAGGGGCACAACTTAGACAATGATGCACTTGGCCAAAAAGGGCGTATGCGTTTTCTCCTGAATATATTCAGGAGAAAATGCATACGCCCTTTTTGGCCAAGCAACCAAGGGGGCAATGCAAATCTGCACTATAAAGAAGTATCACTTCCCACAAGTCAAAAGGGACATAGGAAATATGTGTAAAAACCAGAAAGGCAAGACAGGCCCTGGAGAACAGGGAGCCTTGTTATGCGGATGGGCGGGATGTAAATTGTCCACTGCCTCTCTGGAGGAGTGCATTGAGTTCCCTAAAACAAGTAAACAACAGAGGTACAGAGCCAAGGGCACTTCCAGTCTAGGGAATATACCTTGGGAAAACTGAAAATCAATAAGACAGAGCCACCCCACTATTTAGGGCTGCACTGCTTACAAGAAGCTCATTTGGGTGCAACTTAAATATCCCTGAAAGATAAAAATGGTACAAAAAATTGTGGTACTTACGTCCGATGAAATATCCCTCAGCCATGAAAACAATGTCATAAGACCAGTAGAAGCAAAATGAGTGGATTCAGGTACGATGATTCTAAGTGAAATAAGTCACACAGAAAAAGAAACTTATCATAAGATATCACTTATAGGTATCCTGTAAACATGGCTACACATGAACTGAGTTAGGAAAGAGAACAGAGTCTCACATTTAGAAAACACTCTGATGTCTGCATAAGGGGGAAGGAGAGGTGGGGTGATGCATAAAAAAAGAGTTTAATATTAGAACAAGTACCGTTCCAAAAACCTAATACGTAATAGCAAGACCTACAACTTCCTCAGTGAACGGGACGAAACAACCCATATTCCGTGCAGAGGAATATATCTGACTAATAAGAATCTTAAAAACTATGTACTGATATATCTCCGTAAGGGAATCAAGTGTGTCTAGACTGGCATAAACATGGCAGCGAGAATCAGCTCAAACCCACTATAAAAAAAATTTCAAAAACAAAACAAAAAAACAGGGAAATTCTTTACAGTTCCTTCAGGGTCTCTGATGAAACCTGGAATGACCATGTCTACAATGACAGCTGGAAGTGGCATAAGGCTGGACACTTGGGACTGGGAGGATTGGTGAGACTGGGTGAGCAAATAAAGACCCTTTAAAGCAATAATGCATGGCACCCATTCCATTGTTCCCAACTCTCCAGGTTGAAGGGAATATTACTACAGCTATAACATGTACGGGAAACCTAGAGAATGGACACACTGTGAATATGAAAGGTTTCTAAAACTCAACGAATAGTCCCTCTCCTTGTGTGCCAGTTTGACTTTCCAACTGCTTTACTATCAATCTCCCAACTTGGAGAGACAGCACCTTTAACCTCCTGGTTCTCACAGGTTGCCAATTTGGCAGAGGATGAAAGGGAAGAGGGAGAACCAATGAGAGAGTAGCTGTTAGGCATTTGGACGGGCACATGTCACTCTAATTGCCTGGCAGGAAGAAGAATTAACCAAAGACACTTCCCCCTGCCGGGAACCAGTATAGGTCCTGAACCGAAATTTTGGACTTGCAGTCAGCTCACAAAAAACGATTTGATAAATGGAGCTCAGGTGCACAGCAATTCACAAACTGGCAGAGTAATAAAGGACAGCTATCTTCCAAAAATCTTTTGAAGGAAGGCAAAGAGGCGGACTTGAAAGCGAGGCAGAATAGCAGGAAATAGATTTCAAGCGGTACGTTGGAATCACCTGTAAAGCGCAGGAAGAGGGGCACAACTTCGACAATGATGCACTTGGCCAAAAATTGTGTATGTGTTTTCTCCTGAATATATTCAGGGGAAAACGCATACGCCCTTTTTGGCCAAGCAAGCAAGCGGGCAATGCAAATCTGCAGTACAAAGAAGTATCACTTCCCACCAGTCAAAAGGGACATCGGCAAAATGTGTAAAAACCAGAAAGGCAAAAGAGGACCTGGAGAACCGGGAGCCTTTTTATGCTGATGGGCGGAATGTAAGTTGCCAACTGCCACTCTGGAGGAGTGCATTGTGTTCCCTAAAAAAAGTAAACAACTGAGCTACATAGCCAAGGGCACTTCAAGTCTAGGGAATATACCTTGGGAAAACTGAAAATCAATAAGACAGAGCCACCCCAAAATTTAGGGATGCACTGCTTACAAGAACCTCAACTTGGGTACATATTAATTATCACAAGAAAGTTAAAAATGGTTCAAAAAATTGTGGTACTTACGTACGATGGAAAATCCCTCAGCCATGAAATCAATGTCATAAGACCAGTAGCAGCAAAATGAGTGGATTCAGGTACGATGATTCTAAGTGAAATAAGTCACACAGAAAAAGAAGTTTCTCATAGGATATGACTTATGAAGATCCTGTAAACATTGCTACACATGAACTGAGTTAGGAAAGAGAACAGAGTCTCACATTTAGAATACACTCTTATGCCTGCTTAAGGGGGAAGGAGAGGTGGGGTGATGCATAAAACCAGAGTTTGATATAAGCACAGGTACTGTTCCAAAAAGCAACTATGGAATAGTTAAACCTACACCTTCCTCGGGGAAAGGGCCTCAAAACACCATATTTTCCACAGAGGAATATATCTGACTAGTTAGAATCTTAAAACCTATGTATTGATATGTCTCTATAAGGGAATCAAGTGTGTCTAGACTGGCATAAACATGGCAGTGAGAATCAGCTCAAACCCACTATTAAAAGGAATTTCAAAAACAAAACAAAAAAACAGGGAAATTCTTTACAATTCCTTCAGAGTCTCTGATGAAACCTGGACTGAATCTATCTACAACTACAGCTTGATGGGGCATAAGGCTGGACACTTGGGACTGAGAGGCTTGGTGAGACTGCGTGAGCAAACACAGACCATTTAAAGCAATAATGTGTGGCCTCCATTCCATGGTTCCAAACTCTCCAGGTTGAAGGGAATATTAATACAGCTATAACATGTACTGGAAACCTAGAGAATGGACACACTGTGAATACGAAAACTTTCTAAAACTCAAGAAATAGTCCCTCTACTGGTGTTCCAATTTGACTTTCCAACCGCTTGACTATCAATCTCCCAACTTAGAGATACAGCCCCTTTAACCTCCTGGATAACACAGGTTGCCAATTTGGCAGAGGATGAAAGGGACCAGGGAGAACCAATGAGAGAGTAGCTGTTAGGCATTTGGACGGGCACATGTGACTCTAATTGCACGGCAGGAAGAAGAATTAACCAAAGACTCATCCCGCTGCCGGAAACCAGTATAGGTCCTGAACCGAAATTTTGGACTTGCGGTCAGCTCACAAAAAACGATTTGATAAATGGAGCTCAGAGGCACAGCAGTTCACAAACTGGCAGAGTAATAAAGGACAGCTATCGTCCAAAAATTGTTTGAAGGAAGGCAACGAGGTGGACTTGAATGTGAGGCAGAATCGCAGTAAACAGATTTCAAGAAGTACGTTGGAATCACCTTTCAAGCACAGGAAGAGGGGCATAACTTCGACAATGATACACTTGTCCAAAAATGGTGTATTCGTTTTCTCCTGAATATATTCAGGAGAAAATGCATACGCCCTTTTTGGCCAAGCAAGCAAGTGGGCAAGGCAAATCTGCAGTGCAAGGAAATATCCCTTCCCACCGGTCAAAAGGGACATAGGCAAAATGTGTAAAAACCAGAAAGGCAAGAGAGGACCTGGAGAACAGGGAGGCTTGTTATGCTGTTGGGCGGGATGTAAGTTGGCAACTGCCTCTCTGGAGGAGTGTATTGTGATCCCTAAAACATGTAAATAACAGAGCTACATAGCCAAGGGCACTTCCAGTCTAGGGAATATACCTTGGGAAAACTGAAAATCAATAAGACAGACCCACCCCAAAATTTAGGTATGCACTGCTTACAAGAAACTCAACTTGGGTACACATTAAATATCCCAGGAAAGTTAAAAATTGTTCAAAAAATAGTGGTACTTACGTACGATGGAATATCCCTCAGCCATGAAATCAATGTCATAAGACCAGTAGCAATAAAATGAGTGGATTCAGGTACGATGATTCTAAGTGAAATAAGTCACACAGAAAAAGAAACTTATCATAGGATATGACTTATGAAGATCCTGTAAACATGGCTACACATGAACTGAGTTAGGAAAGAGAACAGAGTCTCCCATTTAGAAAACACTCTTATGCCTGCTTAAGGGGGAAGGAGAGGTGGGGTGATGCATAAAACCAGAGTTTGATATAAGCACATTTACCATTCCAAAAAGGAACTATGGAATAGACAACACCTACACCTTCCTCAGTGAAAGGGACTCAAAACCCCATATACCCCGCAGAGGAATATATCCGACTAGTAAGAAACTTAAAAACTATGTATTGATATGTCTCCGTAAGGGAATTAAGTGTGTCTAGACTGGCATAAACATGGCAGCGAGAATCAGCTCAAACCCAGAATCAAAAGGAATTTCAAAAACAAAACAAAAAAACAGGAAAATTCTTTACAATTCCTTCTGGGTCTCTGATGAAACCTGGAATGACCCTATCTACAACGATAGCTAGATGTGGCATAAGGCTGGACACAAGGGACTGAGAGGATTGGTGAGATTGGGTGAGCAAATGCAGACCCTTTAAAGCAATAATGCATGGCACCCATTCCATGGGTCCCAACTCTCCGGGTTGAAGGGAATATTACTACAGCTCTAACATGTACGGGAAACCTAGAGAATGGACACACTGTGAATACGAAAGGTCTCTAAACTCAACGAATAGTCCCTGGCCTCGTGCTCCGGTTTGATTTTCCAACTTCATTACTATCAGTCTCCAAACCTGGGGAGACAGCACCTTTAACCTCCTATTTTGCACAGGTTGCCAATTAGGCAGAGGATGAATGGGAAGAGGGAGAAGCAATGAGAGAGTAGCTGTTAGGCCTTTGGACGGGCACATGTCACTCTTATTTCCTGGGAGGAAGAAGAATTAACCAAAGTCTCAGCCACCCACCAAGAACCAGTATAGGTACTGAACCAAAATATTAAACTTGCGCTCAGCTCACAAAAAACGAGTTAAAAAATCGAGATCTGGGGCACAGCAATTCACAAACTGGCAGAGTAATTAAGGGAAACTATCATCCAAAAATCTGTTGAGGGAAGGCAACAAGGCGGACTTGATAGGGAGGCAGAATAGCAGGAAACACATTTCAAGAGGTACGTTGGAATCACCTTTAAAGCACAGGAAGAGGGGCACAACTTAGACAATGATGCACTTGGCCAAAAAGGGCGTATGCGTTTTCTCCTGAATATATTCAGGAGAAAACGCATACGCCCTTTTTGGCCAAGCAAACAAGGGGGCAATGCAAATCTGCACTATAAAGAAGTATCACTTCCCACAAGTCAAAAGGGACATAGGAAATATGTGTAAAAACCAGAAAGGCAAGACAGGCCCTGGAGAACAGGGAGCCTTGTTATGCGGATGGGCGGGATGTAAATTGTCCACTGCCTCTCTGGAGGAGTGCATTGAGTTCCCTAAAACAAGTAAACAACAGAGGTACAGAGCCAAGGGCACTTCCAGTCTAGGGAATATACCTTGGGAAAACTGAAAATCAATAAGACAGAGCCACCCCACTATTTAGGGCTGCACTGCTTACAAGAAGCTCATTTGGGTGCAACTTAAATATCCCTGAAAGATAAAAATGGTACAAAAAATTGTGGTACTTACGTCCGATGAAATATCCCTCAGCCATGAAAACAATGTCATAAGACCAGTAGAAGCAAAATGAGTGGATTCAGGTACGATGATTCTAAGTGAAATAAGTCACACAGAAAAAGAAACTTATCATAAGATATCACTTATAGGTATCCTGTAAACATGGCTACACATGAACTGAGTTAGGAAAGAGAACAGAGTCTCACATTTAGAAAACACTCTGATGTCTGCATAAGGGGGAAGGAGAGGTGGGGTGATGCATAAAAAAAGAGTTTAATATTAGAACAAGTACCGTTCCAAAAACCTAATACGTAATAGCAAGACCTACAACTTCCTCAGTGAATGGGACGAAACAACCCATATTCCGTGCAGAGGAATATATCTGACTAATAAGAATCTTAAAAACTATGTACTGATATATCTCCGTAAGGGAATCAAGTGTGTCTAGACTGGCATAAACATGGCAGCGAGAATCAGCTCAAACCCACTATAAAAAAAATTTCAAAAACAAAACAAAAAAACAGGGAAATTCTTTACAGTTCCTTCAGGGTCTCTGATGAAACCTGGAATGACCATGTCTACAATGACAGCTGGAAGTGGCATAAGGCTGGACACTTGGGACTGGGAGGATTGGTGAGACTGGGTGAGCAAATAAAGACCCTTTAAAGCAATAATGCATGGCACCCATTCCATTGTTCCCAACTCTCCAGGTTGAAGGGAATATTACTACAGCTATAACATGTACGGGAAACCTAGAGAATGGACACACTGTGAATATGAAAGGTTTCTAAAACTCAACGAATAGTCCCTCTCCTTGTGTGCCAGTTTGACTTTCCAACTGCTTTACTATCAATCTCCCAACTTGGAGAGACAGCACCTTTAACCTCCTGGTTCTCACAGGTTGCCAATTTGGCAGAGGATGAAAGGGAAGAGGGAGAACCAATGAGAGAGTAGCTGTTAGGCATTTGGACGGGCACATGTCACTCTAATTGCCTGGCAGGAAGAAGAATTAACCAAAGACACTTCCCCCTGCCGGGAACCAGTATAGGTCCTGAACCGAAATTTTGGACTTGCAGTCAGCTCACAAAAAACGATTTGATAAATGGAGCTCAGGTGCACAGCAATTCACAAACTGGCAGAGTAATAAAGGACAGCTATCTTCCAAAAATCTTTTGAAGGAAGGCAAAGAGGCGGACTTGAAAGCGAGGCAGAATAGCAGGAAATAGATTTCAAGCGGTACGTTGGAATCACCTGTAAAGCGCAGGAAGAGGGGCACAACTTCGACAATGATGCACTTGGCCAAAAATTGTGTATGTGTTTTCTCCTGAATATATTCAGGGGAAAACGCATACGCCCTTTTTGGCCAAGCAAGCAAGCGGGCAATGCAAATCTGCAGTACAAAGAAGTATCACTTCCCACCAGTCAAAAGGGACATCGGCAAAATGTGTAAAAACCAGAAAGGCAAAAGAGGACCTGGAGAACCGGGAGCCTTTTTATGCTGATGGGCGGAATGTAAGTTGCCAACTGCCACTCTGGAGGAGTGCATTGTGTTCCCTAAAAAAAGTAAACAACTGAGCTACATAGCCAAGGGCACTTCAAGTCTAGGGAATATACCTTGGGAAAACTGAAAATCAATAAGACAGAGCCACCCCAAAATTTAGGGATGCACTGCTTACAAGAACCTCAACTTGGGTACATATTAATTATCACAAGAAAGTTAAAAATGGTTCAAAAAATTGTGGTACTTACGTACGATGGAAAATCCCTCAGCCATGAAATCAATGTCATAAGACCAGTAGCAGCAAAATGAGTGGATTCAGGTACGATGATTCTAAGTGAAATAAGTCACACAGAAAAAGAAGTTTCTCATAGGATATGACTTATGAAGATCCTGTAAACATTGCTACACATGAACTGAGTTAGGAAAGAGAACAGAGTCTCACATTTAGAATACACTCTTATGCCTGCTTAAGGGGGAAGGAGAGGTGGGGTGATGCATAAAACCAGAGTTTGATATAAGCACAGGTACTGTTCCAAAAAGCAACTATGGAATAGTTAAACCTACACCTTCCTCGGGGAAAGGGCCTCAAAACACCATATTTTCCACAGAGGAATATATCTGACTAGTTAGAATCTTAAAACCTATGTATTGATATGTCTCTATAAGGGAATCAAGTGTGTCTAGACTGGCATAAACATGGCAGTGAGAATCAGCTCAAACCCACTATTAAAAGGAATTTCAAAAACAAAACAAAAAAACAGGGAAATTCTTTACAATTCCTTCAGAGTCTCTGATGAAACCTGGACTGAATCTATCTACAACTACAGCTTGATGGGGCATAAGGCTGGACACTTGGGACTGAGAGGCTTGGTGAGACTGCGTGAGCAAACACAGACCATTTAAAGCAATAATGTGTGGCCTCCATTCCATGGTTCCAAACTCTCCAGGTTGAAGGGAATATTAATACAGCTATAACATGTACTGGAAACCTAGAGAATGGACACACTGTGAATACGAAAACTTTCTAAAACTCAAGAAATAGTCCCTCTACTGGTGTTCCAATTTGACTTTCCAACCGCTTGACTATCAATCTCCCAACTTAGAGATACAGCCCCTTTAACCTCCTGGATAACACAGGTTGCCAATTTGGCAGAGGATGAAAGGGACCAGGGAGAACCAATGAGAGAGTAGCTGTTAGGCATTTGGACGGGCACATGTGACTCTAATTGCACGGCAGGAAGAAGAATTAACCAAAGACTCATCCCGCTGCCGGAAACCAGTATAGGTCCTGAACCGAAATTTTGGACTTGCGGTCAGCTCACAAAAAACGATTTGATAAATGGAGCTCAGAGGCACAGCAGTTCACAAACTGGCAGAGTAATAAAGGACAGCTATCGTCCAAAAATTGTTTGAAGGAAGGCAACGAGGTGGACTTGAATGTGAGGCAGAATCGCAGTAAACAGATTTCAAGAAGTACGTTGGAATCACCTTTCAAGCACAGGAAGAGGGGCATAACTTCGACAATGATACACTTGTCCAAAAATGGTGTATTCGTTTTCTCCTGAATATATTCAGGAGAAAATGCATACGCCCTTTTTGGCCAAGCAAGCAAGTGGGCAAGGCAAATCTGCAGTGCAAGGAAATATCCCTTCCCACCGGTCAAAAGGGACATAGGCAAAATGTGTAAAAACCAGAAAGGCAAGAGAGGACCTGGAGAACAGGGAGGCTTGTTATGCTGTTGGGCGGGATGTAAGTTGGCAACTGCCTCTCTGGAGGAGTGTATTGTGATCCCTAAAACATGTAAATAACAGAGCTACATAGCCAAGGGCACTTCCAGTCTAGGGAATATACCTTGGGAAAACTGAAAATCAATAAGACAGACCCACCCCAAAATTTAGGTATGCACTGCTTACAAGAAACTCAACTTGGGTACACATTAAATATCCCAGGAAAGTTAAAAATTGTTCAAAAAATAGTGGTACTTACGTACGATGGAATATCCCTCAGCCATGAAATCAATGTCATAAGACCAGTAGCAATAAAATGAGTGGATTCAGGTACGATGATTCTAAGTGAAATAAGTCACACAGAAAAAGAAACTTATCATAGGATATGACTTATGAAGATCCTGTAAACATGGCTACACATGAACTGAGTTAGGAAAGAGAACAGAGTCTCCCATTTAGAAAACACTCTTATGCCTGCTTAAGGGGGAAGGAGAGGTGGGGTGATGCATAAAACCAGAGTTTGATATAAGCACATTTACCATTCCAAAAAGGAACTATGGAATAGACAACACCTACACCTTCCTCAGTGAAAGGGACTCAAAACCCCATATACCCCGCAGAGGAATATATCCGACTAGTAAGAAACTTAAAAACTATGTATTGATATGTCTCCGTAAGGGAATTAAGTGTGTCTAGACTGGCATAAACATGGCAGCGAGAATCAGCTCAAACCCAGAATCAAAAGGAATTTCAAAAACAAAACAAAAAAACAGGAAAATTCTTTACAATTCCTTCTGGGTCTCTGATGAAACCTGGAATGACCCTATCTACAACGATAGCTAGATGTGGCATAAGGCTGGACACAAGGGACTGAGAGGATTGGTGAGATTGGGTGAGCAAATGCAGACCCTTTAAAGCAATAATGCATGGCACCCATTCCATGGGTCCCAACTCTCCGGGTTGAAGGGAATATTACTACAGCTCTAACATGTACGGGAAACCTAGAGAATGGACACACTGTGAATACGAAAGGTCTCTAAACTCAACGAATAGTCCCTGGCCTCGTGCTCCGGTTTGATTTTCCAACTTCATTACTATCAGTCTCCAAACCTGGGGAGACAGCACCTTTAACCTCCTATTTTGCACAGGTTGCCAATTAGGCAGAGGATGAATGGGAAGAGGGAGAAGCAATGAGAGAGTAGCTGTTAGGCCTTTGGACGGGCACATGTCACTCTTATTTCCTGGGAGGAAGAAGAATTAACCAAAGTCTCAGCCACCCACCAAGAACCAGTATAGGTACTGAACCAAAATATTAAACTTGCGCTCAGCTCACAAAAAACGAGTTAAAAAATCGAGATCTGGGGCACAGCAATTCACAAACTGGCAGAGTAATTAAGGGAAACTATCATCCAAAAATCTGTTGAGGGAAGGCAACAAGGCGGACTTGATAGGGAGGCAGAATAGCAGGAAACACATTTCAAGAGGTACGTTGGAATCACCTTTAAAGCACAGGAAGAGGGGCACAACTTAGACAATGATGCACTTGGCCAAAAAGGGCGTATGCGTTTTCTCCTGAATATATTCAGGAGAAAACGCATACGCCCTTTTTGGCCAAGCAAACAAGGGGGCAATGCAAATCTGCACTATAAAGAAGTATCACTTCCCACAAGTCAAAAGGGACATAGGAAATATGTGTAAAAACCAGAAAGGCAAGACAGGCCCTGGAGAACAGGGAGCCTTGTTATGCGGATGGGCGGGATGTAAATTGTCCACTGCCTCTCTGGAGGAGTGCATTGAGTTCCCTAAAACAAGTAAACAACAGAGGTACAGAGCCAAGGGCACTTCCAGTCTAGGGAATATACCTTGGGAAAACTGAAAATCAATAAGACAGAGCCACCCCACTATTTAGGGCTGCACTGCTTACAAGAAGCTCATTTGGGTGCAACTTAAATATCCCTGAAAGATAAAAATGGTACAAAAAATTGTGGTACTTACGTCCGATGAAATATCCCTCAGCCATGAAAACAATGTCATAAGACCAGTAGAAGCAAAATGAGTGGATTCAGGTACGATGATTCTAAGTGAAATAAGTCACACAGAAAAAGAAACTTATCATAAGATATCACTTATAGGTATCCTGTAAACATGGCTACACATGAACTGAGTTAGGAAAGAGAACAGAGTCTCACATTTAGAAAACACTCTGATGTCTGCATAAGGGGGAAGGAGAGGTGGGGTGATGCATAAAAAAAGAGTTTAATATTAGAACAAGTACCGTTCCAAAAACCTAATACGTAATAGCAAGACCTACAACTTCCTCAGTGAATGGGACGAAACAACCCATATTCCGTGCAGAGGAATATATCTGACTAATAAGAATCTTAAAAACTATGTACTGATATATCTCCGTAAGGGAATCAAGTGTGTCTAGACAGGCATAAACATGGCAGCGAGAATCAGCTCAAACCCACTATAAAAAAAATTTCAAAAACAAAACAAAAAAACAGGGAAATTCTTTACAGTTCCTTCAGGGTCTCTGATGAAACCTGGAATGACCATGTCTACAATGACAGCTGGAAGTGGCATAAGGCTGGACACTTGGGACTGGGAGGATTGGTGAGACTGGGTGAGCAAATGAAGACCCTTTAAAGCAATAATGCATGGCACCCATTCCATTGTTCCCAACTCTCCAGGTTGAAGGGAATATTACTACAGCTATAACATGTACGGGAAACCTAGAGAATGGACACACTGTGAATATGAAAGGTTTCTAAAACTCAACGAATAGTCCCTCTCCTTGTGTGCCAGTTTGACTTTCCAACTGCTTTACTATCAATCTCCCAACTTGGAGAGACAGCACCTTTAACCTCCTGGTTCTCACAGGTTGCCAATTTGGCAGAGGATGAAAGGGAAGAGGGAGAACCAATGAGAGAGTAGCTGTTAGGCATTTGGACGGGCACATGTCACTCTAATTGCCTGGCAGGAAGAAGAATTAACCAAAGACACTTCCCCCTGCCGGGAACCAGTATAGGTCCTGAACCGAAATTTTGGACTTGCGGTCAGCTCACAAAAAACGATTTGATAAATGGAGCTCAGGTGCACAGCAATTCACAAACTGGCAGAGTAATAAAGGACAGCTATCTTCCAAAAATCTTTTGAAGGAAGGCAAAGAGGCGGACTTGAAAGCGAGGCAGAATAGCAGGAAATAGATTTCAAGCGGTACGTTGGAATCACCTGTAAAGCGCAGGAAGAGGGGCACAACTTCGACAATGATGCACTTGGCCAAAAATTGTGTATGTGTTTTCTCCTGAATATATTCAGGGGAAAACGCATACGCCCTTTTTGGCCAAGCAAGCAAGCGGGCAATGCAAATCTGCAGTACAAAGAAGTATCACTTCCCACCAGTCAAAAGGGACATCGGCAAAATGTGTAAAAACCAGAAAGGCAAAAGAGGACCTGGAGAACCGGGAGCCTTTTTATGCTGATGGGCGGAATGTAAGTTGCCAACTGCCACTCTGGAGGAGTGCATTGTGTTCCCTAAAAAAAGTAAACAACTGAGCTACATAGCCAAGGGCACTTCAAGTCTAGGGAATATACCTTGGGAAAACTGAAAATCAATAAGACAGAGCCACCCCAAAATTTAGGGATGCACTGCTTACAAGAACCTCAACTTGGGTACATATTAATTATCACAAGAAAGTTAAAAATGGTTCAAAAAATTGTGGTACTTACGTACGATGGAAAATCCCTCAGCCATGAAATCAATGTCATAAGACCAGTAGCAGCAAAATGAGTGGATTCAGGTACGATGATTCTAAGTGAAATAAGTCACACAGAAAAAGAAGTTTCTCATAGGATATGACTTATGAAGATCCTGTAAACATTGCTACACATGAACTGAGTTAGGAAAGAGAACAGAGTCTCACATTTAGAATACACTCTTATGCCTGCTTAAGGGGGAAGGAGAGGTGGGGTGATGCATAAAACCAGAGTTTGATATAAGCACAGGTACTGTTCCAAAAAGCAACTATGGAATAGTTAAACCTACACCTTCCTCGGGGAAAGGGCCTCAAAACACCATATTTTCCACAGAGGAATATATCTGACTAGTTAGAATCTTAAAACCTATGTATTGATATGTCTCTATAAGGGAATCAAGTGTGTCTAGACTGGCATAAACATGGCAGTGAGAATCAGCTCAAACCCACTATTAAAAGGAATTTCAAAAACAAAACAAAAAAACAGGGAAATTCTTTACAATTCCTTCAGGGTCTCTGATGAAACCTGGACTGAATCTATCTACAACTACAGCTTGATGGGGCATAAGGCTGGACACTTGGGACTGAGAGGCTTGGTGAGACTGCGTGAGCAAACACAGACCATTTAAAGCAATAATGTGTGGCCTCCATTCCATGGTTCCAAACTCTCCAGGTTGAAGGGAATATTAATACAGCTATAACATGTACTGGAAATCTAGAGAATGGACACACTGTGAATACGAAAACTTTCTAAAACTCAAGAAATAGTCCCTCTACTGGTGTTCCAATTTGACTTTCCAACCGCTTGACTATCAATCTCCCAACTTAGAGATACAGCCCCTTTAACCTCCTGGATAACACAGGTTGCCAATTTGGCAGAGGATGAAAGGGACCAGGGAGAACCAATGAGAGAGTAGCTGTTAGGCATTTGGACGGGCACATGTGACTCTAATTGCACGGCAGGAAGAAGAATTAACCAAAGACTCATCCCGCTGCCGGAAACCAGTATAGGTCCTGAACCGAAATTTTGGACTTGCGGTCAGCTCACAAAAAACGATTTGATAAATGGAGCTCAGAGGCACAGCAGTTCACAAACTGGCAGAGTAATAAAGGACAGCTATCGTCCAAAAATTGTTTGAAGGAAGGCAACGAGGTGGACTTGAATGTGAGGCAGAATCGCAGTAAACAGATTTCAAGAAGTACGTTGGAATCACCTTTCAAGCACAGGAAGAGGGGCATAACTTCGACAATGATACACTTGTCCAAAAATGGTGTATTCGTTTTCTCCTGAATATATTCAGGAGAAAATGCATACGCCCTTTTTGGCCAAGCAAGCAAGTGGGCAAGGCAAATCTGCAGTGCAAGGAAATATCCCTTCCCACCGGTCAAAAGGGACATAGGCAAAATGTGTAAAAACCAGAAAGGCAAGAGAGGACCTGGAGAACAGGGAGGCTTGTTATGCTGTTGGGCGGGATGTAAGTTGGCAACTGCCTCTCTGGAGGAGTGTATTGTGATCCCTAAAACATGTAAATAACAGAGCTACATAGCCAAGGGCACTTCCAGTCTAGGGAATATACCTTGGGAAAACTGAAAATCAATAAGACAGACCCACCCCAAAATTTAGGTATGCACTGCTTACAAGAAACTCAACTTGGGTACACATTAAATATCCCAGGAAAGTTAAAAATTGTTCAAAAAATAGTGGTACTTACGTACGATGGAATATCCCTCAGCCATGAAATCAATGTCATAAGACCAGTAGCAATAAAATGAGTGGATTCAGGTACGATGATTCTAAGTGAAATAAGTCACACAGAAAAAGAAACTTATCATAAAATATCACTTATGAAGGTCCTGTAAACATGGCTACACATGAACGGAGTTAGGAAAAATTACAGAGTAACTAATCTTATCATAAGTTATCACTCATAGCGGGAATGTACACATGACTACACATGAACTGAATGACAAACACAACAGAGTCACACATTTAGAAAACATCTTCTGCCTGCGTAATGGGAAAGCCGAGATGGGGTGATGCATAAAACCACAGTTTTAAATTAGCACAGATACCGTTATATAAACCATGTATGTAATAGACAACACCTACTCCCGGCACAATAAACTGGACTCAACACCCCCTATTCATTGCAGAGGAATATGTCTGACTCTATGCATTTTAAAACATATGTATTCTCATGTCTCCATAAAGGAATCATGTGTGTGTATAATGGCATGAACACAGCACTGAAATTCAGTTAAACCCACTTATAAAAATATATTTCAAAATCAAAATGCAAAAACAGAGAGAAAGTCTTAAAAACTATGTTCAGGGCCTGTGATGCAAGCTAGATTGACCACCTTTACACCCACAGCTGGATGAGACATAAGACTGGACACTTGGGGCTGACAAGATTTCTGAGGTTGTGTGAACAAAAGAACACCACTTAGAGCAATACTCTGTGCTACCCATTCTAGTGGTCCCAACTCTCCAGGTTTAAGGGAATCTTCCTACAGTTAAAACATGCATGGGAAACCCAGTGGATGGTACACTGTGTAATTGAGAATGTTTTCTAAAAGGTACCTCATTTTTCCTTTTGTCGTGCTCAGGTTCGCCATTCCATCTGCATTACTAAAAATCTCCCCACTTGGAGTGTCAGCGCCTTTACCCGCCCATTATGCACAGTTTGCAAATTGTGCAGAGGATTAACAGGAAGAGGGGAAATAAATGAGAGATTAGCTGTAGGTGTTTGGATGGGCACATGTCACTCTAGTTTCCCATCAGGAAGAATAATTAACCAAAGGCTCAGCCTGAAGCCCTGGAACCAGAGTAGGGCCTAAAGACATCCTGCGTTATTGCAGCCAGCTCACAAAGTGGCGAGTTGAAAAATGGAAATCAGGGGCACAGCAATTCACAAACTTGCAGAGTTATAAAGGACAATTATCATCCAGAAATATATTGAGGAAAGGCAGTGAAGAGGATTTGAATGCAAGGCAGAATTGAAGGAAACAGATTTCAAGAGGTAGATTGGAGTCGTCTTTAAAGCACATGAAAAGCGACAGAATTTCGACAATGTTGCCCTTGGCTGAAAAGGGACTATGTGTATTTTCCTGAATATATTCGGGAAAAAAATGCATATGCCCTTTTTGGCCAAGCAAGCCCTCAAGCATTGCAAATCCACACTACCTAGAAGTGCCCCTTACCTCCAGTCAAAAGGACCATCCACAAATAGTGTAAAAGCCACAAATGCAGGACAGGCCATGGAGAAAAGGGAGCCTGGTTACGCCGATGGACAGCATGTAAATTGTCAACAGACTCTCTGGAGAACTGTATGTTGTTTTCTAAAACAGAGCTACAGAGCATAGCACACTTCCACTCATGGGCGTGTATTTTGGGAAAACTAAAAATCCACAACACACAGCCAGCCCAAAATTTAGGGCTGCTCTGTTTACAAGAACCTCGACTTTGGTACACTTTATATATCCCAGGAAAGGAAAAAAAATGGATATAGATGTTGTGGTACTTATATACAATGGAATGTCACTCAGACATAAAATCAATGTCATAAGGCCAATAGCAGCTTAATGAGTGGCTTTAGGTACGATGATGCTAAGTGAAATGAGCCACAAAGAAAAAGAAACTTATTGTAATATATCACTTATAGAGGAAATGTAAACATGGCTACACATGAACTGAATTTCAAAAGAGAACAGAGTTACACATTTAGAAAACACACTTATGCCTCCTTAAGGGGAAAGGTGACGTGGGGTGATGTGTAAAAGCAGAGTTTGAAATTAGCACAGATCCCATTTCATATACCAAATATGTAATAGACAAGACCTACTCCTTTCTCAATGAACTGGACACAAAACACCCTATTCACTGAAGAGGAATATATCTGACTGGTAATAACCTTGAAACCTATGTATTTATATGTCTCCATAATGGAATCAAGTGTATGTAGATTGGCATAAACACAGATCAATGGAACAGGACAGAAAGCCCAGAGATAAACCTACATACCTATGGCTATCTCATCTATGACAAAGGAGCTAAGGATATACAATGGAGAAAAGTCTCTTCAGTAATTGGTGCTGGGAAAACTGGACCCCTACACATAAAAGAATGAAATTAGAACACTCCATAACACCATACACAAAAATAAACACTAAATTGATTAGAGATCTAAATATAAGACCAGACACTATAAAACACTTAGAGGAAACCATAGGCAGAACACTCTATGACATAAATCACAGCAAGATCCTTTTGGACCCACCTCCTAGAGAAATGGAAATAAAAACAGAAATCAACAAATGGGACCTAATGAAACTTAACAGCTTTTACACAGTACAGGCAATCATAAACAAGATGCAAAAACAACCCTCAGTATGGGAGAAAATATTTTCAAATGAAGCAATTGATAAAGGATTAATCTCCAACTTTACAAGCACCACATGTAGCTCAATATCACAAAAACAAACAACCCAATCCAAAAACGGGCAGAAGACCTAAATAGACATTTCTCCAAAGAAGATATACAGATTACCAAGAAACACATGAAAGAATGCTGAACATCACCAATCATTAGAGAAATGCAAATCAAAACTACCCTGAGGTATCACCTCACAGCAGTCAGAGTGGCAATCATCAAAAAAATCTACAAAACAATAAATGCTGGAGAGGCCTTTATTGGAGAAAATGGAACACACTTTCAATGTGGGTGGGAATGTAAATTGATATGGGCACTAGGGAGAACAGTACGGAGGTTCCTTTAAATAACTAACAATAGAAGTACCATAGGACACAACAATCCAAGTACTGGGCATTTGCCTTGCGAAAACCATAATTCAAAAAGAGTTATGTACAAAAATGTTCATTGCAGCTCTATTTGCATTAGCCAGGACATGGAAGCAACCTAAGTGTCCATCGACAGATGAATGGATAAAGAAGATCTGGCACATATATACAATCAAATATTACTCAAACATAAAAAGAAGCAAAACTGAGTTATTTGTACTGAGGTGGATGGACATAGAATCTGCCCTACACAGTGAAGTAAGTCTGAAAGGGAAAAACAAATACTGTATGTTAACAGAGATATACGGAATCTAATGAAGAAAACAAAAGATTTTGAAGAACCTAATGGCAGGACAGGATTAAGGACACAGACATAGAGAAAGGACTTGAGGACACCGGAAGGGTGATGGGTAAGCTGGGACGAAGTGAGAGAGTGGCATGGACATAAATACATTACCAAATGTAACACCGATAGTTACTGGGAAGCAGCCACATAGAACAGGGAGATCAGCTCGGTGCTTTGTGACCACATAAAGGGGTGGGATATGGAGTGTGAGAGGGAGATGCAAGAGGGAGGGGATCTGGTGATATTTGTATATGTATAGCTGATTCACTTTGTTATACAGCAGAAACGAACACTCCATTGTAAAGCAATTATACTCCAATAAACGTGTAAAAGGAAAAAACAAAAGAAAGAAAGCCCAGGGATAAACCTACACACCTATGGTCAACTAATCTATGACAAAGGAGGCAAGACTATACAATGGAGATAAGACAGTCTCTTCAATCATTGGTGCTGGGAAATATGGACAGCTACATGTAAAAGAATGAAATTAGAACACTCCCCAACACCATACATAAAAATATATTCAAAATGGATTAGAGACCTTAATGTAAGACCGGACAGTATGAAACTCTGAGAGGAAAACTTACGAAGGATACTCTGACGTAAATCACAGCAAGATCTTTTTTGATCCACCTCCTATAGTAATGAAATAAAAAAGAAAACTAAACAGATGGGACCTAATGAAATGTAAAAGCTTTTGAAAAGCAAAGGAAACTACAAACAAGACGAAAAGACAACCCTCAGAATGGCAGAAAATATTTGCAAACGAATCAATGGACAAATGATTAATCTCCAATATATATAAACAGCTCATGCAGCTCAATATTAATAAAACAAGGAACCCAATACAAAAATGGAAGATCTAAATAGACATTTCTTCCAAGAAGACATAGAGATGGCCAGTACGCACATGAAAATCTGCTCAACATCACTAATTATTAGAGAAATGGAAATCGAAACTACAATGAGGTATCACGTCACACCTGTTAGAATGGGCATCATCAGAAAATCTACAAACAACAAATGCTGGAGTGGGTGTGGAGAAAAGGAACCTTCTTCCACTATTGGTGGGAATGTAAATCGATAGTCTCTATGGAGAACAGTATGGAGGTTCCTTAAAAAACTAAAAATAGAATTACCATATAATCCAGCAATCCCACTACTGGGCATATACCCAGAGAAAACCATAAATCAAAAAGACACATTCACCACAATGTTCACTGCAGCACTATTTACAATAGCCAGGTAATGAAAGCAACCTAAGTGCCCACAGACAGACGAATGAATAAAGACGTGGTCCATATATACAACGGAATATTACTCAGCCATACATAGGAATGAAATTGGGTCATTTGTAGAGACTTTGATGGATCTAGAGACTGTCATACAGAGTGAAGTAAGTCAGAAAGAGAAAAACAAATATTGTATATTAATGCACATATGTGGAACCTAGAAAAATGGTACAGATGCACCGGTGTGCAGGGCAGAGATAGAGACACAGATGTAAAGAACAAACATATGGACACCAAGGAGGGAACGCCATGTGAGGGTGGTGGTGGGATGAATTGGGAGACTGGGATTCACATGTGCACACTTATATGTATGAAATAGATACCAATAAGAACTTGCTGTATAAAAGAAATAAATTTTTTAAAAAAACTAAATAAATAACATTTAATAAAATAAAACAGAAAAAAAGTATTTCCCTTCACATAGACGTCTTTATATTAATGCATTATTTCCATGTATATATCTCCAAATTAAAAAAAAAGAGGAATAAATAAAATCTAACTTGAACCAAAAAGAAAAAAAGAAAAAAAATACAAACAAACAGAACTCACCAGTTATAGAGAGGATAATCGTATCAGGGCACTTGCTCTAGTGGTAAAAAATTCTTAAGTTGGTCAGAGGTGGGAAATCGTCTCCCATGCAGTCAGCAGTGCTCCCCCCCACAAGGAGCATCCTCATTGCAAAGCTGGGGGAATGTGTCGAGGCATCTGTGAGTAAATGTGAGCTGAGCCCCAGTCCTGCTGCAGCTGAACTCTTCCCACCCTTTCCAGGTAAAACACCTGAATATGTGCAAGCACTTGCAAGCCTAGAGGAAGGGCTGTGGAGCCACACTAGCGAGAGCACGCAGGCCGACTTGGTGCCTGCAGGCCAGCCAGGATGGACCTGGCCCCAGATGCTCTTCTGGAATCTTTCCATTTCCCTGCCTGAGATACCCCTCCTGCCACGGCACCCACTGCTTTTTTACTTCCTCACCTCTGCCTGGGGATAAATTCCAGTGGCAGGTATGGGTGACACATCCTCTTCTTTAGCAGGTGGCAGCCTGGCAACTCCTGCAGAGAGTCCAGCAGAGCCCAAATCACACTGGGCCACCCACAAAGCCACGGCCCCTCACTCCCTCCCACCACCCCAGCCCCGACACTGCTGACGGGGCAGAGAATATGGCGTCAGGCACAGCTACAGGTGCTCTTGCTGACTGGAGAGGTGTTTATATTGACCTCAACCCAGGCACACCTGTGGGGGGGTCTGGCAGGCAGTGTCAGGCTGCCCGAATCAGCCAATCCTCACACCTCAGGGGTTCACAGTTGCAGAAAATGAACCTTGCTAAACGGGTCAGTCCCAAGGAACAGGTGTGGGCTCTTGAGAGTCAGGCTAGACAAGGGGCTGCAGCTGCGGCTTGTTTTCTTATCATTTTATCTGGTCCATGAGTGGAAAACAACTTCAAGAAGACCCTATCCTAATGAGAGGAACCCAGGAGTCAGGGAGAGGAGTGATGGTGGGTGGAGACAGAGGCCTGGTGCCCTGGCTGCAGTGGAAGTGTCTGGAAGACCAGGCAGAGAGAGGCTGCACAGAGTGATAACCAGGGTCACAGACCTGTGGGAGCTGCTGTTTGTTAGTTCAAGTCCTGCTCGGAGGTGTTCTGTGTCAGCTGTGAGTGACAGGTGAGCTGGGGGTTCTCTGCAAGGTGGGCTATGTGCACAGTTCCTGTGTGTCCAGCCCTGCTGGGATACCTTCCCAGGGGAGTTCCGTATCCTGGGAAGGGCCTGACTATGAGAGCCCCATGGGCTGCTGGGTAGCTGCACAGGTGAGCTCCGTACTCTGGGAGGGACTTGAACACGAGAGCCCCGTGGGCTGTGGGGTGCGGGATGAAGCCCAGGTGAGCTCCATATCCTGGGATTGGCCTGACCACGAGAGCCCCATGGGCTGCTGGAGACCTGGTAAAGGATGTCAGGACAGTCAGTGAAGCCACCGAGGATATACATCCAGTAGCTCCTATTTCCTACACCCTGCTGCTCATTCTACCATCCACCAGGCCATGGCATTCTGTATTAGACTTCAATGATGCCTTCTTCTGTATTCCATTCATCTCAGATTCACAAGAATTTTTGGCTTGTGAGTTTCAGGACACAACATGCAACTCAAGCAATAATGCTGGGCCGTCCTTCACCAATGGTTCAAAAATCCCCACACCATCATTGGGGAAATGTCCTCTAAAGACCTAAAAGTTCTACCTCTGTAAAAGGGAACCCTCCTTCAATATGCAGATGACATTCTGATCGCCAGGCCTACTAAAGACGCCTCTGAACTACCTAGCCAAGAAAGGATAGAAGGTGTCCAAGTAAAAGGCTCAAATATCCCAGGCTCAGGTGACACTCCTGGGCTTCATTCTCACAGATATTCGGAGAAACACATCCCAGGATAGGGAAGAAGCCATTTGCAGCCTTACCTCTTCTAAAACTAGAAGACAGCTTAGGGGTTCCTGGGGTGGCCAAGGTTTTCTGCATCTGGATCCCTAACTACAGTCTAATAGCTGGGCCTCTACATGAAACACTGACATGAAAACATGATGATCCTTTTGAATAGAATCCAGAAGCAGCCTTTCAAGAATGGAAAAAGCAGTCAATTCAGATCCTTGCCCAGGAACTCACTAATTTAGCTAAACCATTTGACCTTTACATACTCGGTCAAAGGTTAATCGCCCTTGGAGACTTAGTGCAAAAACTGGGACCACTGGAAATGGAGCAACACAAGAATGCCCTTCAGGTATGATAAACTATGGTCACCAAGGGCTTTGCCCACCGACTCATCAGGTCAGGATACTGGGGTATCTAACAAGCTAGAAATCAGCAGCCCGCAAGGCCAGCTCCCTCCTAAGGGAAAAGGACCCCACGTGGTGATCCTAACCACCCATCATGCCCTGAAGTTGCAGGGGTCGCTCTGTGGACACAATGACCTCGAGTGAGGAGGCCTTCCAACTCCAACCTCCAGAGAGACAAATGGGGGCATCGGGCCCCCAAGATGACTTGTGTGACCATCACTTGACCTGGAGTTTCTGTCAGAAAACAACAAGACTGTGCCCCGAAAGAGCAGACTACTGCTTGCAGGACTTACTGCACCCAGAAGGGAGCTAATAAGCTTGGCGGGGGAAACGTATATCATGCTTTCACCATAGAAAACCCTACAGACACCACGGTGATGGTGGCCAATATGACCGGCTGGACTGCTGGCTACTTCTAAAGGCCGTTGACTCAGTGGACGTCATGGTCCTGGATCACCACTGACCCTGGACTGTCTGGGAGTTGCGCGGGCAGGGCTCTGACACATGGTGCTGTTTGTACATTAATTCAGGGACCTAATTAAAGAAAGCACAGACTACTGGTCAGAGCATCTAGGCTGGCAAAAACCATCAGCCTAAGGTCACCGAACAAATGTGGGGTGGGGTGAAACCTGCCACCACAGCATCTCTGTACATCTCTTTCCTGGACCCTTAAAGGTCATTAGAATCTATAACACTTCCAATGCTGGTGCTCAGGTGGACGAGAAGTGAGGCAGGAGTCTTTGGAACAATCAACCTCACCTGGAGGCTGGTTGGGAGACGTTTTGCCCCTCCCCCCATGTATCAGGGCTGCCACCACAGCATGAAGCAGTTACAAAAGAGGGGTCTGCACCCTCAACACCCCAAGAATGAGGAACAGAACAAAAAGCAGAGGAGGTGTTCGTCTCTGGCAACGTTCATTAAAAATTCCTGGGAGATAAAAAGAGAATCTGGGCAATAAAATAAAGTCTAACCTGTTTTTCCTTTGTGCTTTGTCTAATTTCACGTGCTCCTAGGGTTCCGCATGCAGAGGCCCCACACCCAGAACTTCAGACCTGATTTCCTAGTGCAGAATGGCTGGGTCGACACCTCAGCTAGCGGAGTCCCATGCAGACTCCACGGCATAGAGCCTGAGCTGCAGCCAACCCAGCCCTCGAGAGCTCCATCCCTTAACTCCCACTGACGCTGCCGGGATTCCTACACAGCAGCCCAGCCCACAGCCCGTGGGGGAGTGCACGCTCTCACCTCTCCATTCTGTTTTCAAAATAATGTTTCCTTTGCTTCTGAACCAAACTCAGTCTTGATCTGTTGGATCCAATGACACTGGGCTCGGGGACTCCTGTTGTGGTCCACTCTGGAGGATCAGTAACAGAAATTGAGAACATTGTAACTTCAATGAACAGATGTGTGAGCCAAACTGTAGTTAACATAGAGCAGTGTATAATGCTCGGGTAAAATAAGATTTTTCTAAGACTTACATTTGGTAATTCCATCACTTTACTATAAGCAAGTTCAATGAAGACGTCTGTCTTATTTGTCAGTTCAACATTAGAGAAATGAAGTGATTTATTTCCATGGTTGTACATCGAATACTCTTGGCTGAAACTTCAATCTTGTTTTGAATGATTTTCCATTGAAAAGGATACCTCTCTTTCAGCTCCCCCATTCCTGAGAAGTATAAAATCTTATAATTTATTATTACCAAAGGGGAAAGGTAGGAAAAGGGATAAATTAACAGTTTGGGATTAACACATACACACTGCTATGTATAAAATAGATCATCAACAAGGAACTACTGTATAGCACAGGGAACTACACTGAATATTTTGCAATAACCTATAAGGGGAAATAATCTGAAAAAGAATCGATATTTTTATTGACATCATCTATCAATGACAGATAAAATGTAACCTAAGCAAGGCCGATGGTGAGCGCTTCTGACCCTGAAGATTTCAATCATCTAAAATTTGGGCTCTGCCTATATCCCAAGGCCCTTAATGGACATACGTGTAGCCGTAGCTTAAAAATTCCCCAGTTTGGGGTATGGGGAGGCACTGATGTGGAAAAATCCCTGGTGTTCTCCTTCCATGCACGGGACCCTTCCTACAGCTAAAACATGCCTGTCACACCTAGACGATGGTACACCGTTTGATCGGAAAGATTTTGGAAAAGGCACCTCATCTCCTCATCGCCTGGTGCATGGGTTCAACCCTCCAGCATCTTTCCTGACAATCTCCTTACTTGGGGATATCAGCACCGTCAACATCCTGTTGCACACAGTTTGGAATTTGTCCAGAGGATGAAGCGGAAGGATGAGAAAAATTTAGAGACAAGTCTTAGTTGTTCAGACAGGCAAATGCCACTCTAATTTCCTATCTGGAAGACAAATTCATCAAAGGCTAGAATTGCCCTTGGAAACAGAATAGGGCTAGAGGAAATCCCGCTGTTTTGTGTCCAGTTTCCAAAAACACAAGTTGAAAAATGGAACTCGGGGGCAATAAAATTCATGAAACTGCAGAGTTGAAAATATCTATTGTCGAAAAATGTCTTGAGGTAAGTCACAGAAAAGGACTTGTAAGCAAGGGAGAGTGGCAGGAAACAGATTTAAAGAGGTAGAAAGGACTCCCCATTAAAGCACAAGAAAAGGGGCTGAACATCGCCAATGATGCAGTTGGCCCAAAAGGGCGTATGCATTTTTTTGTGAATATATTCAAGTAAAGGCCATACACACTTTTTATCCAACCAAACAGGTGGTCACTGGAAATCAATACTACAAAATGTATCACTTCACATCAGTCAGAAGGGCCATCCACATAAAGTGTAAACACGAGAAATGCCGGACAGGGTGAGGAGAAAAGGGAGCCCTGTGAGGCTGATAGTGGAAATGTAATGTGCCAACGGCCACTCTGGAGAAGTGTATTGTGTTTGCTAAAACATCTGAAAACTGAGCTACAGAGCATAGGGCACTTGCACTCATGGGTATATACCTTGGGAAAAACAAAAAATGACAGAAAACAGGCACTCCAACGTTTACCACCTCTCTGTTAAAAAGGGCCTCCACTTGGATATAAACTAAATGTCCCTGGAAGGATAAAATGGATAAAAGAGATGGGGTACTTATATAGAGTGGAATATTACTCATCCAGAAATCAATGAAATAAGGCCAGTTGGAACAACTCTGGAGGAGTTACATACGATCATTCTAAGTGACACATGTCAGAAAGAAAAAGACACATATCATAAGATGTCACTTAAAGGTGGAATCAAAAATGGCTACACATGAAATAAACTACAAAACAGAAACATAGTCAAATATGTAGAAAATAGACATAAGGCTGCTAAATGGGAAAGGTGGGGAATGGTGAGGTATTATCCAGGAGGTTGAAATTAGCAAAGATACCATTCCAAGTACCAAATTGAATAACTGGCAAGGCCTACACGGTACCTCAAAGAACTGCACTCAGTCCACTCAAGTCACTGGAAAATAATACATATGACTCGTAAGCATCTGAGAAAGAATTTATTGTTGTCTCACAGTACATGAATCAAGTGGATGTACAGCAGCAAAAAACAGAGCATTGAAAATCAGCTGTAACCAATATAAAATAAATTTAAAAATATTTATAAAAACAGTGAGACAGACAAAAATTCTTACAACTTTTGTTGAAGGGCTACGATGTAACATGGATTGAACACATGTAGACCCACAGCAGGATGATATATAAGGCTGGAAGCTATGCACGCTAAGAGATGTTAGAGAGGCTGGGTGAGGAAATGCAGACCTTTTAAAGTAATACTGCCTGGTACCCATTCCATGGGTCCCAAATCGGCAGTTTCAAGGGAATCTTCTGACAGCAAAAACATGCCAGGGAAACCGAGATGAATGTACACCGTGTGCTCAGGAGAGGTGTCTAAAATGCACCTCATTTTTGATCTCCTGGTGCTGGGGTTCACCATTCCAGCCACATTACTAACAATCTCCCCACTTGGAGAATCAGCACCTTTAACCTCCTGTTTCACACAGTTTGCAATTTTTGAAGAGGATAAATGGGAAGAGGAGGAACCAGTGAGAGATTAGCTGTAGGAGTTTTGACAGGCACATGTCACTCTAATATCCCTTTAGGAAGAAGAATTAACCAAAGGCTCAGCCTGCCTCCCGAGGACCAGAATAGGGCCGGAATCAATCCAATGGTTTGGCGGCCAGCTCAAAAAAAATGCGAGTTGCAAAATGGAGCTCAGGAGCAGACAATTCAAAGACCTGCAAAGATATAAATGATAACCAACGTCCAAAAATATATTCAGGTAAGGCAACGAAGAGGTTCTGAATGAGAGGCAGAAGTGCAGGAAACATTTTTCAAAAGGTAGATTGTACTCACATTTAAAGCATATGAAAAGCAGCAGAATTTCTAAAATGATGCAGTTGGGCAAAAGGGTGTATGCGTTTGTTTCGTGAATATCTTCAGGAAAAAAACACATACAGAGTTTTTGGCCAACCAAGCAAGAGGGAAATGCAAATCCGCACAATAAAGAAGTCTCAATTTCCACTGCTCAGAAAGTCCATCCAAAAAATGTGTACAAATCAAAAATGCAGGAGAGGCCATGGAAAACAGGGAGAATAGTCACGCTGATGGGTGGGGTATAAATATCCAAGAGCTACTCTGAAGAAGTGTATGCTGTTTCCTAAAACATCTAAAATACAAAGCCCCCGAGCAAAGGGAACTTCAACTCATGGACATATAACTTGGGAAGACTAAATATCAACAAGACACAGGCACCCCAAAGTTTAGGGCTGCTCTGCATACAAGAACCTCAACTTTGGTACACCTAAAGTATCCCAGGAAAAAGAGAAATGCATAAAGAACTTGTGGTAATTTTGTACAACGGAATATCACTCAGACGTGAAATCAATGTCATAAGGCCAGTAGCAGCATAATGAGAGGATTTAGGTATGATGATTCTAAGGGAAATTAGTCACACAGAAAAAGAATCTTACCATAAGATATCACTTAGAGAGGGAATGTCAACATCACAACACATGAACTGAATTAGGAAAGAGAGCAGCGTCTCACATTTAGAAAACACTCTTATGCCTCCTTAAGGGGAAAGGAGAGGTGGGGTGATGCATAAAACCAGAGTTTGATATTAGCACAGGTACAATTCCATAAACCAAATACAGAATAGACAAGACCTACACCTTCCTCAGTGAACGGGACTCAAAACCCCTATTCCCCACAGAGGAATATATCTGATTAGTAAGAATCTTAAGACCTATGTACTGATATGCCTCTGTAAGGGAATCAAGTGTGTCTAGACCGGCATAAACACGTCAGTGAAAATCAGCTCAACCCCATTATAAAAATGAATTTCAAAAACAAAACAAAAAACAGCGAAATTCTTACACAATTCCTTCAGGGGTTCTGATGAAACCTAGAATGACCGTATCTGCAAAGACAGCTGGATGAGACATAAGGCTGGACACTTGGGACTGAGAGGACTGGTGAGATTGGGAGAGAAAATGCAGACCCTTTAAAGTAGTAATGCATGCCACCATTCCATGGGTCCCAAAGTTCCAGGTAGAAGGGAATATCACTACAGTTATAACATGTATGGGAAACCTAGAGAATGGACACCCTGTGATGGCGAAAGGTTTCTGAAAGTCTCCTACTTTTTCCTCTCCTTGTGCTACAGTTTGGCATTCCAACTACTTTACTATCAATCTCCCAACTTAGGAGAGTCATCCCCTATAACCTCCTGGTTCGCACAGTTTGCTAATTGTGCAGAGGATCAAAGGGAAGAGGGAGAACCAATCAGAGAGTAGATGTAGGCCTTTGGACGGACACTTGTCACTCTAAATTCCTGTCAGGAAGAAGAATTAACCAAAGCCTCTGCCACCCACAGGGAACCAGTATAGCCACCCCTGAAACCAGTATAGTTCCTGAAGCAAAATTGTGGATTTGCGGTCAGCTCCCAATAATGGGATTTGAAAATTGGAGCTCAGGGGCAAAGCAAATCAAAAACCTGCAGAGTTATAAAGGACTACTCTCTTCCAAAACTCTGTTGAGGGAAGGCAACAAAGCGGAATTTAAAATGAGGCGGAATTGCACAAAATATATATCAAGAGGTAAATTGGAATCGCCTTTAAGGCACAGGAAAGGCATCACAACTTCGAGAATGATGCACTTGGCCAAAAACAGCATATGAATTTTCTCCTGAATATATTCAGGAGAAAAGGCATAGGCCCTTTTTGGCCAATCAAGCAAGCGTGCAATGCAAATCCACACTACAAAGAATTGTCACTTCCCACCGGTCCAAAAGGACTTCCAAAAATCTGTAAAAACCAGCAAGGCAAGATAGAGATGACAAGGGCATAAAGCAATATGATCCCAAGGGTCATGGAGGATTGTGATGACAAGCGCTTGGAGCATTGTGATGACAAGATTATGTATCATTTTGCTGTCAAAGGCATTGTGATGACAAGGTTCATGGAGCACTGTGATGACAAGCGTCATGGAGCATTGTGATTACAGGGTTCATGGAGCATTGGGATGACAAGGGCATGGAGCATTTTGATGACAAGTTTCCCGGATCATTGTGTTGTCAGGGTTCATGGAGCGTTGTGATGACAGTGGTCATGGAGCATTGTGATGAAAGAGGTCATGGAGCATTGTGATGAGAACGTCATGGAGCATTGGGCTGAAAATGTTCATGGAGTATTGTGATGACAGGGGTCAAAGAGCATTGTGATGACAACGTACTGGAGCATTGTGATGAGAAGACCATGGAGCCATGTGATGACAAGTCTCATGGAGCATTCTGATGAAAAGGGTCATGGAGCATTGTGATTACAGGGGTCTTGGAGCATTGTGATGACAAGGGCATGGAACATTGGGATGAGAATGTCATGGAGCGTTCTGATGACATGCATCATGGAGCTTTGTGATGACAAGGGCATGGAACATTGTGATTACAGGGCTCTTGGAGCACTGTGAGGGAAAGGGCATGTAACATTGTGATGAAAAAGTCATGGAGCCTTGTCATGACAGGGTTCAAGGAGCATACTGATGACAAGTGTCAGGGACCATTGTGATGACAAGGGTATTGAGCACTGTGATGACAAATGTCATGAAGCATTGTGATTAGAAGACAATGGATACTTGTGATGACGAGCGTTATGGGGCGTTGTGATGATAGGTGTTATGGAATATTGTGATCACAAGGATTTGGAGCATTGTGATGACAGAGGTCATAGAGCATTTTGATTTCATTGTGATGACAATAGCATGAAGCATTATGATGATGCGCATTTGGTGCATTGTGATGACAGCGTTCATGGAGCATTGAGATGAAAAGGGGCATGGAGCATTATGATTACAGGAGTCTTGGATCATTGTGATGAAAAGGGCATGGAATATTGGTCTGAAATGTTTCATGGATTATTGTGATGAGAGGGGGCAAGGAGCATTGTGATAACAATGGCACGGAACACTGTGATACATGGTTCATGGAGGATTGTAAAGAGAAGCGCATGGAGCATTGTGAGAAGAATGGCATCGAGCACTGTGATGAAATGCATCATGGATCCTGTGATGACAAGGGCTTGGAACAATGTGATGAGAGGTTTTTGGAGCATTGTGATGACAATGGCATGGAGCATTGTGATGCCAAGGGTCATGGAGTTTTGTGATGACAAAGGTCATGGAGCCTTTTGATGACAAGGGTGTGGTGATTTCTCTTGTGATGGGCAGGGAGCATTGTGATGAAAGGGTCATGGAGCAATGTGATGAAAAGTGTCATGGAACATTTTGATGACGGTTTATGGAACATTGTGATGTGAGGAGTCATGGAACATTTTCATGACGGTGTTGTGGACCATTGTGATGACAGGGGAGTGGGTGTATTGTGATGACTAGTGAGGGAACATTTTGATATCATTCGTGAGAGAGCATTTTGATAAGAAGTGCATGGAGCATTGTGAGGACAAGTTTTATGGAGCATTTTGATGACAAGATTGTGGAGCACTGTGATGACAAGCACATGGCGCATTGTGATGACATGGGTCATGGAGCACTGTGCTGACAAAGGCATAGAGCAATGTGATGACAAGGGACACCGAGCATTGTGATGAAAATTTCATGGAGCATTTTGGTGACAAAGGTCACAGAGCCTTGTGATGACCAGGGCATGGACCATTGTGATGACAAAGGTCATGAAGCATTGTGATGACTGGAGTCACGGAGCATTGTGATGACTGGGGTCATAGAGGTTTGTGATGAAAAGGCAATGAGGATTGTGATGACAGGGACATGGAGCATTGGCCTGACATGTTTCATGGATTATTGTGATGACAGTGGGCATGGTGCAATGTGATGACAAAGGCATGGAGCATTGTGATGAGAAGGTCATGGAGTATTTTGAAGACAGTTCTCAGGGAGCATTGTGATGACATATGTCATGGTCCATTGCGATGACAATGGAATGGAATATTGTGATGCCAAGTGTCATGGAGGATTGTGATGACAAATGTAATGGAGCATTTTGATGAAAAGGGCTTGAAGCATTGTGATGACAATGGACATGGAGCATTGTGATGACAAGGGCATGGAGCATTGTGATGACAAGGGCCACTGAGAATTTTGATGACAAGTTCATGAAGCATTGTGATGAGAAGCACATGGAGCTTCCTATGACAGGGGTCATGGAGCATTGCGATGAAATGTGCATACAGAATTTTGATGACAAATCATGTAACACGGTGATGAGAAGTGTCATGGAGCATAGTGATGCCAAGAACGAGGAGAATTGTGATGACAGGGGACATGGAGCATTTTGATGACCGGGGCATGGAGCATTGTGATGGCAAGACCGTGGAGCTTTGTGATGAGAAGACCATGGATAACTGTGATGACGAGCGTCATGGAGCACTGTAATGACAAGGGGAATGGAGCATTGTGATGAGAGTGGCCATGGAGCATTGTGATGACAAGGGTCATGGAGCATTTTGATGACAAGGGCGTGGAGCATTGTGATGAGAAGACCATGGATAATTGTGATGACGAGCATCATGGAGCACGGTAATGACAAGGGGTATGGAGCATTGTGATGACAGTGGCCATGGAGCATTGTGATGACAAGTGTCATGGAGCATTCTGATGACAAGCTTGTGGAGTATTGTGATGACAATGGCATGGAGCATTGTGATGAAAAGGGCATGGAGCATTGTGATAAAAAAGGCATGAAGCCATTTCATGACAGGTTTCAAGGAGCATACTGACGACAAGTGTCAGGGAACACTGTGATGACAAGTGTATTGAGAATGGTGATGAAAAAGATCATAGAGCATTTTGACGAAAAGGGCATGGAGTATTGTGATGACAGGCATCATGGAGCGTTGTGGTGACAAGTGTTATGGAACATTGTGATCACAAGGGTTTGGAGCATTGTGATGATAGAAGTCATGGATAATTTTGTTTTCAAGGAGCATGGAGCATTGGGATGACAAGGGCATGAAGCAATGTGATCCCAAGGTTCATGGAAGATTGTGATGACAATGGTAATAGAGTATTGTGATGACAAGCAAATGGAGCATTGTGATGACAAGGTCATGTAGCATTTTGCTGACACAGGCATGGAGCATTGTGATGATAAGGGTCATGGAGCACTGTGATGAGAAGCATCACGGATCATTGTGATTACAGGGGTCATGGAGCATAGGGATGGCAAGGCCATGGATCATTGTGATGACAAGTGTCATGGAGCATTGGGCTGAAAATGTTCATGGAGCATTGTGATGACTAGGGAATGGTGCATTGTGATGACAAGAGTCCCGGATCACTGTGTTGTCAGGGGTCATGGAGCGTTGTGATGACAGTGGTCATGGAGCATTGTGATGATAGGGATCATGAAGCATTGTGATGAGAAGTTCCTGGAGAATTGGACTGAAAATGTTCAGGAAGTATTGTGAGGACAGGGGTCATGGAGCATTGTGATGACAAGGGAATGGAGCACTGTGATGAAAAGTTCCTGGAGCATTGTGATGAGAAGACCATGGAGCCTTGTAATAACAAGTCTCATGGAGCATTCTGATGAAAAGGGGCATGGAGTATTGTGATTACAGGGGTCTTGGAGCATTGTGATGACAAGGGCATGGAGCACTGTGATTACTGGTGTCTTGGAGCATTGTGATGAAATTGGCATGGATCATTGTTATGAAAATGGTATGGAGCCTTGTCATGACAGGGTTCCAAGAGCATACTGATGACAAGTGTCAGGGAGCATTGTGATGACAAGTTTATAGAGCATTGTGATGACAAAGGTCATGGAGCACTGTGATGAGAAGAGCATGGATAATTGTGATGATGAGCGTCATGGGGCGTTGTGATGATAAGTGTTATAGAACATTGTGATCACAAGGATTTGGAGCATTGTGATGAGACAGATGATCGAATATTTTTATTTCATAGTGATGACAATAGCCTGAAGCATTATGATGATGGGCATGGTGCATTTTAATGACAGGGTTCTTGAAGCATTGAGATGCAAAGGGGCATGGAGCATTGTGATTAGAGGGTTCATGGAGCATTGTGATGACAATGGCATGGAGCATTGGGATGCCAAGGGTCATGGAGCTTTGTGATGACAAATGTCATGGAGCAATTTGATGACAAGTGGTGGTGCAATGTGATGAGAAGGGCAGGGAGCAGTGTGATGACAGGGTCAAAGAGCAATTTGATGAAAAGGGTCATGGAATATTTTGATAACAGGGGTTATGGAACATTGTGATGTCAGTGGTCATCGAACTTTGTGATGATATGTGCATGTAGCATTGCAAAGACAGGAGTCATGGAACATTGTGATGACAGTGGTGAGGGAGTATTGTGATGAATAATGATGTAACATTGTGATATCTGTGGTGAGAGAGCATTTTGATGAGAAGGGCATGGAGAATTGTGATGACAAGTTTTATGGAGCATTATGGTGACAAGATTGTGGAGCACTGTGATGACAAGTGCAGGGTGCATTGTGATGGCATGGGTCATGGTGCATTGTGCTGACAAGCGCATGGAGCATTGTGATGACAAGGGTCATGGAGCATTGTGCTGAGGAAGGCATAGAGCATTGTTATGACAAGGGTCAAAGAGCACTGTGATGAAAATTTCATGGAGCATTGTGGTTAAATATGTCACAGAGACTGTGGATGACGAGGGCATGGACCATTGTGATGACAAAGGTCATGATGCATTGTGATGAACCAATTCATGGAGCATTGTGATGACAGGGGTCATGGAGCATTGTGATAACAAGGGCATGGAGCATTGTGATGACAAGGGCAGGGAACATTGGTCTAATAAGTTTCATGGATTATTGTGATGACAGTTGGAATGGCGCATTGTGATGACAAGGTCAAGGAGCATTGTGATGACCACGTCATGCAGTATTGTGAAGACAGTTGTCAGGGAGCATAGTGATGACATATGTAATGGCCCATTGTGATGACAATGGCATGGAGCATTGTGATGCCAAGTGTCATGGAGGATTCTGATGACAATGGAAATGGAGCATTGTGATGACAATGGCTTGGAGCATTGTGATGACAAGGGTCAGGGAGCATTGTGCTGACAAGTGCATGGAGAATTGTGATGATAAGCGTCATGGAGCATTCTGATGACAATCTTGTGGAGTATTTTGATGACAATGGCATGGATCATTGTGATGAAAACGGCATGGGCATTGTGATGAAAAAGGCATGGAGCATTTTCGTGAAAGGGTTCAAGGAGCATTGTGATGACAAGTGTCAGGGAGCATTGTGATGACAAGTGTATTGAGAATTGTGATGCCAAAGTCATGGAGCATTGTGATGAAATAGGCATGGAGTAATGTGATGACAGGCATCTTAGAGCGTTGTGATGACAAGTGCTATGGAACATTGTGATCACAAGGGTTTGGAGCATTGTGATGACAGAGGTCATGGATCATTTAGATTTCAAGGAGCATGGAGCATTATGATGACAAGGGCATGAAGCAATGTGATCCCAAGGTTCATGGAGGACTGTGATGACAATGGGAATGGAGAATTGTGATGACAAGCGCATAGAGCATTGCAATGACAAGGTCAGGTAGTATTTTGCTGAAAAAGGCATGGAGCATTGTGATGACAGGTTTCATGGCGCACTGTGATGACAAGCGTCACGGAGCATTGTGAATACAGGGTTCATGGAGCATTGGGATGACCAGGGCATGGATCATTGTGATGACAATGGTCATGGAGCATTGGGCTGAAAATGTTCATGGAGTATTTTGATGACAGGGATCATGGAGCATTTTGATGAGAAGGTCATGGAGCATTGGGCTGAAAATATTCATGGAGTATTTTGATGACAGGGGTCATGGAGCATTGTGATGACTAGGGAATGGAGCATTGTGATGACAAGTGTCCAGGATCATTGTGTTTTCAGGTGTCATTGAGTGTTGTGATGACAGTGATCATGGAGCATTGTGATGATATTGGTCTTGGAGCATTGTGATGAGAAGGTCATGGGGCATTGGGCTGAAAATATTCATGGAGTATTGTGATGACAGGGGTCATGGAGCATTGTGATCACTAGGGAATGGAGCATGGTGATGACAAGATCCTGTAGCATTGTGATGAGATGACCATGGAGACTTGTGATGACAAGTCTCATGGAGCATTCTGATGAAAAGGGGCATGGAGCATTGTGATTAAAGGGGTCTTGGAGCATTGTGATGACAAGGGCATGGAGCATTGTGTGGAGAAGGCCATGGAACATTCTGATGACATGCGTCATGGAGCTTTGTGATGACAAGGGCATGGAGCACTGTGATGACAGGGTCATGGAGCATTGGTCTGACAAGTTTCATAGATGATTGCGATGACAGTGGACATGGAGCATTTTGATGACAAGGTCATGGAGCATTGGTCTAATAAGTTTCATGGATTATTGTGATGACAGTTGGAATGGCACATTGTGATGACAAGGGCATGGAGCATTGTGATGACCAGGTCATGCAATATTGTGAAGAGAGGTGTCAGGGAGCATTGTGATGACATATGTATTGGCCCATTGTGATGGCAATGGCATGGAGAATTGTGATGCCAAGTGTCATGGAGGATTTTGATGACAAAGGTAATGGAGCATTGTGATGACAATGGCTTGGAGCATAGTGATGACAAGTTTCAGGGAGCATTGTGCTGACAAGTGCATGGAGAATTGTGATGACAAGGGTCAAGGAACATTCTGATGACAAGCTTGTGGAGTATTTTGATGACAATGGCATGGAGCATTGTGATGAAAACGGCATGGGGCTTTGTGATGAAAAATGCATGGAGCCTTTTCGAGACATGGTTCAAGGAGCATTCTGACTACAAGGGTCCGGGAGCATTGTGATGACAAGTGTATTGAGAATTGTGATGACAAAGATCATGAAGCATTGTGATGAAAAGGGCATGGATTATTGTGTTGGCAGGCATCATGTAGCGTTGTAATGACAAGTGTTATGGAACACTGTGATCACAAGGTTTTGGAGCATTGTGATGACAGTGGTAATGGATCATTTTGATTTCAAAGAGCATGGAGCATTGTGATGACAAGGGCATGAAACAATGTGATCCCAAGGTTCATGGAGGTTTGTGATGACAATGGAAATGGAGTATTGTGATGACAAGCACATAGAGCATTGTAATGACAAGGTCATGTAGCATTTTGCTGACAAAGGCATGGAGCATTTTGATGACAGATGTCATGGAGCACTGTGATGACAAGCGTCACGGAGCATTGTGAATATAGGGTTCATCGAGCATTGGGATGACAAGGACATGGATGATTGTGATGACAAGTGTCCCGGATCATTGTGTTGTCAGGTGTCATGGAGTGTTGTGATGACAGTGGTCATGGAACATTTTGATGATATTTTCATGGAGCATTTTGATGAGAAGTTCATGGAGCATTAGGCTGAAAATGTTCATGAAGTATTTTGATGACAGGGGTCATGGAGCATTGTGATGACAAGGGAATGGAGCATGCTGATGACAAGGTTCTGGAGCATTGTGATGAGAAGAACATGGGGAATTGTGATGACAAGTCTCATGGAGCATTCTGATGAAAAGGGGCATGGAGCATTGTGATTACAGGGGTCTTGGAGCAATGTGATGACAAGGGCATGGAGCATTGTCAGGAGAAGGCCATGGAGCATTCTGATGGCATGCGGCATGGAGCTTTGTGATGACAAGTGTATGGAGCATTGTGATTACAGGGGACTTGGAGCATTGTGATGAAAAGGGCCTGGATCATTGTGATGAAAAGGCATGGAGCCTTGTCATGACAGGGTTCAAGGAGCATACTGACGACAAGTGTCAGGTAGCATTGTGATGACAAGTGTATTTGAGAATTGTGATGACAACAATCATGGAGCATTGTGATGAGAAAACATGGATAATTGTGATGATGAGCGTCATAGCATGTTGTGATGATAAGTGTTATGGAACATTGTGATCAGAAGGGTTTGGAGAATTAGGATGACAGTGGTCACGGAGAAATTTGATTTCATTGTGATGAAAAGAGCCTGAAACATTATGATGATGGGCATGGTGCATTTTGATGACAGGGTTCATGGAGCTTTGAGATGAAAATGGGCATGGAGCATTGTGATTACAGGGGTCTTGGAGGATTGTCATGACAAGGGCATGGAGCATTGTGATGAGAAGGCCATGAAACATCCTGATGGCATGCGTCATGGAGCTCTGTGATGACAAGGGCGTGGAACATTGTGATTACAGGGGTCTTGGAGCATTGTGATGAGAAGTGTCATGGAGCCTTGTGATGACAAGGCCGTGGAACATTTTGATGGCAGGGGTCATGGAGCATTGTTATGACAGGTAATGGAGCATTGTGATGAGAAGGGCATTGAGCATTGGTCTGAAATGTTTCATCGATTATTGTAATGAGAGTGGGCATGGAGCATTGTGATGACAAGGGCACGGAACACTGTGATACGTGGGTCATGGAGGATTTTAATGACAAGGGCATGGAGCATTGTGATGAGAAGGGCATCGAGCATTGTGATGACAAGTGTCATGGAGCTTTGTGATGACAAGGGCATGGAGCAAAGTGATGAGAGGGTTCATGGAGTATTGTGATGACAATGACATGGAGCATTGTGATGCCAAGGGTCATGGAGCTTTGTGATGACAAAGGTCATGGAGCATTTTGGTGACAATTGTGTGGTGCATTGTGATGAGAAATGCAGGGAGCATTTTGCTGACAGGGTCATGCTGCAATTTGATGAAAAGTGTAATGGAACATTTTGATGACAGGGGTTATAGAATATTGTGATGCCAGGGTTCATGGAGCTTTGGGATGAAAAGGGTCATGGAGCATTTTGATGACAGTGGTTATGGAACATTGTGATGTCAGGGGTCAAGGAACTTTGTGCTGATAAGGGGATGTAGCATTGTGATGACAGGGGTCATGGAATATTGTGAACACAGGGGTGAGGGAGGATTGTGATGACTAGTGATAGAACATTGTGATATCTCATGTGAGAGAGCATTTGGATGAGAAGTGCATGGAGCATTGTGATTACAAAGTTAATGGAGCATAGCGATGACAAGGTTGTGGATCATTGTGATGAAAAGTGCATGACATTGTGATTACAGGGGTCTTGGGGCATTGTGATGACTAGGGCATGGAACACTGTGATACATGTGTCATGGGTCATGGAGGATTGTGATGACAAGTCATGGAGCATTGTGATGACAAGGGCATGGAGCATTGTGATGACAGGAGCATGGAGCATTTGTCTGACAAGATTCATAGATTATTGTGATGACAGTGGACATGGTGCATTGTGATGACAAGGGCATGGATCATTGTGTAGAGAAGGTCATGGTTTATTGTGAAGACAGGTGTCAGGGAGCATTGTGATGACATATGTCATGGTCCATTGTGATGACAATGGCAGGGAGTAATGTGATGCCAAATGTAATGGAGGATTGTGATGACAAATATAATGGAGCATTGTGATGACTACGGATTGGAGCATTATGATGACAAGGAACATTGAGAATTTTCATGACAATGTCGTGAAGCATTGTGATGACAAGGTCCTGGATCATTGTGATGAGAAAACCATGAAGCCTTGTGATGACAAGTCTCATGGAGCATACTGATGAAAAAGGGCATGGAACATTCTGATTAAAGGGGTCTTGGAACATTGTGATAACAAGGGCATTGAGCATTGTGATGACAAGGGCATGGAGCATTGGTCTAATAAGTTTCATGTATTATTGTGATGACAGTTGGAATGGCGCATTGTGATGACAAGGGCATGGAGCATTGTGATGACCAGGTCATGCAGTATTATGAAGAGAGGTGTCAGGGAGCATTGTGATGACATATGTAATGGCCCATTGTGATGAAAATGGCATGGAGCATTGCGATGCCATGTGTCATGGAGGATTCTGATGACAAAAGTAATGGAGCATGGTGATGACAATGGCTTGGAGCATTGTGATGACAAGGGCATGGAGCATTTTGAGGAGAATGCCATGGAACATTCTGATGAGATGCGTCATGGAGCTTGGTAATGACAAGGGCATGGAGCATTGTGATTACAGGGGTCTTTGAGCATTGTGATGACATATGTCATGGTCCATTGCGATGACAATGGCATGGAGCATTGGTCTAATAAATTTCATGGATTATTGTGATGACAGTTGGAATGGGGCATTGTGATGACAAGGGCATGGAGCATTGTGATGACCAGGTAAAGAAGAATTGTGAAGAGAGGTGTCCGGGAGCAATGTGATGACAAGGGTCACGGAGCATTGTGATGAAATGTTCATGGAGCATTGTGGATACAAAGGTAACTGAGCCTTGTGATGACGTGGGCATGGACCATTGCGATGACAAATATTATGAAGCACTGTGATGACTGGAGTCACAGAGCATTGTGATGACAGGGGTCATGGAGCATTGTGATGATAAGGTCCTGGAGCACTGTGAAGAGATGAACATGGAGACTTGTGATGACAAGTCTCATGGAGCATTCTGATGAAAAGGGACATGGAGCATTGTGATTACAGGGCTCTTGGAGCACTGTGATGACAAGGGCATGGAGCATTGTGAGGAGAAGGCCATGGAGCATTCTGATGACATGCGTCATGGAGCATTGTGCTGAGAAAGGCATAGAGCATTCTGATGACAGGGGTTAAAGAGCATTGTGAAGAAAAGTTCATGGAGCATTGTGGTTAAAAAGGTCACAGAGACTGTTGATGATGAGGGCATGGACAATTGTGATGACAAAGGTCATGAAGAATTGTGATGACTGGAGTCACGGAGCATTGTGATGACAGGGGTCATGGAGCATTGTCATAACAAGGACATGGAGCATTGTGTTGACAAGGGCATGGAACATGGTGATGACCAGGTGATGCAGTATTGTGAAGACAGGTGTCAGCGAGCATTGTGATGACATATATAATGGTCCATTGTGATGACAATGGCATGGAGCATTGTGATGCCAAGTGTCATGGAGGATTCTGATGACAAAGCTAATGGAGCATTGTGATGACAATGGCTTGGAACATTGTGGTGACAAGGGTCACGGAGCATTGTGCTGACAAGTGCATGTAGAATTGTGATGACCAGGGTCATGGAGCATTCTGGTGACAAGCTTGTGGAGTATTTTCATGACAATGGCATGGAGCATTGTGATGAAAACAGCATGGGGCATTGTGATGAAAATGGCATGGAGCCTTTTCGTGACAGGGTTCAAGGAGCATTCTGAAGACAAATATCAGGGAGCATTGTGATGTCAATGTACTGAGAATTGTGATGACAAAGGTCATGGAGCATTGTGATGAAAAGGGCATGGAGTATTGTGATGACAGGCATCATGGAGCGTTGTGATGACAAGTGCTAAGGAACATTGTGATCACAAGGGTTTGGAGCATTGTGATGACAGTGGTCATGGATCATTTTGATTTCAAGGAGCATGGAAAATTGTGATGACAAGGGCATGAAGCAATGTGATCCCAAGTTTCATGGAGGATTGTGATGACAATGGTAATGGAGTATTGTGATGACAAGCGCATAGAGCATTGTAATGACAAAGTCATGTAGCATTCTGCTTACAAAGGCATGAAGCATTGTGATGCCAGGGGTCATGGAGCACTGTGATGACAAGCGTCACGGAGCATTGTGAATACAGGGGTCATGGAGCATTGGGATGACAAGGGCATGGTTCATTTTGATGACAAGTGTCATGGAGCATTGGGCTGAAAATATTCATGGAGTATTGTGATGACAGGGTTCATGGAGCACTGTGATGACTAGGGAATGGAGCATTGTAATGACAAGAGTCCCGGATCATTGTGTTGTCAGGTGTCATGGAGTGGTGTGATGACAGTGGTCATGGAGCATTGTGATGATATTTGTCATGGAGCATTGTGATGAGAAGGTCATGGAGTATTTGGCTGAAAATATTCATGGAGTATTGTGATGACAGTGGTCATGGAGCATTGTGATGACAAGGGAATGGAACATGGTGATGACAGGGTTCATGGAATATTTTGATTACAGTGGTGAGCGAGGATTGTGATGACAAGTGAGAGAACATGGTGATATCTCAGGTGAGAGAGCATTTGGATGAGAAGAGCATGGAGCATTGTGATTACAAGGTTTAGGGAGCATAGCGATTACAGGGTGGTGGATCATTGTGATGGAAAGCCCGTGGCACATTTTCATGACAAGGGTCAAGGAGCATTGTTCTGACAAAGGCATGGAGCATTGTGATGACAAGTGTCACGGAGCATTGTGATGAAATGTTCATGGAGCATTGTTGTTACAAAGGTCACAGAGCCATGTGATGACGCGGGCATGGATCGTTGTGATTACAAATGTTATGAAGCATTGTGATGACTGGAGTCACGGAGCATTGTGTTTACAGGGGTCATGGAGGATTGTGATGACAAGGTCATGGAACATTGTGATGAGAAAATCATGGAGAATTGTGAAGACAGGTGTGAGGGAGCATTGTGATGACATATGTCATGGTCCATTTCGATGACAATGACATGGTGCATTGTGATGCCAAATGTAATAGAGGATTGTGATGAGAAATATAATGTAACATTGTGATGACTAGGGCTTGGAGCATTATGATGACAAGGGCCATTGAGAATTTTCATGACAATGTCGTGAAGCATTGTGATGACAAGGTCCTCGAGCACTGTGATGAGAAAACCATGTAGCCTTGTGATGACAGGTCTAATGGAGCATACTGATGAAAAGGGGCATGGAGCATTCTGATTACAGGGGTCTTGGAACATTGTGATAGCAAGGGCATGGAGCATTGTGATGACAAGGGCATGGAGCACTGGTCTAATAAGTTTCATGGATTATTGTGATGACAGTTGGAATGGCGCATTGTGATGACAGTGGTCATGGAGCATTGTGATGATAATGGTCATGGAGCATTGTGATGAGAAGGTCATGGAGCATTGGGTTGAAAATATTCATGGAGTATTGTGATGACAGGGGTCATGGAGCATTGTGATGACTAGGGAATGGAGCATGGTGATGAAAAGGTCCTGGAGCATTGTGATGAGATGACGATGCAGACTTGTGATGACAAGTCTCATGGAGCATTCTGATGAAAAGGGGCATGGAGCATTGTGATTACAGGGGTCTTGGAGCATTGTGAAGACAAGGGCATGGAGCATTGTGAGGAGAAGGCCATGGAACATTCTGATGGCATGCCTCATGGAGATTTGTGATGACAAGGGCATGGAGCATTGTGATTACAGGGGTCTTGGAGCATTGTGATGACAAGGGTCATGGAGCCTTGTGATGACAAGGCCGTGGAACATTTTCATGGCAGGGGTCATGGAGCATTGTTATGACAGAGGAAATGGAGCATTGTGATGAGAAGGGCATTGAGCATTGGTCTGAAATGTTTCATGGATTATTGTGATGAGAATGGGCATGGAACTTTGTGATGACAAGGGAACGGTACACTGTGATACATGGGTCATGGAGGATTGTAATGACAAGGGCATGGAGCATTGTTATGAGAATGGCATCGAGCATTGTGATGACAAGTGTCATGGAGCTTTTGATGACAAGGGCATGGTGCAATGTGATGAGATGGTTCATGGAGAATTGTGATGACAATGACATGGAGCATTGTGATGCCAAGGGTCATGGAGCTTTGTGATGACAAAGGTCATGGAGCATTTTGATGACAAGTGTGTTGTGCATTGTGATTAGAAGGGCAGGGAGCATTTTGATGACAGGGTCATGCAGCAATTTGATGAAAAGTATAATGGAACATTTTGATGACATGGATTATAGAACATTGTGTTGCCAGGGATCATGGAGCTTTGGAATGAAAAGGGTCATGGAGCATTTTGATGACGGGGTTATGGAACATTGTGATGTCAGGGGTCAAGGAACATTGTGCTGATAAGGGGCTGTAGCACTGTGATGACAGGGGTAATGGAACATTGTGATAACAGGGTTGAGCGAAGATTGTGATGACTAGTGATGGAACATTGTGATATCTCATGTGAGAGAGCATTGGGATGTGAAGTTCATGGAGCATTGTGATTACAAGGTTTATGGAGCATAGCGATGACAAGGTAGTGGATCATTGTGATGAAAAGCGCATGGCACATTGTGAGGACAAGGTTCATGAAGCATTGTTCTGACAAAGGCATGGAGCATTGTGATGACAAGGGTCACGGAGCATTGTGATGAAATGTTCATGGAGCATTGTGGTTACAAATGTCACAGAGCCTTGTGATGATGCGGGCATGGACCGTTGTGATGACAAACATTATGAAGCATAGTGATGACTGGAGTCACGGAGCATTGTGATGCCAGGGGTCATGGAGCATTGTGATGACAAGGGCATGGAGCATTGTGATGACAGGGGCATAGAGCATTTGTCTGACAAGTTTCAGAGATTATTGTGATGACAGTGGACATGGTGCATTATGATGACAAGGGCATGGAGCATTGTGAAGACAAGGGCATGGAGTATTGTGAAGACAGGAGTCAGGGAGCATTGTGATGACCTATGTCATGGTCCATTGCGATGACAATAGCATGGAGCATTCTGATGCCAAATGTAATGGAGGATGTGATGACAAATATAATGGAGCATTGTGATGACTAAGGCTTGGAGCATTATGATGACAAGGGCCATTGAGAATTTTCAGGACAATGTCGTGAAGCCTTGTGATGACAAGTCCTGGAGCATTGTGATGAGAAAACAATGGAGGCTTGTGATGACAAATCTCAAGGAGCATACTGATGAAAAGGGGCCTGGAGCATTCTGATTACAGGGGACTTGGAACATTGTGATACAAGGGCATGGAGCATTGTGATGACAAGTGCATGCAGTATTGTTAAGAGTGGTGTCAGGGAGCATTGTGTTGACATATGTAATGGCCCATTGTGATGACAATGGCCTGGAGCATTGTGATGCCAAGTGTCATGGAGGATTCTGATGACAAAGGAAATGGAACATTGTGATGACAATGGCTTGGAGCATTGTGATGACAAGCGTCAGGGAGCATGTGCTGACAAGTTCATGGAGAATTGTGATGACAAGTGTCATGGAGCATTCTTATGACAAGCTTGTGGAGTATTTTGATGACAATGGCATGGAGGATTGTGATGAAAATGGCATGGGGCTTTGTGATGAAAAAGGAATGGAGCCTTTTGGTGACAGGGTTCAAGGAGCACTCTGACGACAATGTCAGGGAGCATTGTGATGACAAGTGTATTGAGAATTGTGATGACAAAGGTCATGGAGCATTGTGATGAAAAGGGCATGGAGTATTGTGATGACAGGCATCATGGAGCTTTGTGATGACAAGTGTTACGGAACATTGTGATCACAAGGTTTTGGAGCATTGTGATGACAGAGGTCATGGATCATTTGATTTCAAGGATCAGGGAGCATTGTGATGACAAGGGCATGAAGCAATGTGATCCCAAGTTTCATGGAGGATTGTGATGACAATGGTAAAGGAGTATTGTGATGACAACCGCATAGAGCATTGTAATGACAAGGTCATGTAGCATTTTGCTGACAAAGGCATGGAGCACTGTGATGACAAGTTTCATGGAGCACTGTGATGAAAAGCGTCACGGAGCATTGTGAATACAGGGGTCATGGAGCATTGGGATGAGAAGTGTCATGGAGCATTGGGCTGAAAATGTTCTTGGAGTAATGTGATGACAGGGATCATGGAGAATTTTGATTTCATTTTGCTGACAATAGCCGGAAGCATTATAATGATTGGCATGATGCATTGTGATGACAGGGTTCATGGTGCATTGAGATGAAGAGGGGCATGGAGCATTGTGATTACAGAGGTCTTGGAGCATTGTGATGACAAGGGCATGGAGCATTTTGATGAGAAGGACATGGAACATTCTGATGACGTGTCATGGAGCTTTGTGATGACAAGGGCATAGAGCATTGTGATGGCAGGGGTCATGGAGCATTGTTATGACAGAGGTAATGGAGCATTGTGATGAGAAGGGCATTGAGCATTGGTCTGAAATATTTCATGGATTATTGTGATGAGAGTGGGCATGGTGCATTGTGAAGAAAAGGGCATGGAGCATTGTGATGACAGGGGCAAGGAGTATTGAGAAGACATGTGTCAGGGAGCATTGTGATGACATATGTCATGGTCCATTGCGATGACAATGGCATGGAGCATTGTGATTCCAAATGTAATAGAGGATTGTGATGACAAATATAATGGAGCATTGTGATGACTACGGCTTGGAGCATTATGATGACAAGGGCCATTGAGAATTATCATGACAATGTCGTGAAGCATTGTGATGACAAGTTCCTCTAGCACTGTGATGAGAAAATCATGGAGCCTTGTGATGACAAGTTTCATGGAGCATACTGATGAAAAGGGGCATGGAGCATTCTGCTTATAGTGGCCTTGGAACATTGTGATAACAAGGGCATGGTGCATTGTGATGACAAGGGAATGGAGCATTGGTCTAATAATTTTCATGGATTATTGTGATGACAGTTGGAATTGCGCATTGTGATGACAATGGCAGGCAGTATTGTGAAGAGAGGTGTCAGGGAGCATTGTGATGATATATGCAATGGCCCATTGTGATGACAATGGCATGGAGCATTGTGATGCCATGTGTCATGGAGGATTCTGATGACAAGGGTCATGGAGAATTGTTCTGACAAAGGCATGGAGCATTGTGATGACAAGGGTCAGGGAGCATTGTGCTGACAAGTGCATGGAGAATTGTGATGACAAGAGTCATGGAGCATTCTGATGACAAGCTTGTGGAGTATTTTGATGACAATTGCATGGAGCATTGTGATGAAAATGGCATGGGGCTTTGTGATGAAAAAGGAATGGAGCCTTTTGGTGACAGGTTTCAAGGAGCACTCTGACGACAATGTCAGGGAGCATTGTGATGACAAGTGTATTGAGAATTGTGATGACAAAGTCATGGAGTATTGTGATGACAGGCATCATGGAGCTTTGTGATGACAAGTGTTACGGAACATTGTGATCAAAAGGGTTTGGAGCATTGTGATGACAGAGGTCATGGATCATTTTGATTTCAAGGAGCAGGGAGCATTGTGATGACAAGGGCATGAATCAATGTGATCCCAAGCTTCAAGGAGGATTGTGATGACAATGGTAAAGGAGTATTTTGATGACAAGCACATAGAGCAATGTAATGACAAGGTCATGTAGCATTTTGCTGACAAAGGCAAGGAGCATGGTGATGACATGTGTCATGAAGAACAGTGATGACAAGCGTCACTGAGCATTGTGAATACAGGGGTCATGGAGCATTGGGATGACAAGGGCATGTATCATTGTGATGACAAGGGTCATGGAGCATTTGGCTGAAAAAGTTAATGGAGTATTGTGATTACAGTGGTCACGGAATATTGTGATTACAGGAGTCTTGGAGCATTGTGATGACAAGAGTCCCGGATCATTGTGTTGTCACGTGTCATGGAGTGTAGTGATGACAGTGTTCATGGAGCATTGTGATGATATTGGTCATGGAGCATTGTGATGAGAAGGTCATGGAGCATTGGGATGAAAATGTTCATGGAGTAATTTGATGACATGGGTCCTGGAGCATTGTGATGAGATGACCATGGATACTTGTGATGACAAGTCTCATCGAGCATTCTGATGAAAAGGGGCATGGAGCATTGTGATTACAGGGGTCTTGGAGCATTGTGATGCAAGGGCATGGATCATTGTGAGGAGAAGGCCATGGAGCATTCTGATGACATGTGTCATGGATTTTTGTGATGACAAGGGCATGGAGCAATGTGATGACATGGCCGTGGAACATTGTGATGGCAGGGGTCATGGAGCATTGTTATGACAGTGGTAATGGAGCATTGTGATGAGAATGGCATTGACCTTTGGTCTGAAATGTTTCATCGATTATTGTGATGAGAGTGGGCATGGAACATTGTGATGACAAGGGCACGGTACACTTTGATACTTGGGTCATGGAGGATTGTAATGTCAAGGGCATGGAGCATTGTGATGAGAAGGGCATCGAGCATTGTGATGACAAGTGTCATGGAACTTTGTGATGACAAGGGCATGGGCCAATGTGATGAGAGGGTTCATGGAGCATTGTGATGGCAATGACATGGAGCATTGTGATGCCAAGGGTCATGGAGCTTTGTGATGACAAATGTCATGGAGCATTTTGATGACAAGTGTGTGGTGCATTGTGATGAGAAGGGCAGGGAGCATTTTGATGACAGGGTCATGCAGCAATTTGATGAAAAGAGTAATGGAATATTTTGATGACAGGGGTTATAGAACATTGTGATGCCATGGGTCATGGAGCTTTGGGATAAAAAGGGTCATGGAGCATTTTGATGACAGGGGTTATGGAACATGGTGATGTCAGGGGTCATGGAACATTGTGTTGATAAGGGGATGTAGCATTGTGATGACAGGGGTCATGGAACACTGTGATTACAGGGGTGAGGGAAGATTGTGATGACTAGTGATGGAACATTGTGATATCTCTGTTGAGAGAGCATTTGGATGAGAAGTGAATGGAGCATTGTGATTACAAGGTTTATGGATCATAGCGATGACAAAGTTGTGGATCATTGTGATGAAAAGTGCGTGGCACATTGTGATGACAAGGGTCATGGAGAATTGTTCTGACAAAGGCATGGAGCATTGTGATGACAAGGGTCACGGAGCATTGTGATGAAAATTTCATGGATTATTGTGGGTAAAACGGACACAGAGCCTTGTGATTATGCGGGCATGGACTGTTGTGATGACAAACGTTATGAAGCATTGTGATGACTGCAGTCACGGAGCATTTTGATGACTGGGGTCATGGAGAATTGTGATAACAAGGGCATGGAGCATTGAGATGACAGGGGAATTGAGTATTGGTCTGACAAGTTTCATAGATTATTTTGATGACAGTGGACATGGTGCATTGTGATGACAAGGGCATGGGGCATTGTGATGAGAAGGTCATGGAATATTTTGAAGACAGGTGTCAGGGAGCATTGTGATGACATATGTAATAGTCCATTGCGATGACAATGGCAGGGAGTATTGTGATGCAAAATGTAATGCAGGATTGTGATGACAAATATAATGGAGCATTGTGATGACTAGGGCTTGGAGCATTATGATCACCAAACCATGGAGCCATGTGATGACAAGTCTCATGGAGCATACTGATGAAGAAGGGCATGGAGCATTGTGATTATAGGCGTCTTGGAACTTTGTGATGACAAGAGCATGGAGCATTGTGAGGAGAAGACCAAGGAGCATTCTGATGGCATGCGCCATTGATGTTTGTGATGACAAGGGCATGGAGCATCGTGATTCAATGGGTCTTGGAGCATTGTGATGAAAAGGGCATGGATCATTGTAATGAAAAAAGCATGGAGCCTTGTCATGAAAGGGTAAAATGAGCATACAGACAACAAGTGTCAGGGAGCATTTTCATGACAAGTGTATTGAGCATTGTGATGAATAAGGTCATGGAGCATTGTGATGAGAAGACCATTGATAATTGTGATGATGAGCATCATGGGGCATTGTGATGACAAGTGTTATGGAATATTGTGATCACAAGGGTTTGGAGCATTGTTATGACAGAGGTCATGAAGCATTTTGATTTCATTGTGATGACAATAGCAGGAAGCATTATGATGATGGGCATGGTGCATTGTGATGAGAGGGTTCATGGATCATTGAGATGAAAAGGGGCATAGATCATTGTGATTACAGTGTTCTTGGAGCATTGTGATGAGAAGCGTCATGGAGCCTTGTGATGACAAGACCATGGAACATCGTGATGGCAGGGGTCATGGAGCATTGTTATGAGAGGGTTAATGGAGCATTGTGATGTCAAGAGCATGGAGCATTGTGATGAGAAGGTCATGGAGCATTCTAATGACCTGTGTCATGGAGCTATGTGAAGACAACGGCATGGAGCAATGTGATGAGAGCTTTCATTGAGCATTGTGATGACAATGACATGGAACATTGTGATGCCAATGGTCATAGATCTTAGTGATAACAAAGGTCATGGAGCATTTTGATGGCAAGGGCGTTGTGCATTGTGATGAGAAGGGCAGGGAGCATTGTGATGACAGGGTCATGGAGCTATTTGATGAAAAGTGTCATGGAATATTTTGATGACAGGTGTTATGAAACTTTGTGATGTCATGGGTCATCGAACATTGTGATGATATGTGCATGTAGCATTGTGATGACAGGAGTCATGGAACATTGTGAGGACAGGGGTGAGGGAGTATTGTGACAAATAGTGATGTAGCATTGTGATATCAGTGGTGAGAGAGCATTTTGATGAGAAGTGCATGGAGCACTGTGATAACAAATTTTATGGAACATTGTGATGACAAGTTTGTGGAGCACTGTGATGATAAGTGCATGGTGCATTGTGATGACATGTGTCATGGAGCATTGTGCTGAGAAAGGCATAGAGCATTGTGATGACAAGGGTCAAAGAGCATTGTGATGAAAACTTCATGGAGCATTGTGGTTAAAAAGGTCACAGAGACTGTTGATGACGAGGACATGGATCATTGTGATGACAAATGTCATGAAGCACAGTGATGACTGGAGTCACGGAGCATTGTGATGACAGGGGTCATGGAGCATTGTGATAACATGGGCATGGAACATTGTGGTGACAAGGGCAGGGAACATTGGTCTAATAAGTTTCATGGATTATTGTGATGACAGTTGGAAAGGCGCATTGTGATGACAAGGGCATGGAGCATTGTGGTGACAAGGTCATGCAGTATTGTGAAGAGAGGTGTCAGGGAACATTGTGATGACATATGTAATGGCCCATTGTAATGACGATGGCATGGAGCATTGTGATGTCAAGTGTCATGGAGGATTCTGATGACAAAGGTAATGGAACATTGTGATGACAATGGCTTGGAGCATTGTGAGGACAAGGGTCAATGAGCCTTGTGCTGACAAGTGCATGGAGAATTGTGATGACAAGGGTCATGGAGCATTCTGATGACAAGCTTGTGGAGTATTTTGATGACAATGGCATGTAGCATTGTGATGAAAACGGCATGGCGCGTTGTGATGAATAAGGCATGGATCCTTTCGTGACAGTGTTCAAGAAGCATTCTGATGACAAGGGTCATGGAGCATTGTGATGACAGGCATCATGGAGCGTTGTGATGACAAGTGTTATGGAACTTTGTGATCACAAGGGTTTGGAGCATTGTGATGACAGAGGTCATGGATCATTTTGATTTCAAGGAGCATGGAGGATTGTGATGACAAGGGTATGAAGCAATGTGATCCCAAGGTTCATGGAGGATTGTGATGAGAATGGAAATGGAGTATTGTGATGACAAGCGCATAGAGCATTGTAATGAGAAGGTCATGTAGCATTTTGCTGACAAAGGCATGGAGCATTGTGATGACATGTGTCATGGAGCACTGTGATGACAAGCGTAATGGAGCATTTTGAATACAGGGGTCATGGAGCATTGGGATGACAAGGGCATGGATCATTGTGATGACAAGGGTCATGGAGCACTGGGCTGAAAATGTTCATGGAGTGTTGTGATGACAGGGGACATGGAGCATTGTGATGACTAGGGAATGGAGCATTGTGATGACAAGAGTCCTGGATCATTGTGATTTCTGGTGTCATGTTGTGTTGTGATGACAGTGGTCATGGAGCATTGTGATGATAAGGGGATGTAACATTGTGATGACTGGGTCCTGGAACATTGTGATTACCGGGGTGAGGGAGTATTGTGATGACTAGTGATGGAACACTGTGATATCTCTGGTGATAGAGCATTTTGATGAGATGTGCATGGACCATTGTGATTACAAGGTTTATGGAGCATAGCAATGACAATGTTGTGGTACGATGTGATGAAATGCGCATGGCACATTGTGATGACAATGGTCATTGAGCATTGTTCTGACAAAGACATGGAGCTTTGTGATGAGAAGGGCATGGAGCATTGTGATTACATGTGTCTTGGAGCATTGTGATGAAAAGGGCATGGATCATTGTGATGAAAATGGCATAGAGCCTTGTCATGACAGTGTTCAAGGAGCATATTGATGACAAGTGTCAGGGAGCATTGTGATGACAAGTGTATTTGAGAATTGTGATGACAAAGATCATGGAGCATTGTGATGCGAAGTCCATGTATAATTGTGATGACGAGCGTCATGGGGCATTGTGATGACAAGTGTTTTGGAATATTGTGATCACAAGGGTTTGGAGCATTGTTATGACAGAGGTCATGGAGCATATTTATTTCATTGTGATGACAATAACATGAAGCATTATGATGATGGGCATCGTGCATTGTAATGATAGGATTCATGGATCATTGAGATGGAAAGGGGCATAGAGCATTGTGATTACAGGGTTCTTGTATCATTGTGATGAGAAGGGTCATGGAGCTTTGTGATGACAAGGCCATGGAACATCGTGATGGCAGGGGTCATGGAGCATTGTTAACAGAGTGGTTATGGAGCATTGTGATGGTAAGGGCATGGAACATTGTGATGAGAAGGCCATGGAGCATTCTGATGACATGTGTCTTGGAGCTATGTGAAGACAAGTGCATGGAGCAATGTGATGAAAGCGTTCATGGAGCATTGTGATGACAATAACATGGAGCCTTGTGATGCCAAGAGTCATGGATCTTTGTGATGACAAAGGTCATGGAACATTTTGATGGCAAGGGCGTTGTGCATTGTGCTGAGAAAGGCAGGGATCATTCTGATGACAGGGTCATGGAGCAATTTGATGAAAAGTTTCATGGAACATTTTGATGACAGGTGTTATGGAACATTGTGATGTCAGGGGTCATCGAACATTGTGATGATAAGTGCATGTAGCATTGTGATGACAGGAGTCATGGAACATTGTGATGACAGGGGTGAGGGAGTATTGTGACAAATAGTGGTGTAGCATTGTGATATCAGTGGTGAGAGGGCATTTTGATGAGAAGTGCATGGAGCACTGTGATGACATATTTTAATGAGCATTGTGATGACAAGCGCATGGTGCATTGTGATGACATGTGTCATGGAGCATTGTGCTGAGAAGCGCATGGAGGATTGTGATGACAAGTGTATTGAGAATTGTGATCACAAAGGTCATGGAGCATTGTGATGAAAAGGGCATGGAGTATTGTGATGACAGGCATCATGGAGCGTTGTGATGACAAGTGTTATGGAGCACTGTGATCACAAGGGTTTGGAGCATTGTGATGACAGAGGTCATGGATCATTTTGATTTCAAGGAGCATGGAGCAATGTGATGACAAGGGCATGAAGCAATGTGATCCCAAGATTCCTGGAGGATTGTGATGACCATGGAAAAGGAGTATTGTGACGACAAGCGCATAGAGCATTGTAATGACAAGGTCATGTAGCATTTTGCTGACAAAGGCATGCAGCATTGTGATGACATGTGTCATGGAACACTGTGATGACAAGCGTCACGGAGCATTGTGAATAGAGGGGTCATGGAGCATTGGGATGACAAGGGAATGGATCATTTTGATGAGAAGCGTCATAGAGCACTGGGCTGAAAATGTTCATGGAGTGTTGTGATGACAGGGGTCATGGAGCATTGTGATGACAAGGGAATGGAGCATGGTGATGACAAGGTCCTGTAGCATTGTGATGTGAAGACCATGGAGACTTGTGATGATAAGTCTCATGGAGCATTCTGATGAAAAGGGGCTTGGAGCATTGTGATTACAGGGGTCTTCGTGCATTGTGATGACTAGGGCAAGGAGCATTTTCATGAGAAGGCCATGGAGCATTCTGATGACATGCATCATGGAGTTTCTTGATGTCACGGGCATGGAGCATTGTGATTACAGGTGTCTTGGAACATTGTGAGGACAAGGTCATGGAGCATTGTGATGAGAAGGCCATGGGGCATTCTGATGACATGGGTCATGGAGCTTTTTGAAGACAAGCGCATGGAGCAATGTGATGAGAGTATTCATGGAGCATTGTGATGACAATGACATTGAGCATTGTGATGCCAAGTGTCATGGATCTTTGTGATGACAAACGACATGGAGCATTTTGATGGCAAGTGCGTTGTGCATTGTGCTGAGAAAGGCAGGGAGCATTCTGATGTCAGGGTCATGGAGCAATTTGATGAAAAGTGTCATGGAATATTTTGATGACAGGTGTTATGGAACATTGTGATGTCAGGGGTCATCGAACATTGTGATGATATGTGCATGTAGCATTGTGATGACAGGAGTCATGGAACATTGTGATGACTGGGGTGAGGGAGTATTGTGACAAATAGTGATGTAGAATTGTGATATCAGTGGTGAGAGAGCATTTTGATGAGAAGTGCATGGAGCACTGTGATGACAAATTTTAAGGAGCATTGTGATGACAAGATTGTGGAGCACTGTGATGACAAGCGCATGGTGCATTGTGATGACGTGTCAATGAGCATTGTGCTGACTAGCGCATGGAGCATTGTGATGACAAGGGTCAAAGAATATTGTGATGAAATGTTCATGGAGCACTGTGGTTAAAAATGTCACAGAGACTGTTGATGACGAGGGCATGGACAATTGTGATGACAAAAGTCATGAAGCTTTGTGATGACTGGAGTAACGGAGCACTGTGATGACAGGGGTCATGGAGCATTGTGATAACAACTGCATGGATCTTTGTGATGACAAGGGCAAGGAACATTGGTCTAATAAGTTTCATGGATTAGTGCGATGACAGTTGGAATGGTGCATTGTGATGACAAGGGCATGGAGCATTGTGATGACCAGGTCATGCAGTATTGTGAAGACAGGTGTCAGGGAGCATTGTGCTGACATATGTAATGGTCCATTGTGATGACAATGGCATGGAGCATTGTGATGTCAAGTGTCATGGAGGATTCTGATGACAAAGGTAATGGAGCATTGTGAGGACAATGGCTTGGAGCATTGTGATGACAAGGGTCAGGGAGCATTGTGCTGACAAGTGCATGGAGAATTTTGATGACAAGGGTCATGGAGCATTCTGATGACAAGCTTGTGGAGTATTTTGATGACAATGGCATGGAGCATTGTGATGAAAACGGCATGGGACATTGTGATGAAAAAAGCATGGAGCCTTTTCGTGACAGGGTTCAAGGAGCATTCTGATGACAAGTGTCAGTGAGCACTGTGATGAAAAGTGTATTGAGAATTGTTATGACAAATGTCATGGAGTATTGTGATGAAAAGGGCATGGAGTATTGTGATGACACGCATCATGGAGCATTGTGATGACAAGTGTTATGGTACATTGTGATCACAAGGGTTTGGAGCATTGTGATGACAGAGGTCATGGATCATTTTGATTTCAAGGAGCATGGAGCATTGTGATGACAAGGGCATGAAGCAATGTGATCCCAAAGTTCATGGAGGATTGTGATGACATTGGAAATGGAGTACTGTGATGACATGTGCATACAGCATTGTAATGACAAGGTCATGTAGCATTTTGCTGACAAAGGGATGGAGCATTGTGAATACATGGGTCATGGAGCATTGGGATGACAAAGGCATGGATCATTGTGATAACAAGGGTCATGGAGCACTGGGCTGAAAATGTTCATGGAGTGTTGTGATGACAGGGGTCTTGGAGCATTGAGATGACAAGGGTATGAAGCAATGTGATCCCAAGGTTCATGGAGGATCGTGATGACAATGGAAATGGAGTATTGTGATGACAAGCACATAGATCATTGTAATGACAAGGTCATGTAGCATTTTGCTGACAAAGGCATGGAACATTGTTATGACATGTGTCCTGGACAATGTGATGACAACGGAATGGAGCATGGTGATGACAAGGTCCTGGAGCATTGTGATGAGAAGACCATGGAGACTTGTGATGACAAGTCTCATGGAGCATTCTGATGAAAAGGGGCATGGAGCATTGTGATTACAGGGGTCTTGGAGCATTGTGATGACTAGGGCATGGAGCATTGTGATGAGAAGTCCATGGAGCATTCTGATGACATGAGTCATGGAGTTTTTGATGACAAGGGCATGGAGCATTTGTGATTACATGGATCTTGGAGCATTGTGATGAAAATTGCACGTATCACTGTTATGAAAAAGGCATGGAGCCTTGTCATAACAGGGTTCAAGGAGCATAATGACGACAAGTGTCAGGGAGCATTGTGATGACAAGTGTATTGAGCATTGTGATGACAAAGATCATGGAGCATTGTGATGAGAAGTCCATGGATAATTGTGATGATGAGCGTCATGGGGTGTTGTGATGATAAGTGTTATGGAACATTGTGATCACAAAGATTTGGAACATTATGATGACAGAGGTCATGGAGAATATGGATTTCATTGTGCTGACAATAGACTGAAGTATTATGATGATGGGCATGGTGCATTTTGATGACAGGGTTCATGGAGCATTGAGATGAAAAGGGGCATGGAGTTGTGATTACAAGGGGCTTGGAGCATTGTGATGACAAGTGCGTGGAACATTGTGATGAGAAGGCCATAGAACATTCTGATGACATGCGTCATGGAGCTTTGTGATGACAAGGGCATGGAGCATTGTGATTTCAGGGGTTTGGAGCATTGTGATGACAAGTGTCATGTAACCTTGTGATGAGTAGGCCGTGGAACATTGTGATGGCAAGGGTCATGGTGCATTGTAATGACAGGTTTAATGGAGAATTTTGATGAGAAGGGCATGGAACATTGGTCTGATATGTTTCATGGATTATTGTGATGAGAGTGGTCATGCAGCATTGTGATGACTAGGGCACAGAACACTGTGATACCTGGGTCATGGATGATTGTAATGACATGGGCCTGGAGCATTGTGATGAGAAGGGCATCCAGCATTGTGATGACAAGTGTCATGGAACTTTGCGATGACAAGGGCTTGGAGCAGTGTGATGAGAGGGTTCATGGAGCATTGTGATGAAAATGGCATGGATCATTGTGATGAAAATGGCATGGAGCCTTGTCATGACGGGGTTCAAGGAGCATATTGACGACAAGTGTCAGGGAGCATTGTGATGACAAGTCATGGAGCATTTTGATGACAAGGGCATGGTGCACTGTGATGAGAAGTGCAGGGAGCATTTTGATGACCAGGTTATGCAGCAATTTAATAAAAATTGTAATGGAATATTTTGATGGCACGGGTTATAGAACATTGTGATGTCAGGGGTCTTGGAGTTTTGTGATGAAAAGGGTCATGGAGGGTTTTGATGACAGGGGTTATGGAACATTGTGATGTCAGGGGTCATGGAACATTGTGATGATAAGGGGATGTAGCATTGTGATGACAGGGTCCTGGATCATTGTGATTACAGGGGTGAGGGAGTATCGTGATGACTAGTGATGGAACATTGTGATATCCCTGGTGATAGAGCATTTTGATGAGAAGTGCACGGACCATTGTGATTACAAGGTTTATGGAGCATAGCAATGACAATGATGTGGACCGTTGTGAAGAAATGCGTGTGGAACATTGTGATGACAATGGTCATTGAACATTGTTCTGACAAAGACTTGGAGCTTTGTGATGAAAAGGGCATGGAGCATTGTGATTACATGTGTCTGGGAGCATTGTGATGAAAAGGACATGGATCATTGTGATGAAAATGGCATGGAGCCTTGTCATGACAGGTTTCAAGGAGCATAATGATGACAAGTGTCAGGGAGCATTGTGATGACAAGTGTATTTGAGAATTGTGATGACAAATATCATGGAGCATTGTGATGAGTAGACCATGGATAATTGTGATGACGAGTGTCATGGGTAATTGTGATGACAAGAGTTTTGGATTATTGTGATCACAAGGGTTTGGAGCATTGTTATGACAGAGGTCATGGAGCATTTTGATTTCATTGTGATGACAATAGCATGAAGCATTATGATGATGGGCATGGTGCATTGTGATGACAGGGTTCATGGATCATTGAGATGGAAAAGGGCATAGAGCATTGTTATTACAGGGTTCTTGGAGCAATGTGATGAGAAGGGTCATGGAGCCTTGTGATGACAAGGCCATGTAACATCGTGATGGCAGGGGTCATGGAGCATTGTTATCACAGTTGTAATGGAGCATTGTGATGGCAAGGGCATGGAGCATTGTAATGAGAAGGCCATGGAGCATTATGATGACATGTGTCATGGAGCTTTGTGAAGACAAGGGCATGGAGCAATGTGATGAGAGCGTTCATGGAGCATTGTGATGACAATGACATGGAGCATTGTGATGCCAAGGGTCATGGATCTTTGAGATGACAAAGGTCATGGAGCATTTTGATGGCAAGGGCGTTGTGCACTCTGATGAGAAAGGCAGGGTTCATTCTGATGACAGGGTCATGGAGCTATTTGATGAAAAGTGTCATGGAACATTTTGATGACAGGTGTTATGGAACATTGTGATGTCATGGGTCATCGAACATTGTGATGATAAGTGAATGTAGCATTGTGATGACAGGAGTCATGGAACATTGTGATGACAGGGGTGAGGGAGTATTGTGAAAAATATTGATGTAGCATTGTGATATCAGTGGTGAGAGAGCATTTTGTTGAGAAGTGCATGGAGCATTGTGATGACAAATTTTAAGGAGCATTGTGATGACAAGATTGTGGAGCACTGTGATGACAAGCACATGGTGCACTGTGATGACATGTTACATGGAGCATTGTGCTGACAAGCGCATGGAGCATTGTGATGACAAGTGTATTGAGAATTGTGATGACAAAGGTCATGGAGCATTGTGATGAAAAGGGCATGGAGTATTGTGATGACAGGCATCATGGAGCATTGTGATGACAAGTGTTATGGAACACTGTGATCACAATGGTTTGGAGCATTATGATGACAGAGGTCATGGATCATTTTGATTTCAAGGAGCATGGAGCATTGTGATGACAAGGGCATGAAGCAATGTGATCCCAAAGTTCATGGAGGATTGTGATGACAATGGAAATGGAGTACTGTGATGACATGTGCATACAGCATTGTAATGACAAGTTCATGTAGCATTTTGCTGACAAAGGGATGGAGCATTGTGAATACATGGGTCATGGAGCATTGGGATGACAAAGGCATGGATCATTGTGATAACAAGGGTCATGGAGCACTGGGCTGAAAATGTTCATGGAGTATTGTGATGACAGGGGTCATGGAGCATTGTGATGACTAGTGAATGGAGCATTGTGATGACAAGAGTCCCGGATAATTGTGTTGTCGTTTGTCATGGAGTGTTGTGATGAGAGTGGTCATGGAGCATTGTGAGGATATTGGCCATGGACCATTGTGATGAGTAGGTCGTGGAGCATTGGGTTGAAAATGTTCATGGATTATTGTGATGACAGGGGTCATGGAGCATTGTGATGACAAGGGAATGGAGCATGGTGATGACAAGGTCCTGTAGCATTGTGATGAGAAGACCATGGAGACTTGTGATGATAAGTCTCATGGAGCATTCTGATGAAAAGGGGCATGGAGCATTGTGATTACAGGGGTCTTGGAGCACTGTGATCACTCGGGCATGGAGCATTGTGATGAGAAGGCCATGGAGCATTCTGATGACATGCGTCATGGAGGTTTTGATGACACGGCCATGGAGTATTGTGATTACATGGGTCTTGGAACATTGTGATGACAAGGGCATGGAGCATTGTGAGGAGAAGACCAAGGAGAATTGTGATGGCATGCGTCATTCAGCTTTGTGATGACAAGGGCTTGGAGCATTGAGATTACATGGGTCTTGGAGCATTGTGATGAAAAGGACATGGATCATTGTGATGAAAAAGGCATGGAGCCTTGTCATGACAGGATTCAAGGAGCATACAGACAAAAAGTGTCAGGGAGCATTTTGATGACAAGTGTATTGAGCACTGTGATGACAAAGGTCATGGAGCATTGTGATGAGAAGTCCACTGATAATTGTGATGATGAGCGTCATGGGGCATTGTGATGACAAGTGATATGGAATATTGTGATCACAAGTGTTTGGAGAATTGTCGTGACAGAGGTCATGGAGCATTTTGATTTCTTTGTGATGACTATAGCATGAAGCATTATGATGATGGGCATGGTGCATTGTGATGACAGGGTTCATTGATCATTGAGATGAAAAGGGGCATAGAGCATTGTGATTACAGGGTTCTTGGAGCAATGTGATGAGAAGGGTCATGAAGCTTTGTGATGACAAGGCCATGGAACATCGTATTAGCAGGAGTCATGAAGCATTGCTATGAATGGTGTAATGGAGCATTGTGATGGCAAGGGCATGTAGCATTGTGATGAGAAGGCCATGGAGCATTCTGATGACATGTGTCATGGAGTTTTGTGAAGACAATGGCATGGAGCAATGTGATGAGAGAGTTCATGGAGCATTTTGATGACAATGACATTGAGCATTGAGATGCCAATGGTCATGGATCTTTGTGATGACAAAGGACATGGAGCATTTTGATGGCCAGGGCATTGTGCATTCTGAAAAGGAGGGCAGGGAGCATTCTGATGACAGGGTCATGGAGCAATTTGATGAAAAGTGTCATGTAACATTTTGATGACAGGTTTTATGGAACATTGTGATGTCAGGGGTCATCGAACATTGTGATGATAAGTGCATGTAGCATTGTGATGACAGGAGTCATGGAACATTGTGATGACAGGGGTGAGGGAGTATTGTGACAAATAGTGATGTAGCATTGTCATATCAGTGTTGAGAGAGCATTTTGATGAGAAGTGCATGGTGCATTGTGATGACAAATTTTAAGGAGCACTGTGATGACAAGATTGTGGAGCACTGTGATGACAAGTGCATGGTGCATTGTGATGACATGTGTCATGGAGCATTGTGCTGACAAGCGCATGGAGCATAGTGATGACAAGGGTCAAAGAACATTGTGTTGAAAAGTTCATGGAGCACTGTGGTTAAAAAGGTCACAGAGACTGCTGATTACGAGGGCATGGAACTTTGTGATGACAAAGTCATGAAGCATTGTGATGACTGGAGTAACGGAGCATTGTGATGACAGGGGTCATGGAGCATTGTGATAAAAAGTGTATGGAGCATTGTGATGACAAGGGCATGGAACATTGGTCTAATATGTTTCATGGATTATTGCGATGACATTTGGAATGGCGCATTGTGATGACAAGGGCATGGAGCATTGTGATGACCAGGACATGCAGTATTGTGAAGACAGGTGTCAGGGAGCATTGTGATGACATATAAATGGCCCATTGTGATGACAATGGCATGGAGCATTGGGATGCCAAGTGTCATGGAGGATTCTGATGACAAAGGTAATGGAGCATTGTGATGACAATGGCTTGGAGCATTGTGATGACAAGGGCCAGGGAGCATTTTGCTACAAGTGCATGGAAAATTGTGATGACAAGTGTAATGGAGCATTCTGATGACAAGCTTGTGGAGTATTTTAATGACAATGGCATGGAGCATTGTGATGAAAACGGCATGGGGCATTGTGATGAAAAATGCATGGAGCATTTCGTGACAGGTTTCAAGGAGAATTCTGATGACAAGTGTCAGTGAGCATTGTGATGACAAGTGTATTGAGAATTGTGATGACAAAGGTCATGGACCATTGTGATGAAAGGCATCATGAAGCATTGTGATGACAAGTGTTATGGAACAATATGATCACAAGGGTTTGGAGCATTGTGATGACAAACATCATGGATCATTTTGATTTCAAGGAGCTTGGAGCATTGTGATGACAAGGGCATGAAGCAATGTGATCCCAAGTTTCATGGAGAATTGTGATGACAATGGAAATGGAGTACTGTGATGACAAGCGCATAGAGCATTGTAATGACAAGGTCATGTAGCATTCTGCTGACAAAGGCATGGAGCATTGTGATGACATGTGTCATGGAGCACAGTGATGACAAGCGTCACGGAGCATTGTGAATACAGGGCTCATGGAGCATTGGGATGACAAGGGCATGGATCATTGTGATGACAAGGGTCATGGAGCACTGGGCTGAAAATGTTCATGGAGTGTGGTGATGACAGGGGTCATGGAGCATTGTGATGACTAGGGAATGGAGCATTATGATGACAATAGTCCCGGATCATTGTGTTGTCAGGTGTCATGGAGTGTTGTGATGACAGTGGTCATGGAGCATTGTGATGATATTGGCCATGGAGCATTGTGATGAGTAGTTCGTGGAGCATTGGGCTGAAAATGTTCAAGGATTATTGTGATGACAGGGGTCATGGAGCATTGTGATGACAAGGGAATGGAGCATGGTGATGACAAGGTCCTGGAGCATTGTGATGAGAAGATCATGGAGACTTGTGATGACAAGTCTCATGGAGCATTCTGATGAAAAGGGGCATGGAGCCTTGTGGTTACAGGGGTCTTGGAGCATTGTGATGACTAGGGCATGGAGCATTGTGATGAGGAGGCCATGGAGCATTCTGACGACATGCGTCATGGAGTTTTGTGATGACAAGGGCATGGAGCATTTGTTATTACAGGGATCTTGGAGCATTGTGATGAAAAGTGCATGGATCATTGTGATGAAAAAGGCATGGAGCCTTGTCATGACAGGGTTCAAGGAGCATACTGACAACAAGTGTCAGGGAGCATTGTGATGACAAGTGTATTGAGCATTGTGATGACAATGATCATGGAGCATTGTGATGAGAAGACCATGGATAATTGTGATGATGAGCGTCATGGGGTGTTGTGATGATAAGTGTTATGGAACATTGTGATCACAAGGGTTTGGAAAATTAAGATGACAGAGGTCATGGAGAATATTGATTTCATTGTGATGACAATAGCCTGAAGAATTATGATGATGGGCATGGTGCATTGTGATGACAGGGTTCATGGAACTTTGAGATGAAAATGGGCATGGAGCATTGTGATTACAAGGGTCTTGGAGCATTGTGATGACAAGGGCATGGAACATTGTGATGAGAAGGCCATGGAACATTCTGATGACATGTGTCATGGAGCTTTGTGATGACAAGGGCATGGAGCATTGCGATTTCAGGGGTCTTGAGCAATGTGATGACAAGTGTCATGGAATCTTGTGATGAGTAGGCCGAGAAACATTGTGATGTCAAGGGTCATGGTTCATTCTTATGACAGGTGTAATGGAGCATTTTGATGAGAAGGGCATGCAACATTGGTCTGAAATGTTTCATGGATTATTGTGATGAGAGTGGGCATGGCGCTTTGTGATGACAAGAGCACGGAACACTGTGATACATGGGTCATGCAGGATTGTAATGACAAGGGCATGGAGCATTGTGATGAGAATGGCATCGAGCATTTTGATGACAAGTGTCATGGAGCTTTGTGATGACAAGGGAATGGAGCAATATGATGAGAGGTTTCATGGAGCACTGTGATGACAATGACATGGAGCATTGTGATGCCAAGGGTCATGGAGCTTTGTGATGACAAGTCATGGAGCATTTTGATGACAAGGGTGTGGCGCATTGTGATGACAAGGGCATGGAGCACTATGATGACCACATCATGCAGTATTGTGAAGACAGTTGTCAGGGAGCATTGTGATGAGATATGTAATGCCCCATTGTGATGACAATGGCATAGAGCATTATGATGCCAAGTGTCATGGAGGATTCTGATGACAAAGGTAATGGAGCATTGCAATGACAATGGCTTTGAGCATTGTGATTACAAGGGTCAGGGTGCATTGTGCTGACAAGTGCATGGAGAATTGTGAGGACAAGGGTCATGGAACATTCTGATGACAAGATTGTGGAGTATTTTGATGACAATGGCATGGAGCATTGTGATGAAAACGGCATGGGGCATTGTGATGAAAAAGGCATGTAGCCTTTTCGTGACAAGTTTCAAGGAGCATTCTGACGACAAGTTTCTGGAAGCACTGTAATGACGAGTGTATTTAGAATTGTGATGACAATGGTCATGGAGCATTGTGATGAAAAGGCCATGGAGTATTGTGATGACAGGCATCATGGAGCTTTGTGATGACAAGTTTTATGGAACATAGTGATTACAAGGGTTTGGAGCATTGTGATGAGAGAGGTCATGGATCATTTTGATTTGAAAGGAGCATGGAGCAGTGTGATGACAAGGGCATGAAGCAATGTGATCCCAAGGTTCATGGAGGATTGTGATGACAATGGTAATTGAGTACTGTGATGACAAGTGCATAGAGCATTGTAATGACAAAGTTATGTAGCATTTGCTGACAAAGGCATGGAGCATTGTGATGACATGTGTCATGGAGCACTGTGATGACAAGCGTCACGGAGCTTTGTGAATACAGGTGTCATGGAGCATTGGAATGACAAGTGCATGGTTCAATGTGATGACAAGGGTCAAGGAATATTGGGCTGAAAATGTTCATGGAGTATTGTGATGACAGGGGTCATGGAGCACAGTGATGAGTAGAGAATGGAGCATTGTGATGACAAGAGTCCCAGATCATTGTGTTGTCAGGAGTCATGGAGTGTTGTGATGACAGTGGTCTTGGAGCATTGTGATGATATTGGCCATGGAGCATTGTGATGTGTAGGTCGTGGAGCATTGGGCTGAATATGTTAATGGATTATTGTGATGACAAGGGTCATGGAGCATTGTATGACAAGGGAATGGAGAATGGTGATGACAAGGTCCTGGAGCACTGTGATGAGATGACCATGTAGACTTGTGATGACAAGTCTCACGAAGCATTCTGATGAAAAGGGGCTTCGAACATTGTGATTACAGGGGTCTTGGAGCATTGTGATGACTAGGGCATGGAGCATTGTGATGGGAAGGCCATCGAGCATTCTGATGACATGCTTCATGGAGATTTGTGATGACAAGCACATGGATCATTGTGATTACAGTGATCTTGGAGCATTGTGATGAAAAGGGCACGGAGCATTGTGATGAAAATACATGGAGCCTTGTCATGAAAGTGTTCAAGGAGCATACTGACGACAACTGTCAGGGAGAATTGTGATGACAAGAGTATTGAGCATTGTGATGACAAAGGTCATGGAGCATTGTGATGAGAAGACCATGGATAATTGTGATGATGAGCGTCATGGGGTGTTGTGATGATAAGTGTTATGGAACATTGTGATCACAAGGCTTTGGAGCATAATGATGACAGAGGTCATGGAGCATTTTGATTTCATTGTGATGACAATAGCCTGAAGCATTATGATGATGGGCATGGTGCATTGTGATGACAGGGTTCATGGAGCATTGAGATGAAAAGTGGCATGGAGCATTGTGATTACAGGGGTCTTGGAGCATTGTGATGACAAGGGCATTGAGCATTGTGATGAGAAGGCCATGGAACATTCTGATGACATGTGTCATTGAGCTTTGTGATGAAAAGGACATGGAACATTGTGATGACAAGGGTCATGGAGCCTTGTTATGACAAGGCCGTGGAACATTGTGATGGCAGGGGTCATTGAGCATTGTTATGACAGAGGTAATGGAGCACTGTGATGAGAAGGGCATTGAGCATTGGCCTGAAAGCTTTCATGGATTATTGTGATGAGATTGGGCACGGAGCATTGTGATGACAAGGGCACGGAACACTCTGATACATGAGTCATGGAGGATTGTGATGAAAATGGCATGGAGCATTTTGATGAGAAGTGCATCGAGCATTGTGATGACAAGTGTCATGGAGCTTTGTGCTGACGAGTGCATGGAGCAATGGGATTAGAGTGTTCATGGAGCATTGTGATGACAATGACATGGAGCACTGTGATGCCAAGGGTCCTGGAGCTTTGTGATGACAAAGGTCTTGGAGCATTTTGATGACAAGCGTGCGGTGCATTGTGATGAGAAGGTGAGGGATCATTTTGATGACATGGTCATGCAGCAATTTGTTGAAAAGTGTAATGGAACATGTTGTTGACAGGGGTTACAAAACATTGTGATGCCATGGGTCATGGAGCTTTGGGATGAAAAGTGCCATGGAGCATTTTGATGAGAGTGGTTATGGAAAATTGTGATGTCAGAGGGGTCTTGGATCATTGTGATTACAGGGTTGAGGGGGGATTGTGATGACTAGTGATGGAATATTGTGATATCTCAGGTGAGAGAGCATTTGGATGAGAAGTGCATGGAGAATTGTGATTACAAGTTTTATGGAGCATAGCGATGACAAGGTTGTGGATCATTGTGATGAAAAGCGTGTGGCACATTGTGATGACAAGGGTCATGGAATATTGTTCTGACAAAGGCATGGAGCATTGTGATGACAAGGGTCACGGAGCATTGTGATGAAAAGTTCATGGAGCATTGTGGTTACAAAGGTCATAGAGCCTTGTGATGACGCGGGCATGGACCGTTGTGATGACAAACGTTATGAAGCAATGTGATGACTGTATTCACGGAGCACTGTGATGACAGGGGTCATGGAGCAATGTGATGACAAGAGCATGGAACATTGTGAAGACAGGGACATGGAGAGTTGTCGTGACACGTTTCAGAGATTATTGTGATGACAGTGGACATGGTGCATTGTGATGACAAGGGCATGCAGCATTGTGATGAGAAGGTCATGGAGTATTGTGAAGAGACTTGTCAGAGAACATTGTGATGACATATGTCATGGTCCATTGCGATGACAATGGCAGGGAGCATTGTGATGCCAACTGTAATGGAGGATTGTGATGACAAATATAATGGAGCATTGTGATGACTAGGGCTTGGAGCATTATGATGAGAAGGGTCATTGAGAATTTTCATGACATGGTCGTGAAGCATTGTGATGACAAGCTCCTGGAGCATTATGATGAGAAAACCATGGAGCCCTGTGATGACTAGTCTCATGGAGCATACTGATGAAAAGGGGCAAGGAGCATTCTGATTACAAGGTTCTTGGAACATTGTGATAACAAGGGCATGGAGCATTGTGATGACAAGGGCATGGAACATTGTTCTAATTAGTTTCATGAATTATTGTGATGACAGTTGGAATGGTGCATTGTGATGACAAGGGCATGGAGCATTGTGATGACCAGGTCATGCATTATTGTGAAGAGAGGTGTCAGGGAGCATTGTGATGACATAAGTAATGGCCCATTGTGATGACAATGGCATGGAGCATTGTGATGCCAAGTGTCATGGAGGATTCTGATGACAAATGTAATGGAGCATTGTGATGACAATGGCTGGGAGCATTGTGATGACAATGGTCAGGGAGCATTGTGATGACAAGTGCATGAAGAATTGTGATGACAAGTGTCATGGAGAATTCTGATGACAACCTTGTGGAGTATTTTGATGACAATGGCATGGAGCATTGTGATGAAAACGGCATGGGGCTTTGTGATGAAAAATGCATGGAGTGCTTTTGTTACAGGGTTCAATGAGCATTCTGAGGACAAGTGTCAGGAAGTATTGTGATGACAATTGTATTGAGAATTGTGATGAGAAAGGTCATGGAGCATTGTGATGAAAAGGCCATGGAGTATTGTGATGACAGGCATCATGGAGCGTTGTGATGACAAGGGCATGAAGCAGTGTGATCCCAAGGTTCATGGAGGATTGTGATGACAATTGTAAGGGGGTATTGTGATGACAAGCGCATAGAGCATTGTAATGAGAAGGTCATGTAGCATTTTGCTGACAAAGGAATGGAGCATTGTGGTGACCGGTGTCTTGGAGCATTGGGATGACAAGGGCATAGATCATTGTGATGACAAGGGTCATGGAGCATTCGGCTGAAAAAGTTCATGGAGTATTGTGATGACAGTGGTCATGGAGCATTGTGATAACAAGGGCATGGAGCATTGTGATGACAAGGGCATGGAACATTGGTCTAATAAGATTCATGGATTATTGTGATGACAGTTGGAATGAAGCATTGTGATGACAAGGGCATGGAGCATTTTGATGACAAGAGTCCCGGATCATTGTGTTGTCAGGTGTCATGGAGTGTTGTGATGACAGTGGTCATGGAGCATCGTGATGATATTGGTCTGGTCAGGGAGCATTGTGATGAGAATGTCATGGAGCATTGGGCTGAAAATGTTCATGGAGTATTGTGATGAAAGGGGTCATGGAGCATTGTGATGAAAAGGGCATGGATCATTGTGATGAAAAAGGAATGGATCCTTGTCATGACAGGGTTCAAGGAGCATACTGACGACAAGTGTCAAGGAGCATTGTGATGACAAGTGTATTGAGCATTGTGATGACAAAGATCAAGGCGCATTGTGATGACAAGACCATGGATAATTGTGATGATGAGCGTCATGGAGTGTTGTGATTATAAGTGTTATGGAACATTGTGATCACAAGGGATTGGAGCATTATGATGACAGAGGTCATGGAGAATTTTGATTTCATTGTAATCCCAATAGCCTGAAGAATTATGATGATGGGCATGGTGCATTGTGATGGCAGTGTTAATGGAGCATGTAGATGAAAAAGGGCATGGAGCATTGTGATTACAGGGTTCTTGGAGCATTGTGATGACAAGGGCATGGGGCATTGTGATGAGAAGGCCATGGAACCTTCTGATGATATGCGTCATGGAGCTTTGTGATGACAAGGGCATGGAGCATTTTGATTACAGGTGTCTTGGAGCATTGTGATGACAAGGGTCATGGAGCCTTGTGATGACAAGGCCGTGGAACATTGTGATCTCAGGGGTCATAGAGCATTGTTATGACAGAGTTAATGGAGCATTGTGATGAGAAGGACATTGAGCATTGGTTTGAAATATTTCATGGATTATTGTGATGAGAGTGGGCATGAAGCATTGTGATGACAAGGGCACGGAACACTGTGATACATGGGTCATGGAGGATTGTAAGGACAAGGGCATGGAGCAATGTGATGAGAGAGTTCATGGAGCATTGTGATGACAATGACATGGAGCATTGTGAGGAGAAGGCCATGGAGCATTCCGATTACATGCATCAGGTAGCTTTGTGATGACAAAATCTAGGAGCATTGTGATTACAGGGGTCTTGGAACATTGTGATGAAAAGGGCATGGATCATTGTGATGAAAAATGCATGTAGCCTTGTCATGACAGGGTTCAAGGAGCATACTGACAAGTGTCAGGGAGCATTGTGATGACAAGTGTATTGAGCATTGTGATGACAAAGATCATGGAGCATTGTGATGACAAGACCATGGGTAATTGTGATGATGATCGTCATGGGGTGTTGTGATGATAAGTGTTATGGAACATTATGATCACAACGGTTGGGAGCATTTTGATGACAGAGGTCATGGAGAATTTTGATTTCATTGTAATGATAATAGCCTGAAGCATTACGATAATGGGCCTGGTGCATTGTGATGATAGGGTTCATGGAAAATTGAGATGAAAAAGGGCATGGAGCATTGTGATTTAAGGGTTCTTGGAGCATTGTGATGACATGTGCATAGAGCATTGTAATGACAAGGTCATGTAGAATTTTGCTAACGAAGGCATGGAGCATTGTGATGACAGGTGTCATGGAGCACTGTGATGACATGTGTCACGGATCATTGTGAATACAGGGGTCATGGAGCATTGGGATGACAAGGTCATGGATCATTATTATGAAAAGTGTCATGGAGCACTTCCCTGAAAATGTTCATGGAGTATTGTGATGAGAGGAGTCATGGAGCATTGTGATGACAGAGGTCATGGAGAGTTTTGATTTAATTGCACTGACAATAGCCGGAAGCATTATGGTGATGGGCATGATGCATTGTGATGACAGGGTTCATGGAGCATTGAGATGAAAAGGGGCATGGAGCATTGTGATTACAGGGGTCTTGGAGCACTGTGATGACAAGGACATGCCTCATTTTGATGAGCGGGCCATGGAACATTCTGATGACATGTGTCATGGAGTTTTGTGATGACAAGGGCATGGAGAATTGTGATTAAAGGGGTCTTGGAGCATTGTGATGACAATTGTCATGGAGCCTTGTGATGACAAGGCCGTGGAACATTGTGATGGCAGGGGTCATGGATCATTGTTATGACCGGGGTAATGGAGCACTGTGATGAGAAAGGCATGGAGCATTGAGATTACAATGTTTATGGAGCATTGCGATGACAAATTTGTGGACCGTTGTGGTGAAAAGCGCTTGGCACATTTGATGACATGGGTCATGGAGTATTTTTCTGACAAAGGCATTGAACATTGTGATGACAAGTTCATGGAGCATTGTGGTAACAAAGGTAACAGAGCCTTGTGATGATCCGGGCATGGACCATTGTGATGACAAATGTTATGAAGCATTGTGATGACGGGAGTCACAGTGCATTGTGATGACAGGGGTCATGAAGCTCTCTGATGACAAGGGCAAGGAGCATTGTGCGTAGAAAGGCACAGAGCATTGAGATGACAAGGGTCAAAGAGCATTGTGATAAAAAGTTAATGGAACATTGTGGTTAAAAAGGTCACAGAGACTGTTGATGATGAGGGCATGGACCACTGTGATGACAAAGTTCATGAAGCATTGTGATGACTGGAGTCATGGAGCACTGTGATAAAAAGGGCATGGAGAATTGTGATGACAAGGGCATGGAGCATTGGTCTAATAAGTTTCATGGATTATTGCGATGACAGTTGGAATGGCGCATTGTGATGAGAAGGGCATGGAGCATTGTGATGACCAGGTCATGCAGTATTGTGAAGACAGGTGTCAGGGATCATTGTGATGAGATATGTAATGGCCCATTGTGATGACAATGGCATGGAGCATTGTGATGCCAAGTGTCATGGAGGATTCTGATGACAAAGGTAATGGAGCATTGTGATGACAATGGCTTGGAGCATTGTGATGACAAGGGTCATGGAGCATTCTGATGACAAGCTTGTGGAGTATTTTGATGACAATGGCATGGAGCATTGTGATGAAAACAGCATTGGGCATTGTGATGAAAATGGCATGGAGCCTTTTCGTGACAGGTTTCAAGGAGCATTCTGACGACAAGTTTCAGGATGCATTGTAATGAAAAGTGTATTTAGAATTGTGATGACAAAGGTCATGGAGCATTGTGAGGAAAAGTCCATGGAGTATTGTGATGACAGGCATCATGGAGCGTTGTGATGACAAGTGTTATGGAACATTGTGATCACAAGGGTTTGGAGCATTGTGATGACAGAGGTCATGGATCATTTTGATTTCAAGGAGCATGGAGCACTGTGATGACAAGCGCATGAAGCAATGTGATCCCAAGGTTCATGGAGGATTGTGATGACAATCGTAATGGAGTATTGCGATGACAAGCACATAGAGCATTGTAATGACAAGGTCATGTAGCATTTTGCTGACAAAGGCATGGAGAATTGTAATGACAGGTGTCATGGAGCTCTGTGATGACAAGCGTCATGGAGCATCGTGAATACAGGGGTCATGGAGTATTGGGATGACAAGGGCATGGATCATTGTGATGACAAGTGTCATGGAGCATTGGGCTGAAAATGTTCATGGAGTATTGTGATGACAGGGGTCATGGAGCATTGTGATGACAAGGGAATGGAGCATGGTGATGACAAGTTCCTGGAGCATTGTGATGAGAAGACCATGGAACCTTGTGATGACAAGGGAATGGAGCATGGTGATGACAAGTTCCTGGAGCATTGTGATGAGAAGACCATGGAACCTTGTGATGACAAGTCTCATGGAGCATTCTGATGAAAAGGCGCAGGCATCATTTTGATTACAGGGCTCTTGGAGCATTGTGATGACAAGGGTTTGGAGCATTGTGATGACAGAGGTCATAGAGAATTTTGATTTCATTGTGCTGACAATAGCCAGAAGCATTATGATGATGGGCATGATGCACTTTGATGACAGGGTTCATGGACCATTGATATTAATAGGGGCATGGAGCACTGTGATTACAGGGGTCTGGGAGCATTGTGATGAAATAGGCATGGAGCATTTTGATAAGAAGGCCATGGAATATTCTGATGACATGTGTCATGGAGCTTTGTGATGACAAGGTCATAGAGCATTGTGATTACAGTGTTCTTGGAGCATTGTAATGAGAAGGGTCATGGAGCCTTGTGATGAAAAGGCCATGGATCATTGTGTTGGCTTGGGACATGGAGCATTGTTATGACAGGGGTAATGGAGCATTGTGATGGCAAGGGCATGGAGCATTGCGATGAGAAGGCCATGGAACATTCTGATGACATGTGTCATGGAGCTTTGTGATGACAAGGGCATGGATCAATGTGATGAGAGCGTTCATGGAGCATCGTGATGACAAAGACTTGGAGCATTGTGATGCCAAGCGTCATGGATCTGTGTGATGACCAATGTCATGGAGCATTTTGATGATAAGGGCGTTGTGCATTGTGATGAGAAGGGCAGGGAGCATTGTGATGACAGGGTCATGGAGCAATTTGATGAAAAGAGTCATGGAACATTTTGATGACATGGGTTATGGAACATTGAGGTGTCAGGGGTCATGGAGCATTTTGTTGAAAAGGTTCATGGAGCATTTTGATGACAGGGGTTATGTAACATTGTGATGTCAGTGGTCATCAAACATTGTGATGATAATGCATGTAGCATTGTGATGACAGGAGTCATGGAACATTTTGATGACAGGGTTGAGGGAGTATTGTGACGAATAGTGATGTAACATTGTGATATCAGAGGTGAGAGAGCATTTTGATGAGAGGTGCATGGAGCTTTGTGATGACAAGGTTTATGGAGCATTGTGATGACAAGATTGAGGAGCACTGTGATGACAAGTGCATGGTGCATTGTGATGACATGTGTCGTAGAGGATCGTGCTGACAAGCGCATGGAGCATTGTGATGACAAGGGTCATGGAGCATTGTGCTGAAAAAGGCATAGAGCATTGTGATGACAAGGGTCAAAGAGCATTGTGATGAAAAGTTCATAGAGCATTGTGGTTAAAAACGTCACAGAGACTGTTGATGATGAGGGCATGGACCATTGTTATGACAAAGGTCAAGAAGCATTGTGATGACTGGAGTCACAGAGCATTGTGATGACAGGGGTCATGGAGCATTGTAATAACAAGGGAATGGAGCATTGTGATGACAAGGACATGGAGCATTGGTCTAATAAGTTTCATGGATTATTGCGATGAGAGTTGGAATGGCGCATTGTGATGAGAAGGGCATTGAGCATTGTGATGACCAGGTCATGCATTATTGTGAAGACAGGTGTCAGGGAGCATTGTGATGACATATATAATGGCCCATTGTGATGACAATGGCATGAAGCATTGTGATGCCAAGTGTCATGGAGGATTCTGATGACAAAGGTAATGGAGCATTGTGATGACAATGGCTTGGAGCATTGTGATGACAAGGGTCATGTAGCTTTGTGCTGAGAATTGCATGGAGAATTATGATGACAAGGGTCATGGAGCATTCTGATGACAAGCTTGTGGAGTATTTTGATGACAATGACATGGAGCATTGTGATGAAAACGGCATGGGGCATTGTGATGAAAAATTCATGGAGCCTTTCGTGACCAGGTTCAAAAAGCATTCTGACGACAAGTGTCTGGGAGCATTGTGATGTCAAGTGTATTGAGAATTGTGATGACAAAGGTCATGGAGCATTGTGATGAAAAGGGCATGCAGTATTGTGATGACAGGCATCATGGAGTGTTGTGATGAAACTGTTATGGAACATTGTGATCACAAGGGTTTGGATCATTGCGATGACAGAGGTCATGGATCATTTTGATTTCAAGGAGCATGGAGCATTGTGATGACAAGGTCATGAAGCAATGTGATCCCAAGGTTCATGGAGGATTTTGATGACAATGGTAATGGAGTATTGTGTTGACAAGCGCATAGAGCATTGTAATGACAAGGTCATGTAGCATTTTGCTGACAAAGGCATGGAGCATTGTAATGACAGGTGTCATGGAGCACTGTGATGACAAGCGTCACGGAGCATTGTGAATACAGGGGTCATGGAGCATTGGGATGACAAGAGCATGGATCATTGTGATGACAGAGATCATGGAGCATTGTGATGATAGAGGTCATGGAGAATTTTGATTTCACTGTGCTCACAATAGCCAGGAGCATTATGATGATGGGCATGGTTCATTGTGATGACAGTGTTCATGGAGCATTGAGATGAAAAGGGGCATGGAGCATTGTGATGACAGGGGTCTGGGAGCATTGTGATGACAAGGGCATGGAACATTTTGATGAGAAGGCTATGGAACATTCTGATGACATGTGTCATGGAGCTTTGTGATGACAAGTTCATAGAGCACTGTGATTACAGTGTTCTTGGAGCATAGTGATGAGAAGGGTCATGGAGCCTTGTGATGAAAAGGCCATGGATCATCCTGTTGGCTTGGGACATGGAGCATTGTTATGACAGGGGTAATGGAGCATTGTGATGGCAAGGGCATGGAGCATTGCGATGAGAAGGCCATGGAACATTCTGATGACATGTGTCATGGAGCTTTGTGATGACAAGTGCATGGATCAATGTGATGAGAGCGTTCATGGAGCATCGTGATGACAAAGACTTGGAGCACTGTGATGCCAAGCGTCATGGATCTGTGTGATGACAAATGTCATGGAGCATTTTGATGATAAGGGCGTTGTGCATTGTGATGAGAAGGGCAGGGAGCATTGTGATGACAGGGTCATGGAGCAATTTGATGAAAAGAGTCATGGAACATTTTGATGACATGGGTTATGGAACATTGAGGTGTCAGGGGTCATGGAGCATTTTGATGAAAAGGTTCATGGAGCATTTTGCTGACAGGGGTTACGTAACATTGTGATGTCAGTGGTCATCAAACATTGTGATGATAATGCATGTAGCATTGTGATGACAGGAGTCATGGAACATTTTGATGACAGGGTTGAGGGAGTATTGTGACGAATAGTGATGTAACATTGTGATATCAGTGGTGAGAGAGCATTTTGATGAGAGGTGCATGGAGTTTTGTGATGACAAGGTTTATGGAGCATTGTGATGACAAGATTGTGGAGCACTGTGATGACAAGTGCATGGTGCACTGTGATGACATGTGTCGTGGAGCATCGTGCTGACAAGCGCATGGAGCATTGTGATGACAAGGGTCATGGAGCATTGTGCTAAGAAAGGCATAGAGCATGGTGATGACAAGGGTTAAAGAGCATTGTGATGAAAAGTTCATAGAGCATTGTGGTTAAAAACGTCACAGAGACTGTTGATGATGAGGGCATGGACCATTGTTATGACAAAGATCAAGAAGCATTGTGATGACTGGAGTCACAGAGCATTGTGATGACAGGGGTCATGGAGCATTGTAATAACAAGGGAATGGAGCATTGTGATGACAAGGATATGGAGCATTGGTCTAATAAGTTTCATGGATTATTGCGATGAGAGTTGGAATGGCGCATTGTGATGAGAAGGGCATTGAGCATTGTGATGACCAGGTCATGCATTATTGTGAAGACAGGTGTCAGGGAGCATTGTGATGACATATATAATGGCCCATTGTGATGACAATGGCATGAAGCATTGTGATGCCAAGTGTCATGGAGGATTCTGATGACAAAGGTAATGGAGCATTGTGATGACAATGGCTTGGAGCATTGTGATGACAAGGGTCATGTAGCTTTGTGCTGAGAATTGCATGGAGAATTATGATGACAAGGGTCATGGAGCATTCTGATGACAAGCTTGTGGAGTATTTTGATGACAATGACATGGAGCATTGTGATGAAAACGGCATGGGGCATTGTGATGAAAAAGTCATGGAGCCTTTCTTGACCAGGTTCAAAAAGCATTCTGATGACAAGTGTCTGGGAGCATTGTGATGACAAGTGTATTGAGAATTGTGATGACAAAGGTCATGGAGCATTGTGATGAAAAGGGCATGCAGTATTGTGATGACAGGCATCATGGAGTGTTGTGATGAAACTGTTATGGAACATTGTGATCACAAGGGTTTGGATCATTGCGATGACAGAGGTCATGGATCATTTTGATTTCAAGGAGCATGGAGCATTGTGATGACAAGGTCATGAAGCAATGTGATCCCAAGGTTCATGGAGGATTTTGATGACTATGGTAATGGAGTATTGTGTTGACAAGCGCATAGAGCATTGTAATGACAAGGTCATGTAGCATTTTGCTGACAAAGGCATGGAGCATTGTAATGAGAGGTGTCATGGAGCACTGTGATGACAAGCGTCACGGAGCATTGTGAATACAGGGGTCATGGAGCATTGGGATGACAAGAGCATGGATCATTGTGATGACAGAGATCATGGAGCATTGTGATGACAGAGGTCATGGAGAATTTTGATTTCACTGTGCTGACAATAGCCAGAAGCATTATGAAGATGGGCATGGTGCATTGTGATGACAGTGTTCATGGATCATTGAGATGAAAAGGGGCATGGAGCATTGTGATGACAGGGGACTGGGAGCATTGTGATGACAAGGGCATGGAACATTTTGATGAGAAGGCCATGGAACATTCTGATGACATGTGTCATGGAGCTTTGTGATGACAAGGGCATGGATTATTGTGATTACAGGTGTTTTGGAGCATTGTGCTGACAAGGGTCATGGTGCCTTATGATGTCAAGGCCATGGAACATTGTGATGGCAGGGGTCATGGAACATTGCTATGACCGGGGTAATGGAGCATTTTGATGAGAAGGGCATGTAACATTGTGATTACAAAGTTTATGGAGCATTGCCATGACAAATTTGTGGACCGTTGGGGTGAAAAGCGCGTGGCACGTTGTGATGATAAAGGACATGGAGTATTTTTCGGACAAATGCAGGGAGCATTGTGATGACAAGGGTCACGGAGCATTGTGATGAAAATTTCTTGGAGCATTGTGGTCCAAATGTAACAGAGCCCTGTGATGACGCGGGCATCGACCATTGTTATTGAAAATGTTATGAAGAATTGTGATGACTGGAGTCAAAGAGCATTGTGATGACAGGGGTCATAGAGCATTGTGATGAAAAGGGCAAGGAGCATTGTGCTGAGAAAGGCATATAGCATTGTGATGACAAGGGGCAAAGAGCATTGTGATGAAATGTTCATGGAGCATTGTGGTTAAAAAGTCACAGAGACTGTTGATGATGAGGGCATAGACCATTGTGATGACAAAGGACATGGAGCATTTTGATGACTGGAGTCACGGAGCATTATGATGACAGGGGTCATGGAGCATTGTGATAACAAGGGCATGGAGCATTGTGAAGACAAGGGCATGGAACATTGGTCTAATATGTTTCATGGATTATTGCGATGACAGTTGGAATGGCATATTGTGATGAGAAGGACATGGAGCATTGTGATGACCAGGTCTTGCAGTATTGTGAAGACAGGTGTCAGTGTGCATCAGGATTAAATATGTAATGGCCCATTGTGATGACAATGGCATGGAGCATTGTGATGCCAAGTGTCATGGAGGATTCTGATGACAAAGGTAATGGAGCATTGTGATGACAATGGCTTGGAGCATTGTGATGACAAGGATCAGGGAGAATTGTGCTGACAAGTGCATGGAGAATTGTGATGACAAGGGTCATGGAGCATTCTAATGACAAGCCTGTGGAGTATTTTGATGACAATGGCATGGAGCATTGTGATGAAAACGGCATGGGGCATTGTGATGAAAAAGTCATGGAGTCTTTTTGTGAAAGGTTTCAAGGAGCACTCTGAGGACAAGTGTCAGGGAGCATTGTGATGACAAGTGTATTGAGAATTGTGATGACAATGGTCATGGAGCATTGTGATGAAAATGGCATGGAGTATTGTGATGACAGACATCATGGAGCGTTGTGATCACAAGTGTTATGGATGATTGTGATCACAAGGGTTTGGAGCATTGTGATGACAGAGGTCATGCATCATTTTGATTTCAAGGATCATGGAGCACTGTGATGACAAGGGCATGAATCAATGTGACCAAAATGTTCATGGAGGATTGTGATGACAATGGTATTGGAGTATTGTGATGACAAGCGCATAGAGCATTGTAATGACAAGGTCATGTAGCATTTTGCTGACAAAGGCATGGAACACTGTGATGACTGGTGTCATGGAGCACTGTGATGACAAGTGTCACGGAGCATTGTGAATACAGGGGTCATGGAGCATTGGGATGACAAGGGCTTGGATCACTGTGATGAAAATTGTCATGGAGCAGTCGTCTGAAAATGTTCATGGATTATTTTGATGACAGGGGTCATGGAGCATTATTATGACAGAGGTCATGGAGAATTTTGATTTCATTGTGCTGACAATAGCTGGAAGCATTATGATGATGGGCATGATGCATTGTGATGTTAGGTTTCATGGACCATTGAGTTGAAAAGGGGCATGGGGCATTGTGATTACAGGGGTCTGGGAGCATTGTGATGACAAGGACATGGAGCATTTTGATGAGAAGACCATGGAATATTCTGATGACATGTGTCATGGAACTTTGTGATGACAAGGGCATGGAGCATTTTGATGAGAAGACCATGGAATATTCTGATGACATGTGTCATGGAACTTTGTGATGACAAGGGCATGGAGCATTGTGAGTACAGGGATTTTGGAGCATTGTGATGACAAGGGTCATGGAGCATTGTTATGACAGGTATAATGGAGCATTGTGATGAGAACGGCATGGAGCATTGTGATTAGAAAGTTTATGGAGCATTGCACTGACAAATTTGTGGACCGTTAGGGTAAAAAGCATGTGGCACATTGTGATGACAAGTGTCATGGAGCATTTTTCTGACAAAGGCATGGAGCATTGTGATGACAAGGGTCTCGGAGCATTGTGATGAAAAGTTCATGGAACATTGTGGTTACAAAGGTAACAGAGCCTTTTGATGACGCGAGCATTGACCATTGTGATGACAAATGATATGAAGAATTGTGATGACTGGAGTCACAGTGCATTGTGATGACAGGGGTCATGGAGCAATGTGATGACAAGGGCATGGAGCATTGTCCTGAGAGGGGCATAGATCATTGTGATGACAAGTGTCAAAGAGCATTGTGATGAAATGTTCATGGAGCATTGTGCTTAAAAAGGTCACAGAGACTGTTGATGATGAGGGCATAGACCATTGTGATGACAAAGGTCATGGAGCATTGTGATGACTGGAGTCACGGAGCATTGTGATGACAGGGGTTATGGAACATTGTGATAACAAGGGCATGGAGCATTGTGATGACAATGGCATGGAGCATTTGTCTAATAATTTTCATGGAGTATTGCGATGACAGTTGGAATGGCGCATTGTGATGACAAGGGCATGGAGCTTTGTGATTACCAGGTCTTGCTGTATTGAGAAGAGAGGTGTCAGGGAGCACTGTGATGACATATGTAATGGCCGATTGTGATAACAACGGCTTGGAGCATTGTGATGCCAAGTTTCATGGAGGATTCTGATGACAAAGTTAATGGAGCATTGTGATGACATGGGTCAATGATCATTGTGCTGACAAGTGCATGGAGAATTGTGATGACAAGGGTCATGGAGCATTCTGATGACAAGCTTGTGGAGTATCTTGATGACAATGGCATGGAGCATTGTGATGAAAATATCATGGGGCTTTGTGATAAAAAGTCATGCAGCCTTTCGTGACAGGTTTCAAGGAGCATGCTGACGACAAGAGCCAGGGAGCACTGTGATGACAAGTGCATTGAGAATTGTGATGACAAAGGTCATGGAGCATTGTGATGAAAAGGGCATGGAGTACTGTGATGACAGGCATCATGGAGAGTTGTGATGACAAGTGTTATGGAACATTGTGATCACAAGGGTTTGGAGCATTGTGATGACAGAAGTCATGGATCATTTTGATTTCAAAGAGCATGGAGCATTGTGATGACAAGGGCATGAATCAATGTGGTCCCAAGGTTCTTGGAGGATTGTGATGACAATGGTAATGGAGTATTGTGATGACAAGCGCCTAGAGCATTGTAATGACAAGGTCATGTAGCATTTTGCTGACAAAGGCATGGAGCATTGTGATGACAGGTGTCATGCAGCACTGTGATGACAAGCGTCACAGAACATTGTGAATACAGGGGTCATGGAGCATTGGGATGACAAGGGCATGGATGATTGTGATGACAAGGGTCATTGAGGATTGGGCTGAAAATGTTCATGGAGTATTTTGATGACAGTGGTCATGGAGCATTGTGCTGATAAGGGGATGTAGCATTGTGATGACAGGGGTCATGGAACATTGTGATAAGAGCGTTAAGGGAGGATTGTGATGACTAGTGATGGAACATTGTGATATCTCATGTGAGAGAGCATTTGGATGAGAAGTACTTGGAGAATTGTGATTACAAGCTTTATGGAGCATAGCAATGACAAGGTTGTGTATCATTGTGATAAAATGTGCATGGCCTAATGTGATGACAAGGGTCATGGAGCATTGTTCTGACAAAGGCATGGAGCATTGTGATGACAAGTGTCACGGAGCATTGTGATGAAAAGTTCATGGAACATTGTGGTTACAAAGGTCACAGAGCCTTGTGATGACACGGGAATAGACCGTTGTGATGACAAACGTTATGAAGCACTGTGATAACTGGATTCACGGAGCATTGTGATGACAGGTGTCATGGAGCACTGTGATGAATAGGGCATGGAGCATTGTGATGAAAGGGGCATGGAGATTTGGTCTGACAAGTTTCATAGATTATTGTGATGACATTGGGCATGTAGCATTGTGATGACAAGGACATGGAGCATTGTGAGGACAAGGGCATGGAGTATTGTGAAGACGTGTCAGGGAGCATTGTGATGACATATGTCATGGTCCATTGTGATGACAATGACATGGAGCATTGGTCTAATAAGTTTCATGGATTATTGTGATGACAGTTGAAATGGTGCATTGTGATGACAAGGTCATGGAGCATTTTGAAGACCAGGTCATGCAGTATTGTGAAAAGATGTGTCAGGGAGCATTGTGATGACATATGTAATGGCCCATTGTGATGACAATGGCATGGAGCATTGTGATGCCAAGTGTCATGGAGGATTCTGAGGACAAAGGTAATGGAGCATTGTGATGACAATGGCTTGGAGCATTGTGATGACAAGGGTCAGGGAGCATTGTGCTGACAAGTGCATGGAGAATTCTGATGACAAGGGTCATGGAGCATTCTGATGACAATCTTTTGGAGTGTTTTGATGTCAACGGCATGGTGCATTGTGATGAAAATGGCATGGGGCTTAGTGATGAAAAAAGCATGGAGCCTTTTCGTGACAGTGTTCAAGGAGCATTCTCATGACAAGTGTCAGGGGGCATTGTGATGACAAGTGTATTGAGAATTGTGATGACAAAGGTCATGGAGCATTGTGATGAAAATGACATGGAATATTGTGATGACAGGCATCATGGAGCGTTGTGATGACAAGTGTTATGGAACACTGGAATCACAAGTGTTTGGAGCATTGCGATGACAGAGGTCATGGATCATTTTGATTTCAAGGAGCATGGTGCATTGTGATGACACGGGCATGAAGCAATGTGATCACAAGTTTCATGGATTATTGTGATGAAAATGGTAATGGAGTATTGTGATGACAAGCGCATAGAGCATTGTAATGAAAAAGTCATGTAGCATTTTGCTGACAACGGCATGGAGCATTGTGATGACAGGTGTCATGGAGCAGTGTGATGACAAGCGTCACGGAGCATTGTGAATACAGGGGTCATGGAGCATTGGGATGACAAGGGCATGGATCATTGTGATAACAAGAGTCATGGAGCATTGGGCTGAAAATATTCATGGAGTATTGTGATGACAGGGGTCATGGTGCATTGTGATGACTAGGGAATGGAGCATTGTGATGACAAGAGTCCTGGATCATTGTGATTTCTGGTGTCATGGTGTGTTGTGATGACAGTGGTCATGGAGCATTGTGATGATATTGGTCATGGAGCATTGTGATGAGAAGGTCATGGAGCATTGGGCTCAAAATATTCATGGAGTATTGTGATGACAGTGGTCAAGGAGCATTGTGATGACAAGGGAATGAAGCATGGTGATGACAAGGTCCTGGAGCATTGTGATGAGATGACCATGGAGACTTGTGGTGACAAGTCTCATGGAGCATTCTGATGAAAAAGGGCATGGAGCATTGTGATTACATGGGTTTTGGACCATTGTGATGATAAGGGTCATGGAGCCTTGTCATGACAAGGCCGTGGAACATTGTGATGGCAGGGGTCATGGAGCATTGTTATGACAGAGGTAATGGAACATTGTGATGATAAGGGCAAGGAACATTGTGATGACCAAGTCATGGTGTATTGTGAAAAGTGGTGTCAGGGAGCATTGTGATGACATATGTATTGGCCCATTGTGATGACAATGGAATGGAGCATTGTGATGCCAAGTGTCATGGAGGATTCTGATGACAAAGGTAATGGATCATTGTGATGACAATGGCTTGGAGCATAGTGATGACAAGGGTCAGGGAGCATTGTGCTGACAAGTGCATGGAGAATTGTGATGACAAGGGTCATGGAGCATTCTGATGACAAGCTTGTGGAGTATTTTGATGACAATGGCATGGAGCATTGTGATGAAAACGGCATGGGGCTTTGTGATGAAATAGACATGGAGCCTGTTCGTGACAGGGTTCAAGGAGCATTCTGACGACAAGTATCAGGGAACATTGTGATGACAAGTGTATTGAGAATTGTGATGACAAAGGTCATGGAGCATTGTGATGAAAAGAGCATCGAGTATTGTGATTCTAGGCATCATGGAGCATTGTGATGACAAGTGTTATGGAACATTGTGATCACAAGGGTTTGGAGCATTGCGATAACAGAGGTCATTGATCATTTTGATTTCAAGGAGCATGGAGCATTGTGATGAAAAGGGCATGAAGCAATGTGATCCCAAGTTTCATGGAGGATAGTGATGACAATGGTAATGGAGTATTGTGATGAAAAGCGCATACAGCATTGTAATGACAAGGTCATGTAGCATTTTGCTGAAAAAGGCATGGAGGATTGTGATGTCAGGTGTCATGCAGCACTGTGATGACAAGAGTCACGGAACATTGTGAATACAGGGGTCATGGAGCATTGGGATGACATATGGCATGGGCCATTGAGATGACAATGGCAGGGAGCATTGTGATGCCAAATGTAATGGAGGATTGTGATGACAAATATAATGGAGCATTGTGATGACTAGGGCTGGGAGCATTATGATGACAAAACCATGGAGCCATGTGATGACAAGTCTCATGGGCTTACTGATGAAAAAGGACATGCAGCATTGTGATTACAGGGGTCTTGGAACTTTGTGATGACAAGGGCATGAAGCATTGTGAGGAGATGCCCAAGGAGCATTCTGAAGGCATGCATCATTGAGCTTTGTAATGACAAGGGCATGGAGCAACGTGATTACATGGGTCTTGGAGAATTGTGATGAAAAGGGCATGGATCATTGTGATGAAAATGGCATGGAGCTTTGTCATGACAGGGTAAAAGGAGCATACAGACAACAAGTGTAGGGGAGCAGTGTGATGACAAGTGTATTGAGCATTGTGATGACGAAGGTCATGGAGCATTATGATGAGAAGACCATGGATAATTGTGATGACGTGGGTCATGGGGCACTATGATGTCAAGTGTTATGAAATATTGTGATCACAAGGGTTTGGAGCATAGTTATGACAGGGGTCATGGAGCATTTGATTTCACTGTGATGACAATAGCATGAAGCATTATGATGATGGGCATGGTGCATTGTGATGACAGGGTTCATGGATCATTGAGATGAAAACGGGCATAGAGCATTGTGATTACAGTGTTCTTGGAGCATTGTGATGAGAAGGGTCATGGAGCCTTGTGATGACAAGGCCATGGAACATCGTGATGGCAGGGGTCATGGAGCATTTTTATGACAGGTATAATGGAGCATTGTGATGGCAAGGGCATGGAGCATTGTGATGAGAAGGTCATGGAGCATTCTGATGACATGTGTCATGGAGCTATGTGAAGTCAAGGGCATGGAGCAATGTGATGAGAGCATTCATGGAGCATTGTGATGACAATGACATGGAACATTGTGATGCCAAGTGTCATGGATATTTGTGATGACAATGGTCATGGAGCATTTTGATGACAAGGGCATTGTGCATTGTGATGAGAAGGGCAGGGAGCATTGTGATGACAGGGTCATGGAGCAATTTGATGAAAACTGTCATGGAACATTTTGATGACAGGTGTTATGGAACATTGTGATGTCATGGGTCATCGAACATTATGATGATAAGTGAATGTAGCATTGTGATGACAGGAGTCATGGAATATTGTGATGACAGGGGTGAGGGAGTATTGTGACAAATAGTGATGTAGCATTGTGATATCAGTGGTGAGAGAGCATTTTGATGAGAAGTGCATGGAGCATTGTGATGACAAATTTTATGGAGCATTGTGATGACAAGATTGTTTAGCACAGTGATGATAAGCGCATGGTGCATTGTGATGACATGTGTCATGGAACATTGTGCTGACAAGCGCAAGGAGCATTGTGATGACAAGGGTCATGGAGCATTGTGCTGAGAAAGGCATAGAGCATTGTGATGACAAGGGTCAAAGAGCATTGTGATGAAAAGTTCATGGAGCATTGTGGTTAAATAGGTCACAGAGACTGTTGATGATGAGGGCGTGGACCATTGTGATGACAAAGGTAATGAAACACTGTGATGACTGGAGTCACGGAGCATTGTGATGACAGGGGTCATGGAGCATGGTGATAAAAAGGGCATGGTACATTGTGATGACAAGGGCAATGAACATTTGTCTAATAAGTTTCATGGATTATTGCGATGACAGTTGGAATGGCGCATTGTGATGACAAGGGCATGGAGCATTGTGATGACCAGGTCATGCAGTATTGTGAAGACAGGTGTCAGGGAGCATTGTAATGACATATGTAATGGCCCATTGTGATGACGATGGCATGGAGCATTGTGATGCCAAGTGTCATGGAAGATTCTGATGACAATGATAATGGAGCATTGTGATGACAATGGCTTGGAGCATTGTGATGACAAGGGTCAGGGAGCATTGTGCTGACAATTGCATGGAGAATTGTGATGACAAGGGTAATGGAGCATTCTGATGACAAGCCTGTGGAGTATTTTGATGACAATGGCATGGAGCATTGTGATGAAAACTGCATGGGACAGTGTGATGAAAAAGGCATGGAGACTTTTTGTGACAGGGTTCAAGGAGCATTCTGACGACAAGTGTCAGGGAGCACTGTGATGACCAGTGTATTGAGAAATGTGATGACAAAGGTCATGGAGAATTGTGATGAGAAGGCCATGGATAATTGTGATGATGATCGTCATGGGGTGTTGTGATGATAAGTGTTATGGAACATTGTGATCACAAAGTTTTGGAGCATTATGATGACAGAGGTCATGGAGAATTTTGATTTCATTGTGATGACAATAGCCTGAAGCATTATGATGATGGGCATGGTGCATTGTGATGACAGGGTTCACGGAGCATTGAGATGAAAAGCGGCATGGAGCATTGTGATTACAGGGATCTTGGAGCACTGTGATGACAATGGCATGGAGCCTTGTGATTACAAAGGTCTTGGAGCATTTTGATGACAAGGGTCATGGAGCCTTGTGATGACAAGGCCGTGGAACATTGTGATGGCAGTGGTCATGGATCATTGTTATGACAGAAGTAATGGAGCATATTGATAAGAAGGGCATTGAGCATTGGTCTGAAATATTTCATGGATTATTGTGATGAGAGTGGGCATTGAGCATTGTGATGACAAGGGCACGGAACACTGTGATACATGGGACATGGTGGATTGTAATGACAGGGGCATGGAGCATTGTGATGAGAACGCATCGAGCATTGTGATGACAAGTGTCATGGAGCTTTGTGATTACAAGGGCATGGAGCAATGTGATGAGAGGGTTCATGGAGCATTGTGATGACAATTACATGGAGCATTGTGAGGCCAAGGGTTATGGAGCTTTGTGATGACAAAGGTCATGGAGCATTTTGATGACAAGGGTGTGGTGCATTGTGATGAGAATGGCAGGGAGCATTTTGTTGACAGGGTCATGCAGCAATTTGATGAAAAGTGTAATGGAACATTTTGATGACAGGGGTTACAGAACACTGTGATGCCAGGGGTCATGGAGCTTTGGGATGAAAAGGGTCATGGAGCATTTTGATGACAGGTGTTATGGAACATTGTGATGTCAGGTGTCATGGAACACTGTGCTGATAAGGGGATGTAGCATTGTGATTACAGGGGTATGGAACACTGTGATTACAGGGGTGAGGGAGCATTGTGATAACTAGTGATGGAACATTGTGATATCTCAGGTGAGAGAGCATTTGGATGAGAAGTGCATGGAGCATTGTGATTACAATGTTTATGGAGCATAGACATGACAAGGTTGTGGATCATTGTGATGAAAAGTGCGTGGCACATTGTGATGACAAGCGTCATGGAGGATTGTTCAGACAAAGGCATGGAGCACTGTGATGACAAGGGTCACGGAGCAGTGTGATGAAATGTTCATGGAGCACTGTGGTTACAAAGGACACAGGGCCTTGTGATGACGCGGGCATGGACCGCTGTGATGACAAACGTTATGAAGCATTGTGATGACTGGTGTCATGGAGCATTTTGATGACAAGGGCATGGGGCATTGTGATGAGAAGGTCATGGAGTATTGTGAAGAGAGGTGTCAGGGAGCATTGTGATGACATATGTCATGGTCCATTGCGATGACAATGGCAGGGAGCATTGTGATGCCAAATGTAATGGAGCATTGTGATGGCAAATATAATGGAGCATTGTGATGACTAGGGCTTGCAGCATTATGATTACAAGGGCCATTGAGGATTTTCATGACAAGGTCGTGAATCATTGTGATGACAAGGTCCTGGAGCTTTGTAATGAGAAATCCATGGAGCCTTGTGAAGAAAAGTCTCATGGAGCATACTGATGAAAAGGGGCATGGAGCATTCTGATTACAGGCGTCTTGGAACATTGTGATAACAAGGACATGGAGCATTGTGAGCAGAAGGCCAAGGAGCATTCTGATGGCATGCGTCATTGACCTTTGTGATGACAAAGGCATGGAGCATTGGTCTAATATATTTCATGGATTATTGCGATGACAGATGGAATGACACTTTGTGATGACAAGGGCATGGAGCATTGTGATGACCAGGTGATGCAGTATTGTGAAGACCGGTGTCAGGGAGCATTGTGATGACATATGTAATGGCCCATTGTGATGACAATGGCATGGAGCATTGTGATGCCAAGTGTCATGGAGGATTCTGATGACAAAGGTAATGGAGCATTGTGATGACAATGGATTGGAGCATTGTGATGACAAGGGTCAGGGAGCATTGTGCTGACAAGTTCATGGAGAATTGTGATGACAAGGGTCATGGAGCATTCTAATGACAAGCTTGTGGAGTGTTTTAATGACAATGTCATGGAGCATTGTGATGAAAACGGCATGGGGCATTGTGATGAAAAAGGCATGGAGCCTTTTCGTGACAGGGTTCAAGGAGATTTCTGACGACAAGTGTCAGGGAGCATTGTGATGACAAGTGTATTGAGAATTGTGATGACAAAGGTCATGGAGCAATGTGATGAAAAGGGCATGGAGTATTGTGATGACAGGCATCATGGAGCATTGTGATGACAAGTGTTATGGAACATTGTGATCACAAGGGTTTGGAGCATTGTGATGAGAGAGGTCATGGATCATTTTGATTTCAAGGCACATGGAGCATTGTGATGACAATGGCATGAAGCAATGTGATCCCAAGGTTCAAGGAGGATTGTGATGACAATGGTAATGGAGTATTGAGATGACAAGCGCATAGAGCATTGCAATGACAAGGTAATGTAGCATTTTGCTGACAAAGGCATGGAGAATTGTGATGACTGGTGTCATGGAGCACTGTGATGACAAGCGTCAAGGAGCATTGTGAATACAGGGGTCATGGAGCATTGGGATGACAAGGGCATGGATCATTGTGATGACAAGGTTCATGGAGCATTGGGCTGAAAATGTTCATGGAGTATTGTGATGACAGGGGTCATGGAGCATCGTGATGACTAGGGAATGGAGCATTGTGATGACAAGAGTCAGGGATCATTGTTTTGTCAGGTGTTATGGATGGTTTTGATGACAGGGGTCATGGAGCATTGTGATGATATTGGTCATGGAGCATTGTGATGAGAATGTCATGTAGCATTCGGCTGGAAATGTTAATGGATTATTGTAATGACAGGGGTCATGGAGCATTGTGATGACAAGAGAATGGGGCATGGTGATGACAAGGTCCTGGAGCATTGTGATGAGATGACCATGGAGACTTGTGATGACAACTCTCATGGAGCATTCTGATGAAAAAGGGCATGGAGCATTGTGATTTCAAGGGTCTTGGAGCTTTGTGATGACAAGGGCATGGAGCATTGTCAGGAGAAGCCATGGAGAATTCTGATGACATGCGTCATGGAGCTTTGTGCTGACAAGGGCATGGAGCATTGTGATAACAGGGGTCTTGGAGCATTGTGATGAAAAGGCATGGATCATTGTCATGTAAAAGGCATGGACACTTGTCATCACAGGGTTCAAGGAGCATACTGACGACAGGTGTCAGGGAGTATTGTGATGACAAGTGTATTCAGCAGTGTGATGACAATGATCATGGAGCATTGTGATGAGAACACCATGGATAATTGTGATGATGATCGTCATGGGGTGTTGTTATGATAAGTGTTATGGAACATTGTGATCACAAGGGTTTGGAGCATTATGATGACAGAAGTCATGGAGAATTTTGATTTCATTGTAGTGACAATAGCCTGAAGCGTTATGAAGATGGGCAAGGTGCATTGTGATGACAGGGTTCATGGAGCATTGAGATGAAAAGGGGCATGGAGCATTGTGTTTACAGGGGTCTTGGAGCATTGTGATGACAAGGGCATGGAGCATTGTGATGAGAAGGCCATGGGACCTTCTGATGACATGCGTCATGGAGCTCTGTTATGACAAGGGCATGGAGAATTTTGATTACATATTTCTTGGAGCATTGTGATGACAAGGGTCATGGAGCCTTGTGATGACAAGGCCGTGGAACATTGTGATGGCAGTGGTCGTGGTGCATTGTTATGACAGAGGTAATGGAGCATTGTGATGAGAAGGGCATTGAGCATTGGTTTGAAATATTTCATATTATATTGTGATGAGAGTGGACTGGAGCATTGTGATGACAAGGGCACGGAACACTGTGATACATGGGTCATGGAGGATTGTAATGACAAGTGCATGGAACAATGTGATGAGAGGGTACATGGAGCATTGTGATGACAGTGCCATGGAGCATAGTGAGGAAAAGGCCATGGAGCATTCTGATGACATGCGTCATGGAGCTTTTTGATGACAAGGGCATGGAGCATTGTGATTACAGGGGTCTTGGAGCATTGTGATGAAAAGGGCATGGATCATTGTGATGAAAAACGCATGGAGCCTTGTCATGACAGTGTTCAAGGAGCATACTGACGACAAGTGTCAGGGAGCATTGTGAAGACAAGTGTATTGAGCATTGTGATGACAAAGATCAGGGAGCATTCTGATCAGAAGACCAAGAATAATTGTGATGATGATCGTCATGGGGTGTGGTGATGATAAATGTTATGGAACATTGTGATCACAAGGGTTTGGAGCATTATGATGACAGAGGTCACGGAGACTTTTGATTTCATTGTAATGACAATAGCCTGAAGCATTATGATAATGGGCATGGTGCTTTGTGATGACAGGGTTCATGGAGCATTGAGATGAAAAGGGGCATGGAGCATTGTGATTACAGTGGTCTTGGAGCATTGGGCTGAAAATGTTCATGGAGTATTTTGATGACAGGTGTCATGGAGCATTGTGATGACAGAGGTCATGGAGAATTTTGATTTCATTGTGCTGACAATAGCCGGAAGCATTATGATGATGGGCATGATGCATTGTGATGACAGGGTTCATGGAGCATTGAGATGAATAGGGGCATGGAGCATTTTGATTACAGGGATCTTGGAGCATTGTGATGACAAGGGCATGGAGCATTTTGATGAGAAGTCCATGGAACATTCTGATGACATGTGTCATGGAGCTTTGTGATGACAACGGCATGGAGCATTGTGATTACAGGTGTCTTGGGGCATTGTGATGACAAGTGTCATTGAGCCTTGTGATGACAAGGCCGTAGAACATTGTGATGGCAGGGGTCAAGGAGCATTGTTATGACAGGTGTAATGGAGCATTGTGATGAGAAGGGCATGGAGCATTGGGATTACAAGTTTTATGGAGCATTGCGATGACAAATTTGTTGACCGTTGTGATAAAAAGCGCGTGAAACATTGTGATGACAAGGGTCATGGAGCATTTTTCTGACAAAAGCATGGAGCACTGTGATGACAAGTGTCACGGAGCATTGTGATGAAAAGTTCATGAATCATTGTGGTTAAAAAGGTCACAAAGCCTTGTGATGATGCAGGAATAGACCATTGTTATGAAAAATGTTATGAAGCATTGTGATGACTGGAGTCACGGAGCATGGTGATAACAGGGGTCATGGAGCATTGTGATAACAAGGGCATGGTGCATTGTGATGACAAGGGCACGGAGCATTGGTCTAATATGTTTCATGGATTATTGCGATGACATTTAGTATGGCACATTGTGATGACAAGGGCATGGAGCATTGTAATGACCAGGTCATGCAGTATTTTGAAGAGAAGTGTCAGGGAGCATTGTGATGACATATGTAATGGCCCATTGTGATGAAAATGGCATGGAGCATTGTGATGCCAAGTGTCATGGAAGATTCTGATGAAAAAGGTAATGGAGCATTGTGATGACAATGGCTTGGAGCATTGTGATGACAAGGGTCAGGGAGCATTGTGCTGACAAGTGCATGGAGAATTGTGATGACAAGGGTCATGGAGCATTCTGATGACAAGCTTGTGGAGTATTTTGATGACAATGGCATGGAGCATTGTGATGAAAACGGCATGGGACAATGTGATGAAAAAGGCATGTAGCCTTTTCGTGGCAGGGTTCAAGGAGCATTCTGACGACAAGTGTCAGGGAGCATTGTGATGACAAGTGTATTGAGAATTGTGATGACAAAATTCATGGAGCATGGTGATGAGAAGGCCATGGATAATAGTGATGATGATCATCATGGGGTGTTGTGATTACAAGTGTTATGGAACATTGTGATCACAAGGATTTGGAGCATTATGATGACAGAGGTCATGGAGAATTTTGATTTCATTGTGATGACAATAGCCTGAAGCATTATGATGATGGGCATGGTGCATTGTGATGACAGAGTTCATGGAGCATTGAGATGAAAAGGGGCATGGAGCACTGTGATTAAAGGGGTCTTGGAGCATTGTGATGACAAGCGCATAGAGCATTGTAATGACAAGGTCATGTAGAATTTTCCTGACAAAGGCATGGAGCATTGTGATGACAGGTGTCATGGAGAACTGTGATGACAAGTGTCACGGAGCATTGTGAATACAGGGGTCATGAAGCATTGGGATGACAAGTGCATGGATCATTTTGATGACAAGTGTCATGGAGCATTGGGCTGAAAAGGTTCATGGAGTGTTGTGATGACAGGGCTCATGGAGCATTGTGATGACAGAGGTCATGGAGAATTTTTATTTCATTGTGATGACAATAGCCGGAATCATTATGATGATCGGCATGATGCATTGTGATGACAGGGTTCATGGAGTATTGAGATGAAAAGGGGCATGGAGCACTGTGTTTACAGGGGTTGTGGAGCATTGTGATGACAAGGGCATGGAGCATTTTGATGAGAAGGCCATGGAACAATCTGATGACATGTGTCATGGAACTTTGTGATGACAATGGCATGGATCATTGTGATTAAAGGGGTCTTGGAGCATTGTGATGACAAGTGTCATGGAGCCTTGTGATGACAAGGCCGTGGAACATTGTGATGGCAGGGGTCATGGAGCATTGTTATGACAGGGGTAATGGAGCATTGTGATGAGAAGGGCATGCAGCATTGTGATTACAATTTTTATGGAGCATTGTGATGACTAATTTTTGGACCGTTGGAATGAAAAGCGCGTGGCACATTGTGATGACAATGGTCATGGAGCATTTTACTGACAAAGGCATGGAGCATTGTGATGACAAGTGTCACGGAGCACTGTGATGAAATGTTCATGGAGCATTGTGGATACAAAGGTAACAGAGCCTTGTGATGACGCGGGCATGGACCATTGTGATGACAAATATTATGAAGCATTTTGATGACTGGAGTCACAGAGCATTGTGATGACAGGTGTCATGGAGCATTGTGATGACAAGGTCCTGGAGCATTGTGATGAGATGACCATGGAGACTTGTGATGACAAGTCTCATGGAGCATTCTGATGAAAAGGGGCATGGAGCACTGTGATTACAGGGGTCTTGGAGCATTGTGATGACAAGGGCATGGAACATTGTGAGGAGAAGGCCATGGAGTATTCTAATGACATACATCATGCAGCATTGTGCTGAGAAAGGCATAGAGCATTGTGATGACAGGGGATAAAGAGCATTGTGAAGAAAATTTCATGGAGCATTGTGGTTAAAATGTTCACAGAGACTGTTGATGATGAGGGCATGGACCATTGTGATGAAAAAGGTCATGAAGCATTGAGATGACTGGAGTCACGGAGCATTGTGATGACAGCTGTCATTGAGCATTGTGATAACAAGTGCATGGAGCATTGTGATGACAAGGGCATGGAGCATTGTGATGACCAGGTCATGCAGTATTGTGAAGAAAGTTGTCAGGGAGCATTGTGATGACATATGTAATGGCCCATTGTGATGACAATGGCATGGACCATTGTGATGCCAAGTGTAATGGAGGATTCTGAAGACAAAGGTAATGGAGCATTGTGATGAAAATGCTTGGAGCATTGTGATGACAAGGGTCAGGGTGCATTGAGCTGACAAGTGCATGGAGAATTGTGATGACAAGGGTCATGGAGCATTCTGGTGACAAGCTTGTGGAGTATTTTGATGACAGTGGCATGGAGCATGGTGATGAAAACTGCATGGGGCTTTGTGATGAAAAAGGCATGGAGACTTTTCGTGGCAGTTTTCAATGAGCATTCTGACGACAAATGTCAGGGAGCATTGTGATGACAATGTATTGAGAATTGTGATGACAAATGTCATGGAGCATTGTGATGAAAAGGGCATGGAGTATTGTGATGACAAGCATCATGGAGCATTGTGATGACAATGTATTGAGAATTGTGATGACAAATGTCATGGAGCATTGTGATGAAAAGGGCATGGAGTATTGTGATGACAAGCATCATGGAGCGTTGTGATGACAAGTGCTATGGAACACTGTGATCACAAAGGTTTGGAGCATTGTGATGACAGAGGTCATGGATCATTTTGATTTCAAGGAGCATGGGACATTTTGATGACAAAGGCATGAAGCAATGTGATCCCAAGATTCATGGAGGATTGTGATGACAGTGGTAATGGAGTATTGTGATGACAAGCGCATAAAGCATTGTAATGACAAGGTCATGTAGCATTCTGCTGACAAATGCATGGAGCATTGTGATGACATGTGTCATGGATCACTGTGATGACAAGCGTCACGGAGCATTGTGAATACAGGGGTCATGGAGCTTTGGGATGACAAGGGCATGGATCATTGTGATGACAAGTGCCATGGAGCATTGGGCTGAAAATGTTCATGGAATATTGTGATGACAGGGGTCATTGAGCATTGTGATGACTAGGGAATGGAGCATTGTAATGACAAGGGAATGGAACATGGTGATGACAGGGGTCATGGAACATTTTGATTACAGGGGTGAGGGAGGATTGTGATGACTAGTGAGGGTACATGGTGATATCTCAGGAGAGAGCATTTGGATGAGAAGAGCATGGAGCTTTGTGATTACAAGTTATATGGAGCATAGCGAAGCCAAGGTTGTGGATCATTGTGATGGAAAGCCCGTGGCATATTTTGATGACAAGGTTCATGGAGCATTGTTCTGACAAAGGCATGGAGCATTGTGATGACAAGGGTCACGGAGCATTGTGATGAATAGTTCATGGAGCATTGTGGTTACAAACGTCACAGAGCCTTGTGATGACACGGGCATGGACCGTTGTGAGGACAAACGTTATGAAGCATTGTGATGACTGGAGTCACGAAGCATTGTGTTGACAGGGTTCATGGAGCATTGTGATGACAAGGGCATGGAGCATTGTGATGAGAAAGTCATGGTTTATTGTGAAGACAGGTGTCAGGGAGCATTGTGATGACATATATCATGGTCCATTTCGATGACAATGGCATGGTGCATTGTGATGCCAAATGTAATGGAGGATTGTGATGACAAATATGATGGAGCATTGTGATGACTAGGGCTTGGAGCATTATGATGACAAGGGCCATTGTGTATTTTCATGACAATGTCGTGAAGCATTGTGATGACATGTTCCTGGAGCATTGTGATGAGAAAACAATGGAGAATTGTGATGACAGGTCTCATGGAGCATACTGATGAAAAGGGGCATGCAGCATTCTGATTACAGGGGTCTTGGAACATTGTGATAGCAAGGGGATGTAGCGTTGTGATGACAATGGCATGGAGCATTGGTCTAATAAGTTTCATGGATTATTGTGATGACAGATGAAATGGCGCATTGTGATGAGAGTGGACATGGAGCATTATGATGACAAGGTCATGGAGCATTGGGCTGAAAATGTTCATGGAGTATAGTGATGACATGATTCATGGACCATTGTGATGACAAGGGAATGGAGCATGGTGATAACAAGGTCCTGGAGCATTTTGATGAGATGACCATGGAGACTTGTGATGACAAATCTTATGGAGCATTCTGATGAAAAGGGGCATGGAGCACTGTGATTACAGGGGTCTTGGAGCATTGTGATGACAAGGGCATGGAGCATTGTGAGGAGAAGGCCATAGAACATTTTGATGACATGCGTCATGGATTTTTGTAATGACAAGGGCATGGATCATTGTGATTACAGGGTACTTGGAGCATTGTGATGACAAGGGTCATGGAGCCTTGTGATGACATGGCCGTGGAACATTGTGATGGCAGGTGTCATGGAGCATTGTTATGACAGAGGTAATGGAGCATTGTGATGAGAAGGACTTTGAGCAATTGTCTGAAATGTTTCATGGATTATTGAGATGAGAGTGGGCATGGATCATTGTGATGACAAGGGCATATTGCATTGTGATGACAAGTGTCATGGAGCTTTGTGATGACAAGGGCATGGAGCAATGTGATGAGAGGGTTCATGGATCATTGTGATGACAATGACATGGAGTATTGTGATGCTAAGGGTCATGGAGATTTGTGATGACAAATGTCATGGAGCATTTTGATGTAAATTGTGTGGTGCATGGTGATGAGAAGGGCAGGGAGCATTTTGATGACAGGGTCATGGAGCAATTTGATAAAAAGTGTAATGGAACATTTAGATGACAGGGGTTATAGAACATTGTGATGACATGAGTCATGGAGCTTTGGGATGAAAAGGGTCATGGAGCATTTTGATGACAGTGGTTATGGAACATTGTGATGACAGGGGTCATGGAACATTGTGTGATAAGGGGATGTAGCATTGTGATGACAGCGGTCATTGAACACTGTGATTACAGGGGTGAGGGAGGACTGTGATAACTAGTGATGGATCATTGTGATATCTCAGTTGAGAGAGCATTTGGATGAGAAGTGCATAGAGCATTGTGATGACAAGGTTTATGGAGCATAGCGATGACAAGGTTGTGGATCATTGTGATGAAAAGTGCGTGTCACATTGTGATGACAAGGGTCATGGAGCATTGTTCTGACAAAGGCATGGAGCATTGTGATGACAAGGGTCACGGAGCATTGTGATGAAATGTTCATGGAACATTGTGGTTACAAAGGACACAGAGCCTTGTGATGATGCGGGCATGGACCGTTGTGATGACAAACGTGATGAAGCATTGTGATGACTGGAGTTACGGAGCATTGTGATGACAGGGGTCATGGAGCATACTGATGAAAACGGGCATGGAGCATTGTGATTACAGGGGTCTTGGAACTTTGTGATGACAAGGACATGGAGCATTGTGAGGAGAAGACCAAGGAGCATTCTGATGGCATGTGTCATTGAGCTTTGTGATGACAAGGGCATGGAGCTTCGTGATTACATGTGTCTTGGAGCATTGTGATGAAAAGGGCATGGATCATTGTGATGAAAAAGGCATGGAGCCTTGTCATGACAGGGTTCAAGGAGCATACAGACAACAAGTGTCAGGGAGCATTTTGATGACAAGTGTATTGAGCATTGTGATGATGAAGTTCATGGAGCATTTTGATGAGAAGACCATGGATAATTGTGATGACGAGCGTCATGGGGCATTGTGATGACAAGTGTTATGGAATATTGTGATCACAAGGGTTTGGAGCATTGTTATGACAGAGTTCATGGAGCATTTTGATTTCATTGTTATGACAATAGCAAGAAGCATTATAATGATGGGCATGGTGCATTGTGATGACAAGGTTCATGGATCATTGAGTTGAAAAGGGGCATAGAACATTATGATTACAGTGTTTTTGGAGCCTTGTGATGAGAAGGGTCATGGAGCCTTGTGATGACAAGGCCATGGAACATCGTGATGGCAGGTGTCATGGAGCATTGTTATGACAGTGTTAATAGAGAATTGTGATGGCAAGGGCATGGAGCACTGTGATGAGAAGGTCATGGAGCATTCTGATGACATGTGTCATGTAGCTATGTGAAGACAAGGGCATGGAGCAATGTGATGAGAGCGTTCATGGAGCATTGTGATGACAATGACATGGAAGATTGTGATGCCAAGTGTCATGGATCTTTGTGATGACAAAAGTCATGGAGCAATTTGATGGCAAGGGCGCTGTGCATTGTGATGGGAAGGGCAGGGAGCATTGTGATGACAGGGTCATGGAGCAATTTGATGAAAAGTGTCATGGAACATTTTGATGACAGGTGTTATGGAACATTGTGATGTCATGGGTCATCGAACATTGTGATGATATGTGCATGTAACATTGTGATGACAAGAGTCATGGTACATTGTGATGACAGGGGTGAGGGATTATTGTGACAAATAGTGATGTAGCATTGTGATATCAGTGTTGAGAGAGCATTTTGATGAGAAATGCATGGTGCATTTTGATGACAAATTTTATGGAGCAATGTGTTGACAAGATTGTGGAGCACTGTGATGATAAGCGCATGATGCATTGTGATGACATGTGTCACGGAGCATTGTGCTGACAAGCGCATGGAGCATTGTGATGACAAGTGTCATGGAGCAGTGTGCGGAGAAAGGGATAGATCATTGTGATGACAAGGGTCAAAGAGCATTGTGATGAATAGTTCATGGAGCATTGTGGTTAAAAAGGTCACAGAGACTGTTGATGACGAGGGCATGGACCATTGTGATGACAAAGGTCATGAAGCACTGTGATGACTGGAATCAAGGAGCATTGTGATGACAGGGGTCATGGAGCATTGTGATAAAAAGCACATGGAACATTGTGATGACAAGGGCATGGAGCATTGTGATGACGAAGTCATGCAGTATGGTGAAGACAGGTGTCAGGGAGCATTGTGATAACATATGTAATGGCCCATTGTGATGACGATGGCATGGAGCATTGTGATGCCAAGTGTCATGGAGGATTCTGATGACAAAGGTAATGGAGCATTGTGATGACAATGGCTTGGAGCATTGCGATGACAAGGGTCAATGTGCATTGTGCTGACAAGTGCATGGAGAATTGTGATGACAAGGGTCGAGGAACACTCTGATGACAAGCTTTTGGAGTATGTTGATGACAATTGCATGGAGCATTGTGATGAAAACGTCATGGAGCATTGTGATGAAAAAGGAATGGAGCCTTTTCGTGACAGGGTTCAAGGAGCATTCTGATGAAAAGTGTCAGGGAGCATTGTGATGACAAATGTATTGAGAATTGTGATGACAAAAGTCATGGAGCATTGTGATAGGAAGGCCATGGATAATTGTGATGATGATCATCATGGGGTGTTGTGATGAAAAGTGTTATGGAACATTGTGATCACAAGGTTTTGGAGCATTATGATGACAGAGGTCATGGAGAATTTTGATTTCATTGTGATGAAAATAGCATGAAGCATTATGATGATGGGCATGGTGCATTGTGATGACAGGCTTCATGGAGCATTGAGATGAAAAAGGGCATGGAGCATTGTGATTACAGGGATCTTGGAGCATTGTGATGACAAGGGCATGGAGCATTGTGATTACAGGGTTCTTGGAGCATTGTGATGACAAGGGTCATGGAGCCTTGTGATGACAAGACCGTGGAACATTGTGATGGCAGTCGTCATGGATCATTGTTATGACAGAAGTAATAGAGCATTTTGATGAGAAGGGCATTGAGCATTGGTCTGAAATATTTCATGGATTTTGTGACGAGAGTGGGCATGGAGCACTGTGATGACAAGGGCACGGAAGACTGTGATACATGGGTCATGGAGGATTGTAATGACAGGGGCATAGAGCATTGTGATGAGAACGCATCGAGCATTGTGATGACGTGTCATGGAGCTTTGTGATGACAAGGGCATGAAGCAATGTGATGAGAGGGTTCATGGAGCATTGTGATGACAATGACATGGAGCATTGTGATGCGAAGGGTCATGGTGCATTGTGATGAGAAGTGCAGGGAGCAGTTTGATGACCGGGTAATGCAGCAATTTGATAAAAAGTGTAATGGAACATTTTGATGGCAGGGGTTATAGAACATTGTGATGTAAGGGGTCTTGGAGCTTTGTGATGACATGTCTCATGGTGCATTGTGATGACAAGGTCATGGAGCATTGTGATTACATGGGTCTTGGATCGTTGTGATAAAAATGGCATGGATCATTGTGATGAAAAAAACATGGAGACGTCATGACAGGGCTCAAGGAGCATACAGACAACAAGTGTCAGGGAGCATTTTGATGAAAAGTGTATTGAGCATTGTGATGACGAAGGTCATGGAGCATTGTGATGAGAAGACCATGGATAATTGTGATGACGAGCATCATGGGACATAGATATGACAAGTGTTATGGAATATTGTGATCACAAGGGTTTGAAGCATTGTTATGATTGAGGTCATGGAGCATTTTGATTTCATTGTGATGGCAATAGCATGAAGCATTATGATGATGGGCATGGTGCATTGTGATGACAGGGTTCATGGATCATTGAGATGAAAAGTGGCATAGAGCATTGTGATTACAGTGTTCTTGATGCATTGTGATGAGAAGGGTCATGGAGCCTTGTGATGAGAAGGCCATGGAAAATCGTGATGGCAGGGGACATGGAGCATTGTTATGACAGGGGTAATGGAACTTTGTGATGGCAAGGGCATGGAGCATTGTGATGAGAAGGCCATGAAGCATTCTGATGTCATGTTTCATGGAGCTATGTGAAGACAAGGGCATGGTGCAATGTGATGAGAGCGTTCATGGAGCATTGTGATGACAATGACATGGAGCATTGTGATGCCAAGGGTCATGGATCTTTGTGATGACAAAGGTTATGGAGCATTTTGATGGCAAGGGCGTTGTGCATTGGAATGAGAATGGCAGGGAGCATTGTGATGACAGGGTCATGGACCAATTTGATGAAATGATTCATGGAATATTTTGATGACAGGGGTTATGGAACATTGAGATGTCATGGGTCATCCAACATTGTTATGATAAGTGCATGTAGCATTGTTATCACAGGAGTCATGGAACACTGTGATGACAGGGCTGAGGGGGTATTGTGACAAATAGTGATGTAGCATTGTGATATCAGTGGTGAGAGAGCATTTTGATGAGAAGTGCATGGAGCATTGTGATGACAAATATTATGGAGCATTGTGATGACAATATTGTGGAGCACTGTGATGACAAGCGCATGGTTCATTGTGATTACATGTGTCATGGAGCACTGTGCTGACAAGCGCATGGAGCATTGTGATGAGAATTGTCAAAGAGCATTGTGATGAAAAGTTCATGGAGCATTGTGGTTAAAAAGGTCACAGAGACTGCTCATGACGAGGGCATGGAGCATTGTGATGAAAAAGGTCATGAAGCATTTTGATGACTGGAGTCACGGAGCATTGTGATGACAGGGGTCATGGAGCATTGTTATAACAAGGACATGGGGCATTGTGATGACAAGGGCATGGAACATTGGTCTAGTATGTTTCATGGATTATTGCGATGACAGTTGGAATGGCGCACTGTGATGACAAGGGCATGGAGCATTGTGATGAACAGGTCATGCAGTACTGTGAAGGGAGGTGTCAGGGAGCAATTTGATGACATATGTAATGGCCCATTGTGATAACAAGGGCATGGAGCATTGTGATGACAAGGGCATGGAACATTGGTCTAATAAGTTGCATGGATTATTGTGATGACAGTTGGAATGGCACATTGTGATGACAAGGGCATGGAGCATTGTGATGACCAGGTCATGCAGTATTGTGAAGACAGGTGTCCGGGAGCATTGTGATGAGATATGTAATGGCCCATTGTGATGACAATGGCATGGAGCATTGTGAGGCCAAGTGTCATGGAGGATTCTGATGACAAAGGTAATGGAGCATTTTGATGACAATGGCTTGGAGCATTGTGATGACAAGGGTCAGGGAGCATTGTGCTGACAAGTGCATGGAGGACTGTGATGACTAGGGTCATGGAACATTCTGATGACATGCTTGTGGAGTATTTTGATGACAATGGCATGGAGCATTGTGAAGAAAATGGCATGGGGCATTGTGATGAAAAAGGCATGGAGCCTTTTCGTGACAGGTTTCAAGGAGCATTCTGACGACAAGTTTCAGGAAGCATTGTAATGACAAGTGTATTTTGAATTGTGATGACAATGGTCATGGAGCATTGTGATGAAAAGGGCATGGAGTATTTTGATGACAGGCATCATGGAGCGTTGTGATGACAATCGTTATGGAACATTGTGCTTACAAGGGTTTTGAGAATTGTGATGACAGAGGTCATGGATCATTTTGATTTCAAGGAGCATGGAGCATTATGATGAAAAGGGCATGAAGCAATGTGATCCCAAGGTTCATGGAGGATTGTGATGACAATGGCAATGGAGAACTGTGATGACTAGCACATAGAGCATTGTAATGGCAAGGTCATGTAGCATTTGCTGACAAAGGCATGGAGCATTGTGATGACAGGTGTCATGGAGCACTGTGATGACAAGCGTCAAGAAGCATTGTGAATACAGTGGTCATGGAGCATTGGGATGACAACGGCATGTTTCAATGTGATGACAAGGATCATGGAGCATTGGGCTGAAAATGTTCATGGAGTATTGTGATGACTAGGGAATGGAGCATTGTGATGACAAGAGTTCCGGATCATTGTGTTGTCAGGTGTCATGGTGTGTTGTGGTGACTGTGGTCATGGAGCATAGTGATGATACTGGCCATGGAGCATTGTGATGAGAAGGTCGTGGAGCATTGTGATTACTGGTGTCTTGGTCCATTGTAATGAAAAGGGCATGTATCATTGTGATGGAAAAGGCCTGGAGCCTTGTCATGACAGGGTTCAAGAAGCGTACTGACGACAAGTGTCAGGGAGCATTGTGATGACAAACGTCATGGAGCATTGTGATGAGAAGACCATATATAATTGTGATGATGAGCGTCATGGGCTGTTGTGATGATAATCTTATGGAACATTGTGATCACAAGGGTTTGGAGCATTATGGTGACAGAGGTCATGGAGAATTTTGATTTCATTGTGATGACAATAGCCTGAAGCATTATGATAATGGGCATGGTGCACTGTGATGACAGGGTTCATGGAGCATTGAGATGAAAAGTGGAACGGAGCATTGTGCTTACCGGGGTCTTGGAGCATTGTGATGACAAGGGCATGGAGCATTGTGATGAGAAGGCCATGGAACATTCTGATGACATGCGTCATGGAGCACTGTGATGACAAGGGCATGGGGCATTGTGATTAAAGTGGTCTTGCAGCATTGTGATGACAAGGGTCATGGAGCCTTGTGATGACATGCCATTGAACACTGTGATGGCAGGGGTCATGGAGCATTGTTATGACAGAGGTAATGGAGAATTGTGATGAGAATGGCATTGAGCTTTGGTCTAAAATGTTTCATGGTTTATTGTGATTAGATTGGGCATGGAGCACTGGGATGACAATGGCACGGAACACTGTGATACATGGTTCATGGAGGAATGTAATGTCAAGGGCATGGAGCATTGTGATGAGAAGGGCATCGAGCATAGTGATGACAAGTGTCATGGAGCTTAGTGATGACAAGGGCATGGAACAATGTGATGAGAGTGTTCATGGAGCATTGTGATGACAAAGAAATGGAGCATTGTGAAGCCAAGGGTCATGGAGATTTGTTACGACAAATAACAGGGAGCATTTCGATGACAATGGTGTGGTGCATTGTGTTGAGAAGGGCAGGGAGCATTTTGATTACAGGTTCATGCAGCAATTTGATTAAAAGTGTAATGGAATATTTTGAGGGCAGGGGTTATAGAACATTGTGATGTCAGGGGTCATGGAGCTTTGGGATGAAAAGGGTCATGGTGCACTTGGATGACAGGTGTTATGGAACATTGTGATGCCAGGGGTCATGGAACATTGTGATGATAAGGGTATGTAGCATTGTGATGACAGGGGTCATGTAATATTATGATTACCGGGGTGAGGGAGTATTGTGATGACTAGTGATGGAACATTGTGATACCTCTGGTGAGAGAGAATTTGGATGAGAAGTGCATGGAGCATTGTGATTACAAGGTTTATGGAGCATAGCGATGACAAGGTTGTGGACCGATGTGATGAATAGCATGTGGCACATTGTGATGACAAGGATCATGGAGCATTGTTCTGACAAAGACATGGAGCATTGTGATGAGAAGTGTCACGGAGCATTGTGATGAAAATTTCATGGAGCATTGTGGTTACAAAGGTCACAGAGCCTTGTGATGATGAGGGCAAGGACCGTTTTGATGACAAACTTTATGAAGAATTGTGATGACTGGAGTCATGGAGCATTGTGATGATAGGGGTCATGGTGCATTGTGATGACAAGGGCATGGAGCAGTGTGATGACAGGGGCATGGAGCATTGGTCTGACAAGTTTCATAGATTATTGTGATGACAGTGGACATGGTGCATTGTGATGACAAGGGCATGGATCATGGTGATGAGAAGGTCATGGAGTATTGTGAAGACAGGTGTCAGGAAGCATTGTGATGACATATGTCATGGTCCATTGCGATGACAATGGCATGGAGCATTGTGATGCCAATTGTAATGGAGGATTGTGATGACAAATAAAATGGAGCATTGTGATGACTAGGGCTTGGAGAACAATGATGACAAGGGCCATTGAGAATTTTCATGACAAGTTCGTGAAGCATTGTGATGACAAGGTCCTGGAGCATTGTGATGAGAAATCCATGGAGCCTAGTGAAGACAAGTCTCATATAGCATACTGATGAAAAGGGGCATGGACCATTGTGATTACAGGGGTCTTGGAACATTGTGATGAAAATGGCATGGAGCATTGTGAAGAGAAGGCCAAGGAGCATTCTGAGGACATGCGTCATTGAGCTCTGTGATGACAAGCGCATGGAGCATTGTGATTACAGAGGTCTTGGAGCATTGTGATGAAAATGGCATGGATCATTGTGATGAAAAAGGCATGGAGCCTTGTAATGACAGGGTTCAAGGAGCATACAGACAACAAGTGGCAGGGAGCATTGTGATGACAAGTGTATTGATCATTGTGACGACAAAGGTCATGGAGCATTGTGATGAGAAGACCATGGATAATTGTGATGACGAGCGTCATGGGGCATTGTGATAACAAGTGTTATCGAATATTGTGATCACAACGGTTTGGAGCATTGTTATAACAGAGGTCATGGAGCATTTTGATTTCATTGTGATGACAATAGCATGAAGCATTATGATGATGGGCATGGTGCATTGTGATGACAGTGTTCATGGATCATTGAGATGAAAAGGGGCATGGAGCATTATGAGTACAGGGATCATGGATCATTGAGATGAGAATGGGCATGGAGCATTGTGATTACAGGGGTCTTTGATCAATGTGATGAGAAGGGTCACGGAGACTTGTGATGACAAGGCCATGGAACATCGTGATGGCAGGTGTCATGGAGCATTGTTATGACAGGGGTCATGGAGCATTTTGATGGCAAGGGCATGGAGCATTGTGATGAGAAGGCCATGGAGCATTCTGATGACATGTGTCATGGAGCTTAGTGATGACAAAGGCATGGAGCAATGTGATGCCAAGGGTCATGGATATTTGTGATGACAAAGGTCATGGAGCATTTTGATGACAAGGGCGTTGTGCATTGTGATGAGAAGTGCAGGGAGCACTGTGATGACAGGGTCATGGAGAAATTTGATGAAAAGTGTCAAGGAACATTTTGATGACAGGGGTTATGGAACATTGTGATGTCAGGGGTCATCGAACATTGTGATGATAAGTGCATGTAGCATTGTGATGACAGGAGTCATGGAACATTGTGATGACAGAGGAGAGGGAGTATTGTGACGAATAGTGATGTAACATTGTTATATCAGTGGTAAGAGAGTATTTTGAAGACAAGTGCATGGAGCATTGTGATGACAAGTGTTATGGAGCATTGTGATGACAAGATTGTGTGGCACTGTGATGGCAATGGCTTGGAACATTGTGATGACAAGGGTCAGGGAGCATTGTGCTGACAAGTGCATGGAGAATTGTGATGACAAGGGTCATGGAGCATTTTGCTGACAGGGCTTATGGAAAATTGTGATGTCAGAGGTCATGGAACATTGTGATGATAAGGGGATGTAGCATTGTGATGACAGGGTCATGGAACATTGTGATTCCAGGGGTGAGGAAGTATTGTGATGACTAGTGATGGAACATTGTGATATCTCTGGTGAGAGAGCATTTTGATGAGAAGGGCATGGACCATTGTGATTACAAAGTTTATGGAGCATTGCAATGATAAGGTTGTGGACCGTTGTGATGAAATGCGCCTGGCACATTGTGATTACAATGGTCATGGAGCATTGTTCTGACAAAGACATGGAGCATTGTGATGACAAGGGTCACAGAGAATTGTGATGAAAAGTTCATGGAGCATTGTGGTTACAAAGGTCACAGAGCCTTGTGATGATGCTGGCATGGACCATTGTGATGACAAACGTTATGAAGCATTGTGATGACTGGAATCACGGAGCATTGTGATGACAGTGGTCATGGAGCATTGTGATGACAAGGGCATGGAGCATTGTGAGGAGAAGGCCAAGTAGCATTCTGAAGACATACATCATTGAGCGTTGTGATGACAAGGGCATGGCACTTTGTGATTGCAGGGGACTTGGAGCATTGTGATGAAAAGTGCATGGATCATTGTGATTAAAAAGGCATGGAGCCTTGTAATGACAGGGTTCAAGGAGAATACAGACAACAAGGGGCAGGGAGCATTGTGATGACAAGTGTATTGATCATTGTGATGACAAAGGTCATGGAGCATTGTGATGAGAAGACCATGGATAATTGTGATGACGAGCTTCATGGGGCATTGTGATGACAAGTGTTATGGAATATTGTGATCACAAGGGTTTGGAGCATTGTTATGACAGAGGTCATGTAGCATTTTGATTTCATTGTGATGACAATAGCATGAAGCATTATGATGATGGGCATGGTGCATTGTGATGACAGGGTTCATGGATCATTGAGATGAAAACGGGCATGGAGCATTGTGATTACAGGGGTCTTGGAGCATTGTGATGAGAAGAGACATGGAGCCTTGTGATGACAAGGCCATGGAACATCGTGATAACAGGGTTCATGGAGCATTGTTATGACAGGGCTAATGGAGCATTGTGATGGCAAGGGCATGGAGCATTGTGATGAGAAGGCCATGGAGCATTCTTATGACATGTGTCATGGAGGTTTGTGATGACAAGGACATGGAGCAATGTGATGAGAACCTTCATGGAGCATTGTGATGACAATGACATGGAGCATTGTGATGCCAAGGGTCATGGATCTTTGTGATGACAAAGGTCATGGAGCATTTTGATGACAAGGGCGTTGTGCATTGTGATGAGAAGGGTAGGGAGCATTGTGATGACAGGGTCATGGAGCAATTTGATGAAAAGTGTCATGGAACATTTTGATGAGAGGGGTTATGGAACATTGTGATGCCAGGGGTCACGGAACATTGTGATGATAAGTGTATGTAGCATTGTGATGACAGGTGTCATGGAACATTATGATTACAGGGGTGAGGGAGTATTGCGATGACTAGTGATGGAACACTGTGATATCTCTGGTGAGAGAGCATTTGGATGAGAAGTGCCCGGAGCATTTTGATTACAAGGTTTATGGGGCATAGCGATGACAAGGTTGTGGACCGATGTGATGAAAAGCACGTGGCACATTGTGATGACAAGGGTCATGGAGCATTGTTCTGACAAAGACATGGAGCATTGTGATGAGAAGTGTTACGGAGCATTGTGATGAAAAGTTCATGGAGCATTGTGGTTACAAAGGTCACAGAGCCTTGTGATGACGCGGGCATGGACCGTTTTGATGACAAACGTTATGAAGCATTGTGATGACTGGAGTCACGGAGCATTGTGATGATAGCGGTCATGGAGCATTGTGATGACAAGGGCATGGAGCATTGTGGTGACAGGGGCATGGAGCATTGGTCTGACAAGTTTCATAGATTAGTGTGATGACAGTGGACATGGTGCATTGTGATGACAAGGGCATGGATCATGGTGTTGAGAATGTCATGGAGTATTGTGAAGACAGGTGTCAGGGAGCATTGTGATGACATATGTCATGGTTCATTGCAGTGACAATGGCATGGAGTATTGTGATGCCAAATGTAAAGGAGGATTGTGATGACAAATACAATGGAGCTTTGTGATAACTAGGGCTTGGAGCACTATGATGACAAGGGCCATTGAGAATTTTCATGACAAGTTCGTGAAGCATTGTGATGAAAAGGTCCTGGAGCATTGTGATGAGAAATCCATGGAGCCTTGTGATGAAAATTCTCATATAGCATACTGATGAAAAGGGGCATGGACCATTGTGATTACTGGGGTCTTGGAACATTGTGATGAAAATGGCATGGAGCATTGTGAAAAGAAGGCCAAGGAGCATTCTGCGGACAGGCGTCATTGAGCTTTGTGATGACAAGTGCATGGAGCATTGTGATTACAGGGGTCTTGGAGCATTGTGATGAAAAGGGCATGGAGCCTTGTCATGACAGGTTTCAAGGAGCATACAGACAACAAGTGTCAGGGAGCATATTGATGACAAGTGTATAGAGCATTGTGATGACAAAGGTCATGGAGCATTGTGATGAGAAGACCATGGATAATTGTGATGACGAGCGTCATGGGGCATTGTGATGACAAGTGTTACGGAATATGGTGATCACAAGTGTTTGGAGCATTTTTATGACAGAGGTCATGGAGCATTTTGAATTCATTGTGAGGACAATAGCATGAAACATTATGATGATGAGCATGGTGCATTGTGATGACAGGGATCATGGATCACTGAGATGAAAAGGGGCATGGAGCATTGTGATTACAGGGATCTTGGATCATTGAGATGAAAATGGGCATGGAGCATTGTGATTACAGTGGTCTTGGAACAATGTGATGAGAAGGGTCATGGAGCCTTGTGATGACAAATACATGGAACATCGTGATGGCAGGTGTCATGGAGCATTGTTATGACAGGGGTAATGGAGCATTTTGATGGAAAGGGCATGGAGCATTGTGATGAGAAATCCATGGAGCATTCTGATGACATGTGTCATGGAGCTTAGTGATGACAAGGGCATGGAGCAATGTGATGCCAAGGGTCATGGATATTTGTGATGACAAAGGTCATGGAGCATTTTGATGGCAAGGGCATTGTGCATTGTGATGAGAATTGCAGGGATAATTTTGATGACAGGGTCATGGAGCAATTTGATGAAAAGTGTCAAGGAACATTTTGATGACAGGGTTTATGGAACACTGTGATATCAGGGGTCATCGAACATTGTGATGATAAGTGCATGTAGCATTATGATGACAGGAATCATGGATCATTGTGATGACAGACGTGAGGGAGTATTGTGACGAATAGTGATGTAACATTGTGATATCAGTGGTGAGAGAGCATTTTGATGAGAAGTGTATGGAGCATTGTGATGACAAGTTTTATGGAGCATTGTGATGACAAGATTGTGGAGCACTGCGATGACAAGCGCATGGTGCATTGTGATGACATGTGTCATGGAGCATTGTGCTGACAAGCACATGGAGCACTGTGATGACCAGGGTCATGGAGCATTGTGCTGAGAAAGGCATAGAGCATTGTGATGACAAGGGTCAAAGAGCAGTGTGATGAAAAGTTCATGGATCATTGTGGTTAAAAAGGTCACAGAGATGGTTGATGACGGGGGCATGGACCACTGTGATGACAAAAGTCATGAAACATTGTGATGACTTGAGTCACGGAGCATTGTGATGACAATGGCTTGGAACATTGTGTTGACAAGGGTCAGGGAGCATTGTGCTGACAAGTGCATGGAGAATTGTGATGACAAGTGTCATGGAGCATTTTGATGACAGGGCTTATGGAACATTGTGATGTCAGAGGTCATGGAACATTGTGATGATAAGGGGATGTAGCATTGTGATGACAGGGTCATGGAACATTGTGATTCCATGGTTGAGGGAGTATTGTGATGACTAGTGATGGAACATTGTGATATCTCTGGTGAGAGAGCAATTTGATGAGAAGGGCATGGACCATTGTGATTACAAAGTTTATGGAGCATTGCAATGATAAAGTTGTGGACCGTTGTGATGAAATGCGCGTGGCACATTGTGATGACAATGGTCATGGAGCATTGTTCTGACAAAGACATGGAGCATTGTGATGACAAGGGTCACAGAGAATTGTGATGAAAAGTTCATTGAGCATTGTGATTACAAAGGTCACAGAGCCTTGTGATGACGCTGGCAAGGACCATTGTGATGACAAACTTTATGAAGCATTGTGATGACTGGAATCACGGAGCATTGTGATTACAGGTGTCATGGAGCATTGTGATGACAGGGGCATGGAGCATTGTGAGGAGAAGGACAAGGAGCATTCTGAAGACATACGTCATTGAGCTTTGTGATGACAAGTGCATGGAGCTTTGTGATTACAGGGGTCTTGAAGCATTGTGATGAAAAGTGCATTGATCATTGTGATAAAAAAGGCATGGAGCCTTGTCATGACAGGGTTCAAGGAGCATACAGACAACAAGGGTCAGGGAGCATATTGATGACAAGTGTATTGATCATTGTGATGACAAAGGTCATGGAGCATTGTGATGAGAAGACCATGGATAATTGTGATGATGAGCTTCATCGGGCATTGTGATGACAAGTGTTATGGAATATTGTGATCACAAGGGTTTGGAGCATTGTTATGTCAGATGTCATGGAGCCTTTTGATTTCATTGTGATGACAATAGCATGAAGCATTATGATGATGGGCATGGTGCATTGTGATGACAGGGTTCATGGATCATTGAGATGAAAACGGGCATGGAGCACTGTGATTACAGGGTTCTTGGAGCATTGTGATGAGAAGGGTCATGGAGCCTTGTGATGAAAAGGCCATGGAACATCGTGATTACAGGGTTCATGGAGCATTGTTATGACAGGTGTTATGGAACATTGTGATGGCAAGGGCATGGAGCATTGTGATGAGAAGGCCATGGAGCATTCTGATGACATGTGTCATGGAGGTTTGTGATGACAAGGACATGGAGCAATGTGATGAGATCTTTCATGGTGCATTGTGATGACAATGACATGGAGCATTGTGATGCCAAGTGTCATGGATCTTTGTGATGACAAAGGTCATGGAGAATTTTGATGAGATCTTTCATGGTGCATTGTGATGACAATGACATGGAGCATTGTGATGCCAAGTGTCATGGATCTTTGTGATGACAAAGGTCATGGAGAATTTTGATGACAAGGGCATTGTGCATTGTGATGAGAAGGGTAGGGTGCATTGTGATGACAGGGTCATGGAGCAATTTGTTGAAAAGGGTCATGGAACATTTTGATGACAGATGTTATGGAACATTGTGATGCCAGGGGTCATCGAACATTGTGATGATAAGTGCATGTAGCAATGTGATGACAGGTGTCATGGAACATTGTGAAGACAGGGGTGAGGGAGTATTGTGACAAATAGTTATGTAACATTGTGATATCAGTGGTGAGAGAGCATTTAGATGAGAAGTGCAAGGAGTATTGTGATGAAAACGGTCAAAGAGCATTTTGATGAAAAGTTCATGCAGCATTGAGGTTAAAAAGGTCACAGAGACTGTTGATGATGAGGGCATGGACCATTGTGATGACAAAGGTCATGAAGCATTGTAATAACAAGGGCATGGAGCACTATGATGACAAGGGCATGGAACATTAGTCTAATAAGTTCCATGGATTGTTGCGATGACAGTTCCAATGGCACACAGTGATGACAAGGGCATGGAGCATTGTGATGACCAAGTCATGCAGTATTGTGAAGAGAGGTGTCAGGGAGCATTGTGATGACATATGTAATGGCCCATTTTGATGACAATGGCATGGAGCATTGTGATGCCAATTGTCATGGAGGATTCTGATGACAAAGGTTATGGAACACTGTGATGACAATGGCTTGGAGCATTGCGATGACATGGGACAGGGAGCATTGTGCTGACAAGTGCATGGAGAATTGTGATGACAAGGGTCATGGAGCATTCTGATGACAAGCTTGTGGAGTATTTTGATGACAATGGCATGGAGCATTTTGATGAAAATGGCATGGGGCTTTGTGATGAAAAAGACATGGAGCCTTTTCGTGGCAGGTTTCAAGGAGCATTCTGAAGACAATGTCAGGGAGCACTGTGATGACATGTATATTGAGAATTGTGATGACAAAGGTTATGGAGCATTGTGATGAAAAGGGCATGGAGTATTGTGATGACAGGCATCATGGAGCGTTGTGATGACAAGTGTTATGGAAGATTGTGATCACAAGTGTTTGGAGCATTGTGATGACAGAGGTCATGGATCATATTGATTTCAAGGATCATGGAGCATTGTGATGACAAGGGCATGAAGCAATGTGATCCCAAGTTTCTTGGAGGATTGTGATGACAATGGAAATGGAGTATTGTGATGACAAGCACATAGAGCATTGTAATGACAAGGTCATGTAGCATTTTGCTGACAAAGGCATGGAGCATTGTGATGACATGTGTCATGGAGCACTGTGATAACAAGTGTCATGGAGCATTGTGAATACAGGGGTCATGGAGCATTGGGATGACAAGGGCATGGATCATTGTGATGACAAGTGTCATGGAGCACTGGGCTGAAAATGTTCATGGAGTGTTGTGATGACAGCGGTCATGGAGCATAGTGATGAGTAGGGAATGGAGCATTGTGATGACAAGATTCCCGGATCATTGTGTTGTCAGGAGTCATGGACTGTTTTGATGACAGTGGTCATGGCGCACTGTGATGATATTGGCCATGGAGTATTGTGATGTGTAGGTCGTGGAGCATTGGGCTGAATATGTTAATGGATCATTGTGATGACAGGGGTCATGGAGCATTGTGATGACAAGGGAATGGAGAATGGTGATGACAAGGTCCTGGAGCTTTGTGATGAGATGACCATGGAGACTTGTGATGAGAAGTCTCACGGAGCATTCTGATGAAACGGGGCATGGAGCATTGTGATTACAGGGGTCTTGGAGCATTGTGATGACTAGGGCATGGAGCATTGTGATGAGAAGGCCATGGGGCATTCTGATGACATGCTTCATGGAGTTTTGTGATGACAAGCACATGGAGAATTTGGATGACAGTGATCTTGGAGCATTGTGATGAAAAGGGCACGGATCATTGTGATGAAAAAGGCATGGAGCCTTGTCATGACAAGGTTCAAGGAGCATACTGACGACAAGTGTCAGGGAGCATTGTGATGACAAGTGTATTGAGCATTGTGATGACAAAGGTCATGGAGCATTGTGATGAGAATACCATGGATAATTGTGATGATGAGCGTCATGGGGATTTGTGAAGATAAGTGTTATGGAACATTGTGATCACAAGGGTTTGGAGCATTATGATGACAGAAGTCATGGATAATTTTGATTTCATTGTGATGACAATAGCCTGAAGCATTACGATGATGGGCATGGTGCATTGTGATGACAGGGTTCATGGAGCATTGAGATGCAAAGTGGCATGGAGCATTGTGATTACAGGGGTATTGGAATATTGTGATGTCAAGGGTCAGGGAGCCTTGTGATGACAAGGACGTGGAACATTGTGATGGCAGGTGTCATGGAGCATTTTTATGACAGAGGTAATGGATCATTGTGATGAGAAGTGCATTGAGCATTGGCCCGAAAGTTTTCATGGATTATTGTGATGAGAGTGTGCATGGAGCATTGTGATGACCAGGGCACGGAACACTGTGATACATGGGTCATGGAGGATTGTGAGGAAAATGGCATGGAGCATTTTGATGAGAAGGGCATCGAGCATTGTGATGACAATGTTTATGGAGCATTGTGATGACAGTGGTTATGGAATATTGTGATGTCAGGTGTCATGGAACATTGTGATTACATAGTTGAGGGAGGATTGTGATGACTAGTGATGGAACATTTTGATATCTCAGGTGAGAGAGCATTTGGATGAGAAGTCCATGCAGCATTGTGATTACAGGGTTCTTGGAGCATTGTGATGAGAAGGGTCATGGAGCTTTGTGATGACAAGGCCATGGAACATTGTGTTGGCAGGCGCAATGGAGCATTGTTATGACTGGGGTAATGGAGCATTGTGATGGCAAGGGCATGGAGCATTGTGATGAGAAGGCCATGGAGCATTTTGATGACATGTGTCATGGAGCTTTTTGATGACAAGGGCATGGAGCAATGTGATGAGAGCGTTCATGGGGCATCGTGATGACAATGACATGGAACATTGTGATGGCAAGGGTCATGGATCTTTGTGATGACAAAGGTCATGGAGCAATTTGATGGCAAGGGCGTTGTGCATTGTGATGGGAAGGGCAGGGAGCATTGTGATGACAGGGTCATGGAGCAATTTGATGAAAAGTGTCATGGAACATTTTGATGACAGGGGTTATGGAACACTGTGATGTCAGGGGTCATGGAGCATTTTGATGAAAAGGGTCAAGGAACATTTTGATGACAGGGGTTATGTAACATTGTGATGTCAGTGGTCATCGAACATTGTGATCATAATGCATGTAGCATTTTGATGACAGGAGTCATGGAAGATTGTGATGACAGGGGTGAGGGAGTATTGTGACGAATAGTGATGTAACATTGTGATATCAGTTGGGAGAGAGCATTTTGATGAAAAGCGCATGGAGCATTGTGATGACAATGTTTATGGAGCATTGTGATGACAAGATTGTGGAGCACTGTGATGACAAACGCATGGTGTATTGTGATGACATGTGTCAAGGAGCATGGTGCTGACAAGCACAGGGAGCATTGTGATGAAAAGGGTCATGGAGCATTGTGCTGAGAAAGGCATAGAGAATTGCGATGACAAGGGTCAAAGATCATTGTGATGAAAAGTTCATGGAGCATTGTGGTCAAAAATGTCACACAGACTGTTGATGATGAGGGCATGGACCATTGTGATGACAAAGGTCATGAAGCATAGTGATGACTGGAGTCATGGAACGTTCTGATGACAGGGGTCATGGAGCATTGTGATAACAAGGGCTTGGAGCATTGTGATGACAAGGGCATGGAGCATTGGTCTAATAAGTTTTAATGGATTATTGCGATGAGAGTTGGAACGGCGATTTGTGATGACAAGGGCATGGAGCATTGTGATGAAAAGGGCATGAAGTATTGTGAAGAGAGGTGTCAGGGCGCATTGTGATGACATACGTAATGGCCCATTGTGATGACAGTAGCATGAGCATTGTGATAGCAAGTGTCATGGAGGATTCTGAAGACAAAGGTAATGGAGCATTGTGATGACAATGGCTTGGAGCATTGTGATGACATGGGTCAGGGAGCATTGTGCTGAAAAGTGCATGGAGAATTGTGATGAGAAGTGTCATGGAGCATTCTGATGACAAGCTTGTGGAGTATTTTGATGACAATGGCATGGAGCATAGTGATGAAAATGGCATGGGGCTTTGTGATGAAAAAGGCATGGAGCCTTTCTGTGACAGTGTTCAAGGAGCATTCTGACGACAAGTGTTAGGGAGCATTGTGATGACAAGTGTATTGAGAATTGTGATGACAAATGTCATGGAGCATTGTGATGAAAAGTGCTTGGAGTATTGTGATGACAGGCATCATGGAGCGTTGTGATGACAAGTGTTATGGAACATTGTGATCACAAGTGTTTGGAGCATTGTGATGACAGAGGTCATAGATCATTTTGATTTCAAGGAGCATGGAGCATTGTGATGACAAGGGCATGAAGCAATGTGATCCCAAGGTTCATGGAGGATGTGATGACAATGGTAATGGAGTATTGTGATGACAAGCGCATAGAGCATTATAATGACAAGGTAATGTAGCATTTTGCTGACAAAGGCATGGAGCATTGTGATGACAGGTGTCATGGAGCACTGTGATGACAAGCGTCACGGAACATTGTGAATACCGGGGACATGGAGCATTGTGATAAAAAGGGCATGGAACTTTGTGATGACAAGGGCATGGAACATTTGTCTAATAAGTTTCATGGATTATTGCGATGAGAGTTGGAATGGCGCTTTGTGATGACAAGGGCATGGAGCATTGTGATGACCAGGTCATTCAGTATTGTGAAAAGATTTGTCAGGGAGCATTGTGATGACATATGTAATGGCCCAATGTGATGACGATGGCATGGAGCATTGTGATGCCAAGTGTCATGGAGGATTCTGATGACAAAGTTAATAGAGCATTGTGATGACAATGGCTTGGAGAATTGCGATGACAAGGGTCAAGGAGCATTGTATTGACAAGTGCATGGAGAATTGTGATGACAAGGGACATGGAGCATTCTGGTGACAAGCTTGTGGAGTATTTTGACGACAATGGCATGGAGCATTGTGATGAAAACGGCATGGGGCATTGTGATGAAAATGGCATGGAGAGTGTTCGTGACAGGTTTCATGGAGCATTCTGACGACAAATGTCAGTGAGCATTGTGATGACAATGTATTGAGAATTGTGATGACAAAGTTCATGGAGCATTGTGATGAAAAGTGCATGGAGTATTGTGATGACAGTGGTCATGGAGCTTTGTGATTACAATGGAATGGAACATGTTGATGACAGGGTTCATGGAACATTTTGATTACAGGGGTGAGGGAGGATTGTGATGACTAGTGAGGGAACATGGTGATAGCTCAGGTGAGAGAGCATTTGGATGAGAAGTGCATGGGGCATTGTGATTACAAATTTATGGAGCATAGCGATGACAAGGTGGTGGATCATTGTGATGGAAAGCACTTGGCACATTTTCATGACAAGGGTCATGGAGCACTGTTCTGACAAAGGAATGGAGCATTGTGATGACAAGGGTCACGGTGCATTGTGATGAAAAGTTCATGGAGCATTGTGGTTACAAAGGTCACAGAGCCTTGTGATGACGCGGGCATGGACCGTTGAGATGACAAAAGTTATGAAGCATTGTGATGACTGGAGTCACGGAGCATTGTGTAGACAGGGGTCATGGAGAATTGTGATGACAAGGGCATGGAGCATTGTGATGAGAATGTCATGTAGTAGTTTGAAAACATGTGTCAGGGAGCATTGTGATGACATATGCCATGGTCCATTTCGATGACAATGGCATGGTGCATTGTGATGCCAAATGTAATGGAGGATTTTGATGACAAATATAATGGAGCATTGTGATGACTAGGGCTTGGAGCATTATGATGACAAGGGCCATTGAGAATTTTCATGACAATGTCGTGAAGCATTGTGATGAAAAGGTCCTTGAGCATTGTGATGAGAAAACCATGGATCCTTGTGATGACAGTTCTCATGGAGCATACTGATGAAAAGGGGCATGGAGCATTCTGATTACAGGGGTCCTGGAACATTGTGATAGCAAGGGCATGGAGCACTGTGATGACAAGGGCATGGAGCATTGGTCTAATAAGTTTCGTGGATTATTGTGATGACAGTGGGAGTGGCGCATTGTGATGACAGTGGTCATGGAGCATTGTGGTGATACTGGTCATGGAGCATTGTGATAAGACGGTCATGGAGCATTGGATTGAAAATGTTCATAGAGTATTGTGATGACAGGTGTCAAGGAGCATTGTGATGACAAGGGAAGGGAGCTTGGTGATGACAAGGTCCTGGAGCATTTTGATGAGATGACGATGGAGACTTGTGATGACAAGTCTCATGGAGCATTCTGACGAAAAGGGGCAAGGAGCTTTGTGATTACAGGGGTCTTGGAGCATGGTATTACAAGGGCATGGAGCATTGTGAGGAGAAGGCCATGGAACATTGTGATGGCAGCGGTCATGGAGCACTGTTATGACAGAAGTAATGGAGCATTGTGATTACAGGGGTCTTGGAGCATTGTGATGACAAGGGTCATGGAGACTTTTGAGGACAAGGCCGTGGAACATTGTGATGGCAGCGGTCATGGAGCACTGTTATGACAGAAGTAATGGAGCATTGTAATCAGAATGGCATTGAGCATTGGTCTGAAATGTTTCATGGATTACTGTGATGAGAGAGGGCATGGAGCATTGTGATGACAAGGGCACGGTACACTGTGATACATGGGTCATGGTGGATTGTAATGACAAGGGTGTGGAGCATTGTGATGAGAAGTGCATCGAGCATTGTGATGAGAAGTGTCATGGAGCTTTGTTATGACAAGGGCATGGAGCAATGTGATGAGAGGGTTCATGGAGCATTGTGATGACAATGACATGGAGCATTGTGATGCCAAGGGTCATGGAGCTTTGTGATGACTAATGTCATGGAGCATTTTGATGACAAGTGTGTGGTGCATTGTGATGAGAATGGCAGGGAGCATTTTGATGACAGGGTCATGCAGCAATTTGATGAAAAGTGTCATGGAACATTTTGATGACAGGGGTTATAGAACATTGTGATGCCAGGGATCATGGAGCTTTGGGATGAAAAGGGTCATGGAGCATTTTGATGACAGGGGTTATGGAACATTGTGGTGACTGGAGTCACGGAGCATTGTGATGACAAGGGTCATGGAGCATTGTGATAACAAGGGCATGGAGCATTGTGATGACAGGGGAATGGAGCATTGGTCTGACAAGTTTCATAGATTATTGTGATGACAGTGGACATGGTGCATTGTGATGCAAAGGGCATGGAGCCCTGTGATGAGAAGAGTCCCGGATCATTGTGTTGTCAGGTTTTATGGGTGGTTGTGATGACAGTGGTCATGGAGCATTGTGATGATATTGGTCATGGAGCATTGTGATGAGAAAGTCATGGAGCATTGGGCTGAAAATGTTAATGGATTATTGTAATGACAGGGGTCATGGAGCATTGTGATGACAAGGGAATAGAGCATGGTGATGACAATGTCCTGAGCATTGTGATGTGATGACCATGGAGACTTGTGATGACAAGTCCAATGGAGCATTCTAATGAAAAGGGGCATGGAGCATTGTGATTACAGTGGTCTTGGAGCATTGTGATGACAAGGGCATGGAGCATTTTGAGGAGAAGTCCATGGAGAATTCTGATGACATGCGTCATGGAGCTTTGTGCTGACAAGGCCATGGAGCATTGTGATTATAGGGGTCTTGGAGCATTGTGATGAAAAGGCATGGATCATTGTGATGTAAAATGCATGGAGCCTTGTCATCAAAGGGTTCAAGGAGCATACTGACGAGAGGTGTCAGGGAGTATTGTGATAACAAGTGTATTGAGCATTTTGATGACAATGATCATGGAGCATTGTGATGAGAAGACCATGGATAACTGTAATGATGATCGTCATGGGGTGTTGTGATGATAAGTGTTATGGAACATTGTGATCACAAGGGTTTGGAGCATTATGATGACAGAGGTCATGGAGAATTTTGATTTCATTGTAGTGACAATAGCCTGAAGCATTATGATGATGGGCATGGTGCATTGGGATGACAGGGTTCATGGAGCATTGAGATGAAAAGGGGTATGGATCATAGTGATTACAGGGGTCTAGGAGCATTGTGATGACAAGGGCATGGAGCATTGTGATGAGAAGCCCATGGAACCATCTGATACATGCGTCATGGAGCTTTGTTATGACAAGGGCTTGGAGAATATTGATTACAAGTTTCTTGGAGCATTGTGATGACAAGTGTCATGGAGCCTTGTGGTGACAAAGCCGTGGAACATTTTGATGCCAGTGGTCATGGTGCATTGATATGACATAGGTAATGGAGCATTGTGATGAGAAGGGCATTGAGCATTGGTTTGAAATATTTCATAGACTATTGTGATGAGAGTGGGCTGGAGCATTGTGATGACAAGGGCACGGAACAATGTGATACATGGGTCATGGAGGATTGTAATGACAAGGGCATGGAGCAATGTGATTACATGGGTCTTGGAGCATTGTGATGAAAAGGGCATGGATCATTGTGATGAAAAAGGCATGGAGCCTTGTCATGACAGGGTTCAAGGAGCATACTGACGACATGTGTCAGGGAGCATTGTGCAGACAAGTGTATTGAGAATTGTGATGACAAATATCAGGGAGCATTGTGATCAGAAGACCAAGGATAATTGTGATGATGATCGTCATGGGGTGTTGTGATGATAAATGTTATGGAACATTGTGATCACAAGTGTTTGGAGCATTATGATGACAGAGGTCATGGAGAATTTTGATTTCATCGTGATGACAATAGCCTGAAGCATTATGATGATGGGCATGGTGCATTGTGATGACAGAGTTCAAGGAGCATTGAGATGAAAAGGGGCATGTAGCATTGTGATTACAGGGGTATTGGAGCATTGTGATGACAAGCGCATAGAGCATTGTAATGACAAGGTCATGTAGAATTTTCCTGAGAATGGCATGGAGCATTGTGATGACAGGTGTCATGGAGAACTGTGACACAATTATCACGGAGAATTTTGAATACAGAAGTCATGGATCATTGGGATGACAAGTGCATGGATCATTGTGATGACAAGGGTCATGGAGCATTGGGCTGAAAATGTTCATGGAGTATTGTGATGACAGGGGTCATGGAGCATTTTGATTACAGGGGTCTTGGAGCACTGTGATGACAGGAGTCCCGGATCATTGTGTTGTCACGTGTCATGGAGTGTTGTGATGACAGGGTTCATGGAGCATTGAGATGAAAAGGGGCATGGAGCACTGTGTTTACAGGGGTTTGGAGCACTGTGATGACAAGGGCATGCGGCATTTTGATGAGACGGCCATGGAACATTCTGATGACATGTGTCATGGAGCTTTGTGATGACAACGGCATGGAGCATTGTGATTAAAGGGGTCTTGGAGCATTGTGATGACAAGTGTCATGGAGCCTTGTGATGACAAGGCCGTGGAACATTGTGATGGCAGGGGTCATGGAGCATTGTTATGACAGGTGTAATGGAGCATTGTGATGAGAAGGGCATGCAGCATTGTGATTACAATTTTTATGGAGCATTGTGATGACAAATTTTTTGGACCGTTGGGATGAAAAGCGCATGGCACAATGTGATGACAATGGTCATGGAGCATTTTAATGACAGAGGCATGGAGCATGTTGATGACAAAGGTCACGGAACATTGTGAGGAAATGTTCATGGAGCATTGTGGATACAAAGGTAACAGAGCCTTGTGATGACTTGGGCATGGACCACTGTGATGACAAATATTATGAAGCACTGTGATGACTGGAGTCACAGAGCATTGTGAGGACATGGTCCTGGAGCATTGTGATAAGATGACCATGGAGATTTGTGATGACAAGTCTCATGGAGAATTCTGATGAAAAGGGGCAAGGAGCATTGTGATTACAGTGGTCTTGGAGCATTGTGATGACAAGGGCAAGGAGCACTGTGAGGAGAAGGCCATGGAGCATTTTGATGACATACGTCATGGAGCATTGTGCTGAGAAAGGCATAGAGCATTGTGATGACAGGGGATAAAGAGCATTGTGAAGAAAAGTTCATGGAGAATTGTGGTTAAAAAGGTCACAGAGACTCTTGATGATGAGGGCATGGACCATTGTGATGACAAAGGTCATGAAGCATTGTGATGATTGGAGCCACGGAGCACTGTGATGACAGGGGTCATGGAGCATTGTGATGAGTAGGTCGTGGAGCATTGGGCTGAAAATGTTAATGGACTACTGTAATGACAGGGGTCATGGAGCATTGTGATGACAAGTGAATGGAGCATGGTGATGACAAGGTCCTGGAGGATTGTGAGGAGAAGACCATGGAGACTTGTGATGACAAGTCTCATGGAGCATTCTGATGAAAAGGGGCATGGAGCATTGTGATTACAGGGATGTGGTAGCATTGTGATGACAAGGGCATGGAGCATTTTGATGAGAAGGCCATGGAACATTCTGATGACATGTGTGATGGAGCTTTGTGATGACAAGGGCATTGAGCATTGTGATTATGTGGTCTTGGAGCATTGTGATGACAAGGGTCATGGAGCCTTGTGATGACAAGGCCGTGGAACATTGTGATGGCAGGGGTCATGGAGCATTGTTATGACAGGGGTAATGGAGCATTGTGATTACAAAGTTTAGGGAGCATTGCGATGACAAATTTGTGGACCTTTGGGATGAAAAGCGTATGGCACATTGTGATGACAAGTGTCATGGAGCATTTTTCTGACAAAGGCATGGAGCATTTTGATGACAAGGGTCACGGAGCATTGTGATGAAATGTTCATGGAGCATTGTGGTTACAAAGGTAACAGAGCCTTGTGATGACGCGGGCATCAACAATTGTGATGACAAATGTTATGAAGAATTGTGATGACTAGAGTCAAGGAGCATTGTGATGACAGGGGCCATGGAGCATTGTGATGACAAGGGCATGGAGCATTGTGCTGAGAAAGGCATAGAGCTTTGTGATGACAAGTGTTAAAGAGCATTGTGATGAAATGTTCATGGAGCATTGTGGTTAAAAAGGTCACAGAGACTGTTGATGATGAGGGCATGGACAATTGTGATGACAAAGGTCATGGAGCATTGTGATGACTGGAGTCACGGAGCTTTGTGATGACAGGGTTCATGGAGCATTGTGATAACAAGGGCATGGAGCATTGTGATGACACGGGCATGGATCATTGGTCTAATACGTTTCATGGATTATTGTGATGACAGTTCGAATGGCGCATTGTGATGACATGGGCATGGAGCATTGTGATGACCAGGTCATGCAGTATTGTGAAGAGAGGTGTCAGGGAGCATTGTGATGACATATGTAATGGCCCATTGTGATGACAATGGCATGGAGCATTGTGATGCCAAGTGTCATGGAGGATTCTGATGACAAAGGTAATGGAGCATTGTGATGACAATGGCTAGGAGCATTGTGAAAACAAGGGTCAGGGAGCATTGTGCTGACAAGTGTATGGAGAATTATGATGACAAGGGTCATGGAGCATTCTGAAGACAAGCCTGTAGAGTATTTTGATGACAGTGGCATGGAGCATTGTGATGAAAATGGCATGGGACATTGTGATGAAAAAGGCATGGAGCCTTTTCGTGACAAGTTTCAAGGAGCATTCTGATGACAAGTGTCAGGGAGCATTGTGATGAAAAGTGTATTGAGAATTGTGATGACAAATGTCATGGAGCATTGTGATGAAAAGGGCATGGAGTATCGTGATGACAGGCATCATGGAGCGTTGTGATGAAAAATGTTATGGAACATTGTGATCACAAGGGTTTGGAGCATTGCGATGACAGAGGTCATGGATCATTTTGATTTCAAGGAGCATGGAGCATTGTGATGACAAGGGCATGAAGCAATGTGATCCCAAGGTTCATGGAGGATTGTGATGACAATTGTAATGGAGTATTGTGATGACAAACGCATAGAGCATTGTAATGAAAAGGTCATGTAGCATTTTGCTGACAAAGGCATGGAGAATTGTGATGACATGTGTCATGGAGCACTGTGATGATAAGCGTCACGGAGCATTGTGAATACAGCGGTCATGGAGCATTGGGATGACAAGGGTCATGGAGCATTGTGATGAGTAGGGAATGGAGCATTGTGATGAGAAGACCATGGATAATTGTGATGACGAGCGTCATGGGGCATTTTGATGACAAGTTTTATGGAATATTGTGATCACAAGGGTTTGGAGCATTGTTATGACAGATGTCATGGAGCAATTTGATTTAATTGTAATGACAATAGCATGAAGCATTATGATGATGGGCGTGGTGCATTGTGATGACAGGGTTCATGGATCATTGAGAGGAAAAGGGGCATAGAGCATTGTGATTACAGCGTTCTTGGAGCATTGTGATGAGAAGGGTCATGGAGCCTTGTGATGACAAGGCCATGGAACATCGTGATGGCAGGGGTCATGGAGCATTGTTATGACAGTGGTAATGGAGCATTGTGATGGCAAGGGCATGGATCATTGTGATGAGAAGGCCATGGAGCATTCTGATGACATGTGTCATGGAGCCTTGTGAAGACAAGGGCATGGAGCAATGTGATGAGAGCGTGCATGGAGCATTGTGATGACAATGACATGGAGCACTGTGATGCCAAGGGTCATGGATCTTTGTGATGACAAAGGTCATGGAGCATTTTGATGGCAAGGGCGTTGTGCATTGTGATGAGAAAGGCAGGGAACATTCTAATGACAGGGTCTTTGAGCAATTTGATGAAAAGTGTCATGGAACATTTTGATGACCGGTGTTATGGAACATTGTGATGTCAGGGGTCATCGAACATTGTGATGATAAGTGCATGTAGCATTGTGATGACAGGAGTGGCGGAGTATTGTGACAAATAGTGATGTAGCATTGTGATATCAGTGGTGAGAGCGCATTTTGATGAGAAGTGCATGGAGCATTGTGATGACAAATTTTATGGAGCATTGTGAAGACAAGATTGTGGAGCACTGTGATGCCAAGCACATGGTGCATTGTGATGACATGTGTCATGGAGCATTGTGCTGCCAAGCGCATGGAGCATTGTGATGACAAGGGTCAAAGAGCGTTGTGATGAAAAGTTCATGGAGCATTGTGGTTAAAAAGGTCACAGAGACTGTTCATGACCAGGGCATGGACCATTGTGATGACAAAGGTCATGAAGCATTGTGATGATTGGAGCCACGGAGCATTGTGATGACAGGGGTCATGGAGCATTGTGATGAGTAGGTCGTGGAGCATTGGGCTGAAAATGTTAATGGACTACTGTGATGACAGGGGTCATGGAGCATTGTGATGACAAGTGAATGGAGCATGGTGATGACAAGGTCCTGGAGGATTGTGAGGAGAAGACCATGGAGACTTGTGATGACAAGTCTCATGGAGCATTCTGATGAAAAGGGGCATGGAGCATTGTGATTACAGGGATGTGGTAGCATTGTGATGACAAGGGCATGGAGCATTTTGATGAGAAGGCCATGAAGCATTCTGATGACATGCGTCATGGAGCTTTTTGATGACAAGGGCATGGATCATTGTGATTACAGGGATCTTGGAGCATTGTGATGAAAAGGGCATGGATTATTGTTATGACAAAGGCATGGAGCCTTGTCATGACAGGGTTCAAGGACCATACTGACGACAAGTGTCAGGGAGCCTTGTGATGACAAGTGTATTGAGCATTGTGATGACAAAGATCATGGAGCATTGTGAATAGAAGACCATGGAAAATTGTGATGATGAGCGTCATGGGGTGTTGTGATGATAAGTGTTATGGAACTTTGTGATCACAAGTGTTTGGAGCATTATGATGACAGAGGTCATGGAGAATATTGATTTCATTGTGATGACAATAGCCTGAAGCATGATGATGATGGGCATGGTGCATTGTGATGGCAGGGTTCATGGAGCATTGAGATGAAAAGGGGCATGGAGCATTGTGTTTACAAAGGTCTTGGAGCATTGTGATGACAAGGGCATGGAGCATTGTGATGAGAAGGCCATGGAACTTTCTGATGACATGCGTCATGGAGCTTTGTGATGACAAGGGCAAGAAGCATTGTGATTACAGTGGCCTTCAGCATTGTGATGACAAGTGTCATGGAACCTTGTGATAACTAGGCCGTGGAACACTGTGATGGCAGGGGTCATGGTGAATTGTTATGACAGAGGTAATGGAGCATTGTGATGAGAAGGGCATGGAACATTGTTCTGAAATGTTTCATGGATTATTGTGATGAGAGTGGACATGGAGCATTGTGATGACAAGGGTACGGAACACTATGATACATGGGTCATGCAGGATTGTAATGACAAGGGCATGGAGCATTGCGATGAGAAGGGCATCGAACATTGTGATGACAAGTGTCATGGAGCTTTGTGATGACAAGGGCATTGAGCAATGTTATGAGAGGGTTCATGGAGCATTGTGATGACAATGACATGGAGCATTGTGATGCCAAGTGTCATGGAGCTTTGTGATGACAAGTCATGGAGCATTTTGATGACAAGGGCATGGTGCGTTGTGATGAGAAGTGCAGGGAGCATTTTGATGACCGGGCCATGCAGCAATTTGATGAAAAGTGTAATGGAATATTTTGATGGCAGGTGTTATAGAACATTGTGATGTCAGGGGTCTTGGAGCTTTGGGATGAAAAGGATTATGGAGCATTTTGATGACAGGGGTCATGGAACATTGTGATGATAAGGGGTTGTAGCAGTGTGATGACAGGGTTATGGAACATTGTGATTACATGGGTGAGGGTGTATTGTGATGACTAGTCATGGAACAATGTGATATCACTTGTGAGAGAGCATTTTGATGAGAAGTGCATGGACCATTGTGATTACAATGTTTATGGAGCATTGCAATGACAAGGTTGTGGACCGTTGTAATGAAATGCGCGTGGCACATTGTGAAGACAATGGTCATGGAGCATTGTTCTGACAAAGACATGGAGCATTGTGATGACAAGGGTCACTGTGAATTGTGATGAAAATTTCATGGAGTATTGTGGTTACGAAGGTCACAGAACCTTGTGATGACACGGGCATGGATCATTGTGATCACAAACGTTATGAAGCATTGTGATGACTGGAGTCACGGAGCATTGTGATGACAGGGTTCATGGAGCATTGTGATGACATGTATCATAGAGCATTGTGCTGACAAGCGCATGGAGCATTGTGATGACAAGGTTCATGGAGCATTGTGCTGAGAAAGGCATAGAGCATTGTGATGACAAGGGTCAAAGAGCATTGTGATGAAAAGTTCATGGATCATTTTGGTTAAAAAGCTCACAGAGAGTGATGATGACGAGGGCATGGCCCATTGTGGTGACAAAGGTCATGAAGCATTGTGATGACTGGAGTCACAGTGCATTGTGATGGTAGGGGTCATGGAGCAATGTGATAACAAGGGCATGGAGCATTGTGATGACCAGGGCAAGGAGCATTGGTCTAATAAGTTTCATGGATTATTGCGATGACAGTTGGAATGGCGCATTGTGATGACATGGGCATGGAGCATTGTGATGGCCAGGTCATGCAGTATTGTGAAGACAGGTGTCAGGGAGCATTGTGATGACATATGTAATGGCCCATTGTGATGACAATGGCATGGAGCATTGGGATGCCATGTGTCATGGAGGATTCTGATGGCAAAGGTAATGGAGCATTGTGATGACAATGGCTTGGAGCATTGTGATGACAAGGGTCAGGGAGCATTGTGCTGACAAGTGCATGGAGAAATGTGATGACAATGGTCATGGAGCATTCTGATGACAAGCTTGTGGAGTATTTTGATGACAATGGCATGGAGCATTGTGATGAAAACGGCATGGGGCATTGTGATGAAAAACGCATGGAGCCTTTTCCTGACAGGGTTCAAGGAGCATACTGATGACAAGTGACAGGGAGACTTGTGATGACAAGTGTATTGAGAATTGTGATGACAAAGGTCATGGAGCATTGTGATGAGAAGAGCATGGAGTATTGTAATGACAGGCATCATGGAGCGTTGTGATGACAAGTGTTATGGAACATTGTGATCACAAGGGTTTGGAGCATTGTGATGACAGAGGTCATGGATCATTTTGATTTCAAGGAGCATGGAGCATTGTGAGGACGAGGGCATGAAGCAATGTGATCCCAAATTTCATGGAGGATTGTGATGATAATGGAAATGGAGTATTGTGATGACAAGCACATAGAGCATTGTAATGACAAGGTCATGTAGCATTTTGCTGACAAAGGCATGGAACATTGTTATGACATGTGTCATGGAGCACTGTGATGACAAGCGTCACGGAGCATTGTGAATACAGGGGTCATGGAGCATTGGGATGTCAAGGGCATGGATCATTGTGATGACAAAGGTCATGGAGCACTGGGCTGATAATGTTCATGGAGTGTTGTGATGACAGGTGTCATGGAGCATTGTGATGACTATGGAATGGAGCATTGTGATGACAAGAGTCGCGGATCATTGTGTTGTCAGGTGTCATGGAGTGTTGTGATGACAGTGGTCATGGAGCATTGTGATGATATTGGCCATGGAGCATTGTGATGAATATGTCTTGGAGCATTGGGCTGAAAATATTCATGGATTATTGTGATGACAGGGGTCATGGAGCATTGTGATGAGAAGGGAATGGAGCATGGTGATGACAAGGTCCAAGAGCATTGTGATGAGAAGACCATGGAGACTTGTCATGACAAGTCTCATGGAGCATTCTGATGAGAAGGGGCATGGAGCATTGTGTTTACAGGGGTCTTGGAGCATTGTGATGACTAGGGCATGGAACACTGTGATACATGTCTCATTTGTCATGGAGGATTGTGATGACAAGTCATGGAGCATTGTGATGACAAGGGCATGGAGCATTGTGATGACAGGAGAATGGAGCATTTGTCTGACCAGATTCATAGATTATTGTGATGACAGTGGACATGGTGCATTGTGATGACAAGGGCATGGATCATTGTGTTGAGAAAATCATGGCGTATTGTGAAGACAGGTGTCAGGGAGCATTGTTATGACATATGTCATGGTCCATTGAGATGACAATGACATGGAGTATAGTGATGCCAAATGAAATGGAGAATTGTGATGACAAATATAATGGAGCATCGTGATGACTATGGCTTGGAGCATTATGATGACAATGGCCATTGAGAATTTTCATGACAAGGTCATGAAGCATTGTGATGACTGGAGTCACGGAGCATTGTGATGACATATGTCATGGAGCATTGTGATAACAAGGGCATGGAGCATTGTGATTACAAGGGCAAGGAGCATTGGTCTAATAAGTTTCATGGATTATTTTGATGACAGTTGGAATGGCACATTGTGATGACAAGGGCATGCAGCATTGTGATGACCAGGTCATGCAGTATTGTGAAGACAGTTGTCAGGGCTCATTGTGATGACATATGTAATGGCCCATTGTGATGACAATTGCATGGAGCATTGTGATGCCAAGTGTCATGGAGGATTGTGATGACAAAGGTAATGGAGCATTGTGATGACAATGGCTTGGAACATTGTGATGACAAGGGTCAGGGAGCATTGTGCTGACAAGGGCATGGAGAATTGTGATGAGAAGGGTCATGGAGCATTTTGATGACAGGGTTTATGGAACATTGTGATGTCAGTGGTCATGGAACATTGTGATGATAAGGGGATGTAGCATTGTGATGACTGGGTCATGGAACATTGTGATGCCAGTGGTGAGGGTGTATTGTGATGAGTAGTGAAGGAACATTGTGATATCTCTGGTGAGAGAGCATTTTGATGAGAAGTGCATGGACCATTGTGATTATAAGGTTTATGGAGCATAGCGATTACAAATTTGTGGACCGATGTGATGAAAAGCATGTGGCACATTGTGATGGCAAGGGTCAAGGAGCATTGTTCTGACAAAGGCATGGAGCATTGTGATGACAAGGGTCACGGAGCATTGTGATGAAAAGTTCATGGAGCATTGGGGTTACAAAGGTCACAGATCCTTGTGATGACGCGGGCATGGACCGTTTTGATGACAAACGTTATGAATCATTGTGATGACTGGAGTCACGGAGCATTGTGATGATAGGGGTCATGGAGCATTGTGATGACAAGGGCATGGAGCATTGTGTTAACAGGGTCATGGAGCATTGGTCTGACAAGTTTCATAGATTATTGTGATGACAGTGGACATGGTGCATTTTGATGACAAGGCCATGGATCATTGCGAAGAGAAAGTCATGGAGTATTGTGAAGACAGGTGTCAGGGAGCATTGTGATGACATATGTCATGGTCCATTGCAATGACAATGGCAGGTAGCATTGTGATGCCAAATGTAATGGAGGATTTTGATGAGAAATATAATGGAGCATTGTGATGACTAGAGCTTGGAGCATTATGATGACAAGGGCCATTGAGAATTTTCAGAAAAAGTTCGTGAAGCATTGTGATGACGAGGTCCTGGAGCATTGTGATGAGAAATGCATAGAGACTTGTGATGACAAATCTCATGGAGCATACTGATGATAAGGGGCATGGAGCATTGTGATTACAGGGGTCTTGGAACATTGTGATGACATGGGCATGGATCATTGTGAGGAGAAGGCCAAGGAGCATTCTGAAGACATGTTTCATTGAGCTTTGTGATGCCAAGGGCATGGAGCATTGTGTTTAAAGGGGTCTTGGAGCATTGTGAGGAAAAGGGCATGGATCATTGTGATGAAAAATGCATGGAGCCTTGTCATGACAGGGTTCATGGAGCATACAACAACAAGTGTCAGGGAGCATTTTGATGACAAGTGTATTGAGCATTGTGATGACAAAGGTCATGGAGCATTGTGATGAGAAGACCATGGATAACTGTGATGACGAGCGTCACGGGGCACTGTGATGACACGTGTTATGGAATATTGTGATCAGAAGGGTTTGGAGCATTTTTATTACAGAGGTCATGGAGCATTTTGATTTCATTGTGATGACAATAGCATGAAGCATTATGATGATGGGCATGGTGCACTGTGATGACAGGGTTCTTGGAGCATTGAGATGAAACGGGGCATGGAGCATTGTGATTAAAGGGGTCTTGGAGAATTGTCATGACAAGGGTCATGGAGCTTTGTGATGAGAAGGCCACGGAACATCATGATGGCAGTGGTCATGGAGCATTGTTATGAGAGGGGTAATGGAGCACTGTGATGGCAAGCGCATGGAGCATTGTGATGAGAAGGCCATGGAGCATTCTGATGACATGTGTCATGGATCTTTGTGATGACAAGTCATGGAGCAATGTGATGAGAGTGTTCATGGAGCACTGTGATGACAATGACTTGGAGCATTGTGATGCCAAGGGTCATGGATCTTTGTGATGACAAATGTCATGGAGCATTTTGATGACAAGTGCGTTGTGCACTGTGATGAGAAGGGCAGGTAGCATTGTGATGACCGGGTCATGGAGCAATTTGATGAAAAGTGTCATGGAACATTTTGATGACAGGTGTTATGGAACATTTTGATGAAAGGGCATGGAGCATTGTGCTTAAATGGTTCTTGGAGCCCTGTGATGACAAGTGTCATGGAGCCTTGTGATGACTAGCCCGTGGATCATTGTGATGACAGGGGTCATGGAGCATTGTTATGACAGGGGTAATGGAGCATTGTGATGAGAAGGGCATGGAGCATTGTGATTACAAGGTTTATGGAGCATTGCTATGACAAATTTGTGGACTGTTGTGATGAATATCGCGTGGCACATTGTGATGACAAGGGTCATGGAGCATTTTTCTGACAAAGGCATGGAGCACTGTGATGACAAGAATCATGGACAATTGTGATGAAAAGGTTATGGAGCATTGTGGTTACAAACGTCACAGAGCCTTGTGATCAGGCGGGCAGGGACAAATGTGATGAAAAATGTTATGAAGCATTGTGATGACTGGAGTCACGGAGCATTGTGATGAAAGGTGTCATTGAGTACTGTGATGACAAGGGCATGGATCATTGTGATGACAAGTGTCATGGAGCACTGGGCTGAAAATGTTCATGGAGTATTGTGATGACAGGGGACATGGAGCCTTGTGATGACAAGGCCGTGGAACACTGTGATGGCAGGGGTCATGGAGCATTGTTATGACAGGTGTAATGGAGCATTGTGATGAGAAGGGCATGGAATATTGGTCTGAAATGTTTCATGGATTATTGTGATGAGAGTGAGCATGGAGCATTGTGATGACAAGGGCACGGAACACTGTGATACATGGGTTATGCAGGATTTTAATGACTAGGGCATGGAGCATTGAGATGAGAAGGGCATCGAGCATTGTGATGACAAGTGTCATGGAGCTTTGTGATGACAAGGGCATGGAGCAATGTGATGAGAGTGTTGATGGAGCATTGTGATGACAATGACATGGAGCATTGTGATGCCAAGTGTCATGGAGCTTTGTGATGAGAAGTCATGGAGCATTTTGATGACAAGGGAATGGTGCATTGTGATGAGAAGTGCAGGGAGAATTTTGATGACCGGGTCATGCAGCAATTTGATAAAAAGTGTAATGGAATATTTTGATGGCAGGGGTTATAGAACATTGTGATGTCAGGGTTCTTGGAGCTTTGGGATGAAAAGTGTCATGGAGCATTTTGATGACAGGGGTTATGGAACATTGTTATGTCAGGGGTCATGGAACATTGTGATGATAAGAGGATGTAGCATTGTGATGACAGGGTCATGGAACATTATGATTACAGGGGTGAGGAAGTATTGTGATGACTATGATGGAACATTGTGATATCTCTGGTGAGAGAGCATTTGGATGAGAAGTGCATGGACAATTGTGATTACAAAGCTTATGGAGCATTGCAATGATAAGGTTGTGGACCGTTGTGATGAAATGTGCGTGGCACATTGTGATGACAATGGTCATGGAGCATTGTTCTGACAAAGACATGGAGCAGTGTGATGACAAGAGTCACAGAGAATGGTGATGAAATGTTCATGGGGCATTGTGGATACAAATGTCACAGAGCCTTGTGATGATGCGAGCATGGACCATTGTGATGACAAACGTTATGAAGCATTGTGAGGACTGGAGTCACGGAGCATTGTGATGACAGGGGTCATGGAGTATTGTGATGACAACGGCATGGAGCATTGTGATGACAGGGGAATGGAGCATTGATCTGACAAATTTCATAGATTATTGTGATGACATTGGACATGGTGCATTGTGATGACAAGTGCATGGAGCATTGTGATGAGAAGGTCATGGAATATTGTGAAGACAGGTGTGAGGGAGCATTGTGATGACATATGACATGGTCCACTGCGATGACAATGGCATGGAGCATTGTGATGCCAAATGTAATGGAGGATTGTGATGACAAATATAATGGAGCATTGTGAAGATTAGGGCTTGGAGCACTATGATGAAAAGGGCCATTGAGAATTTTCATGACAAGGTCGTGAAGCATTGTGATGACAAGGTCCTGGAGCATTGTGATGAGAAATCTATGGAGCCTTGTGATGACCAGTCTCATGGAGCATACTGATGAAAAGGGGCATGGAGCATTGTGATTACAGGGGTCATGGAACATTGTGATGACAAGGGCATGGAACATTGTGAGGAGAAGACCAAGGAGCATTCTGATGGCATGCGTCATTGAGCTTTGTGATGACAAGGGCATGGAGCATTGTGATTACATGGGTCTTGGAGCATTGTGATGCAAATGGCATGGATCATTATGATGAAAATGGCATGGAGCCTTGTCATGACAGGGTTCACGGAGCATACAGACAACAAGTGTCAGGGAGCATTCTGATGACAAGTGTATTGACCATTGTGATGACAAAGGTCATGGAGCATTGTGATGAGAAGACCATGGATAATTGTGATGACGAGCGTCATGGGACATTGTGATGACAAGTGATATGGAATATTGTGATCACAAGGGTTTGGAGCATTGTTACGACTGATGTCAGGGAGCATTTTGATTTCACTGTGATGACAATAGCATGAAGCATTATGATGATGGGCATGGTGCATTGTGATGGCAGGGTTCATGGAGCATTGAGATGAAAAGGGGCATGGAGCATTGTGTTTACAAAGGTCTTGGAGCATTGTGATGACAAGGGCATGGAGCATTGTGATGAGAAGGCCATGGAACTTTCTGATGACATGCGTCATGGAGCTTTGTGATGACAAGGGCAAGAAGCATTGTGATTACAGTGGCCTTCAGCATTGTGATGACAAGTGTCATGGAACCTTGTGATAACTAGGCCGTGGAACACTGTGATGGCAGGGGTCATGGTGAATTGTTATGACAGAGGTAATGGAGCATTGTGATGAGAAGGGCATGGAACATTGTTCTGAAATGTTTCATGGATTATTGTGATGAGAGTGGACATGGAGCATTGTGATGACAAGGGTACGGAACACTATGATACATGGGTCATGCAGGATTGTAATGACAAGGGCATGGAGCATTGCGATGAGAAGGGCATCGAACATTGTGATGACAAGTGTCATGGAGCTTTGTGATGACAAGGGCATTGAGCAATGTTATGAGAGGGTTCATGGAGCATTGTGATGACAATGACATGGAGCATTGTGATGCCAAGTGTCATGGAGCTTTGTGATGACAAGTCATGGAGCATTTTGATGACAAGGGCATGGTGCGTTGTGATGAGAAGTGCAGGGAGCATTTTGATGACCGGGCCATGCAGCAATTTGATGAAAAGTGTAATGGAATATTTTGATGGCAGGTGTTATAGAACATTGTGATGTCAGGGGTCTTGGAGCTTTGGGATGAAAAGGATTATGGAGCATTTTGATGACAGGGGTCATGGAACATTGTGATGATAAGGGGTTGTAGCAGTGTGATGACAGGGTTATGGAACATTGTGATTACATGGGTGAGGGTGTATTGTGATGACTAGTCATGGAACAATGTGATATCACTTGTGAGAGAGCATTTTGATGAGAAGTGCATGGACCATTGTGATTACAATGTTTATGGAGCATTGCAATGACAAGGTTGTGGACCGTTGTAATGAAATGCGCGTGGCACATTGTGAAGACAATGGTCATGGAGCATTGTTCTGACAAAGACATGGAGCATTGTGATGACAAGGGTCACTGTGAATTGTGATGAAAATTTCATGGAGTATTGTGGTTACGAAGGTCACAGAACCTTGTGATGACACGGGCATGGATCATTGTGATCACAAACGTTATGAAGCATTGTGATGACTGGAGTCACGGAGCATTGTGATGACAGGGTTCATGGAGCATTGTGATGACATGTATCATAGAGCATTGTGCTGACAAGCGCATGGAGCATTGTGATGACAAGGTTCATGGAGCATTGTGCTGAGAAAGGCATAGAGCATTGTGATGACAAGGGTCAAAGAGCATTGTGATGAAAAGTTCATGGATCATTTTGGTTAAAAAGCTCACAGAGAGTGATGATGACGAGGGCATGGCCCATTGTGGTGACAAAGGTCATGAAGCATTGTGATGACTGGAGTCACAGTGCATTGTGATGGTAGGGGTCATGGAGCAATGTGATAACAAGGGCATGGAGCATTGTGATGACCAGGGCAAGGAGCATTGGTCTAATAAGTTTCATGGATTATTGCGATGACAGTTGGAATGGCGCATTGTGATGACATGGGCATGGAGCATTGTGATGGCCAGGTCATGCAGTATTGTGAAGACAGGTGTCAGGGAGCATTGTGATGACATATGTAATGGCCCATTGTGATGACAATGGCATGGAGCATTGGGATGCCATGTGTCATGGAGGATTCTGATGGCAAAGGTAATGGAGCATTGTGATGACAATGGCTTGGAGCATTGTGATGACAAGGGTCAGGGAGCATTGTGCTGACAAGTGCATGGAGAAATGTGATGACAATGGTCATGGAGCATTCTGATGACAAGCTTGTGGAGTATTTTGATGACAATGGCATGGAGCATTGTGATGAAAACGGCATGGGGCATTGTGATGAAAAACGCATGGAGCCTTTTCCTGACAGGGTTCAAGGAGCATACTGATGACAAGTGACAGGGAGACTTGTGATGACAAGTGTATTGAGAATTGTGATGACAAAGGTCATGGAGCATTGTGATGAGAAGAGCATGGAGTATTGTAATGACAGGCATCATGGAGCGTTGTGATGACAAGTGTTATGGAACATTGTGATCACAAGGGTTTGGAGCATTGTGATGACAGAGGTCATGGATCATTTTGATTTCAAGGAGCATGGAGCATTGTGAGGACGAGGGCATGAAGCAATGTGATCCCAAATTTCATGGAGGATTGTGATGATAATGGAAATGGAGTATTGTGATGACAAGCACATAGAGCATTGTAATGACAAGGTCATGTAGCATTTTGCTGACAAAGGCATGGAACATTGTTATGACATGTGTCATGGAGCACTGTGATGACAAGCGTCACGGAGCATTGTGAATACAGGGGTCATGGAGCATTGGGATGTCAAGGGCATGGATCATTGTGATGACAAAGGTCATGGAGCACTGGGCTGATAATGTTCATGGAGTGTTGTGATGACAGGTGTCATGGAGCATTGTGATGACTATGGAATGGAGCATTGTGATGACAAGAGTCGCGGATCATTGTGTTGTCAGGTGTCATGGAGTGTTGTGATGACAGTGGTCATGGAGCATTGTGATGATATTGGCCATGGAGCATTGTGATGAATATGTCTTGGAGCATTGGGCTGAAAATATTCATGGATTATTGTGATGACAGGGGTCATGGAGCATTGTGATGAGAAGGGAATGGAGCATGGTGATGACAAGGTCCAAGAGCATTGTGATGAGAAGACCATGGAGACTTGTCATGACAAGTCTCATGGAGCATTCTGATGAGAAGGGGCATGGAGCATTGTGTTTACAGGGGTCTTGGAGCATTGTGATGACTAGGGCATGGAACACTGTGATACATGTCTCATTTGTCATGGAGGATTGTGATGACAAGTCATGGAGCATTGTGATGACAAGGGCATGGAGCATTGTGATGACAGGAGAATGGAGCATTTGTCTGACCAGATTCATAGATTATTGTGATGACAGTGGACATGGTGCATTGTGATGACAAGGGCATGGATCATTGTGTTGAGAAAATCATGGCGTATTGTGAAGACAGGTGTCAGGGAGCATTGTTATGACATATGTCATGGTCCATTGAGATGACAATGACATGGAGTATAGTGATGCCAAATGAAATGGAGAATTGTGATGACAAATATAATGGAGCATCGTGATGACTATGGCTTGGAGCATTATGATGACAATGGCCATTGAGAATTTTCATGACAAGGTCATGAAGCATTGTGATGACTGGAGTCACGGAGCATTGTGATGACATATGTCATGGAGCATTGTGATAACAAGGGCATGGAGCATTGTGATTACAAGGGCAAGGAGCATTGGTCTAATAAGTTTCATGGATTATTTTGATGACAGTTGGAATGGCACATTGTGATGACAAGGGCATGCAGCATTGTGATGACCAGGTCATGCAGTATTGTGAAGACAGTTGTCAGGGCTCATTGTGATGACATATGTAATGGCCCATTGTGATGACAATTGCATGGAGCATTGTGATGCCAAGTGTCATGGAGGATTGTGATGACAAAGGTAATGGAGCATTGTGATGACAATGGCTTGGAACATTGTGATGACAAGGGTCAGGGAGCATTGTGCTGACAAGGGCATGGAGAATTGTGATGAGAAGGGTCATGGAGCATTTTGATGACAGGGTTTATGGAACATTGTGATGTCAGTGGTCATGGAACATTGTGATGATAAGGGGATGTAGCATTGTGATGACTGGGTCATGGAACATTGTGATGCCAGTGGTGAGGGTGTATTGTGATGAGTAGTGAAGGAACATTGTGATATCTCTGGTGAGAGAGCATTTTGATGAGAAGTGCATGGACCATTGTGATTATAAGGTTTATGGAGCATAGCGATTACAAATTTGTGGACCGATGTGATGAAAAGCATGTGGCACATTGTGATGGCAAGGGTCAAGGAGCATTGTTCTGACAAAGGCATGGAGCATTGTGATGACAAGGGTCACGGAGCATTGTGATGAAAAGTTCATGGAGCATTGGGGTTACAAAGGTCACAGATCCTTGTGATGACGCGGGCATGGACCGTTTTGATGACAAACGTTATGAATCATTGTGATGACTGGAGTCACGGAGCATTGTGATGATAGGGGTCATGGAGCATTGTGATGACAAGGGCATGGAGCATTGTGTTAACAGGGTCATGGAGCATTGGTCTGACAAGTTTCATAGATTATTGTGATGACAGTGGACATGGTGCATTTTGATGACAAGGCCATGGATCATTGCGAAGAGAAAGTCATGGAGTATTGTGAAGACAGGTGTCAGGGAGCATTGTGATGACATATGTCATGGTCCATTGCAATGACAATGGCAGGTAGCATTGTGATGCCAAATGTAATGGAGGATTTTGATGAGAAATATAATGGAGCATTGTGATGACTAGAGCTTGGAGCATTATGATGACAAGGGCCATTGAGAATTTTCAGAAAAAGTTCGTGAAGCATTGTGATGACGAGGTCCTGGAGCATTGTGATGAGAAATGCATAGAGACTTGTGATGACAAATCTCATGGAGCATACTGATGATAAGGGGCATGGAGCATTGTGATTACAGGGGTCTTGGAACATTGTGATGACATGGGCATGGATCATTGTGAGGAGAAGGCCAAGGAGCATTCTGAAGACATGTTTCATTGAGCTTTGTGATGCCAAGGGCATGGAGCATTGTGTTTAAAGGGGTCTTGGAGCATTGTGAGGAAAAGGGCATGGATCATTGTGATGAAAAATGCATGGAGCCTTGTCATGACAGGGTTCATGGAGCATACAACAACAAGTGTCAGGGAGCATTTTGATGACAAGTGTATTGAGCATTGTGATGACAAAGGTCATGGAGCATTGTGATGAGAAGACCATGGATAACTGTGATGACGAGCGTCACGGGGCACTGTGATGACACGTGTTATGGAATATTGTGATCAGAAGGGTTTGGAGCATTTTTATTACAGAGGTCATGGAGCATTTTGATTTCATTGTGATGACAATAGCATGAAGCATTATGATGATGGGCATGGTGCACTGTGATGACAGGGTTCTTGGAGCATTGAGATGAAACGGGGCATGGAGCATTGTGATTAAAGGGGTCTTGGAGAATTGTCATGACAAGGGTCATGGAGCTTTGTGATGAGAAGGCCACGGAACATCATGATGGCAGTGGTCATGGAGCATTGTTATGAGAGGGGTAATGGAGCACTGTGATGGCAAGCGCATGGAGCATTGTGATGAGAAGGCCATGGAGCATTCTGATGACATGTGTCATGGATCTTTGTGATGACAAGTCATGGAGCAATGTGATGAGAGTGTTCATGGAGCACTGTGATGACAATGACTTGGAGCATTGTGATGCCAAGGGTCATGGATCTTTGTGATGACAAATGTCATGGAGCATTTTGATGACAAGTGCGTTGTGCACTGTGATGAGAAGGGCAGGTAGCATTGTGATGACCGGGTCATGGAGCAATTTGATGAAAAGTGTCATGGAACATTTTGATGACAGGTGTTATGGAACATTTTGATGAAAGGGCATGGAGCATTGTGCTTAAATGGTTCTTGGAGCCCTGTGATGACAAGTGTCATGGAGCCTTGTGATGACTAGCCCGTGGATCATTGTGATGACAGGGGTCATGGAGCATTGTTATGACAGGGGTAATGGAGCATTGTGATGAGAAGGGCATGGAGCATTGTGATTACAAGGTTTATGGAGCATTGCTATGACAAATTTGTGGACTGTTGTGATGAATATCGCGTGGCACATTGTGATGACAAGGGTCATGGAGCATTTTTCTGACAAAGGCATGGAGCACTGTGATGACAAGAATCATGGACAATTGTGATGAAAAGGTTATGGAGCATTGTGGTTACAAACGTCACAGAGCCTTGTGATCAGGCGGGCAGGGACAAATGTGATGAAAAATGTTATGAAGCATTGTGATGACTGGAGTCACGGAGCATTGTGATGAAAGGTGTCATTGAGTACTGTGATGACAAGGGCATGGATCATTGTGATGACAAGTGTCATGGAGCACTGGGCTGAAAATGTTCATGGAGTATTGTGATGACAGGGGACATGGAGCCTTGTGATGACAAGGCCGTGGAACACTGTGATGGCAGGGGTCATGGAGCATTGTTATGACAGGTGTAATGGAGCATTGTGATGAGAAGGGCATGGAATATTGGTCTGAAATGTTTCATGGATTATTGTGATGAGAGTGAGCATGGAGCATTGTGATGACAAGGGCACGGAACACTGTGATACATGGGTTATGCAGGATTTTAATGACTAGGGCATGGAGCATTGAGATGAGAAGGGCATCGAGCATTGTGATGACAAGTGTCATGGAGCTTTGTGATGACAAGGGCATGGAGCAATGTGATGAGAGTGTTGATGGAGCATTGTGATGACAATGACATGGAGCATTGTGATGCCAAGTGTCATGGAGCTTTGTGATGAGAAGTCATGGAGCATTTTGATGACAAGGGAATGGTGCATTGTGATGAGAAGTGCAGGGAGAATTTTGATGACCGGGTCATGCAGCAATTTGATAAAAAGTGTAATGGAATATTTTGATGGCAGGGGTTATAGAACATTGTGATGTCAGGGTTCTTGGAGCTTTGGGATGAAAAGTGTCATGGAGCATTTTGATGACAGGGGTTATGGAACATTGTTATGTCAGGGGTCATGGAACATTGTGATGATAAGAGGATGTAGCATTGTGATGACAGGGTCATGGAACATTATGATTACAGGGGTGAGGAAGTATTGTGATGACTATGATGGAACATTGTGATATCTCTGGTGAGAGAGCATTTGGATGAGAAGTGCATGGACAATTGTGATTACAAAGCTTATGGAGCATTGCAATGATAAGGTTGTGGACCGTTGTGATGAAATGTGCGTGGCACATTGTGATGACAATGGTCATGGAGCATTGTTCTGACAAAGACATGGAGCAGTGTGATGACAAGAGTCACAGAGAATGGTGATGAAATGTTCATGGGGCATTGTGGATACAAATGTCACAGAGCCTTGTGATGATGCGAGCATGGACCATTGTGATGACAAACGTTATGAAGCATTGTGAGGACTGGAGTCACGGAGCATTGTGATGACAGGGGTCATGGAGTATTGTGATGACAACGGCATGGAGCATTGTGATGACAGGGGAATGGAGCATTGATCTGACAAATTTCATAGATTATTGTGATGACATTGGACATGGTGCATTGTGATGACAAGTGCATGGAGCATTGTGATGAGAAGGTCATGGAATATTGTGAAGACAGGTGTGAGGGAGCATTGTGATGACATATGACATGGTCCACTGCGATGACAATGGCATGGAGCATTGTGATGCCAAATGTAATGGAGGATTGTGATGACAAATATAATGGAGCATTGTGAAGATTAGGGCTTGGAGCACTATGATGAAAAGGGCCATTGAGAATTTTCATGACAAGGTCGTGAAGCATTGTGATGACAAGGTCCTGGAGCATTGTGATGAGAAATCTATGGAGCCTTGTGATGACCAGTCTCATGGAGCATACTGATGAAAAGGGGCATGGAGCATTGTGATTACAGGGGTCATGGAACATTGTGATGACAAGGGCATGGAACATTGTGAGGAGAAGACCAAGGAGCATTCTGATGGCATGCGTCATTGAGCTTTGTGATGACAAGGGCATGGAGCATTGTGATTACATGGGTCTTGGAGCATTGTGATGCAAATGGCATGGATCATTATGATGAAAATGGCATGGAGCCTTGTCATGACAGGGTTCACGGAGCATACAGACAACAAGTGTCAGGGAGCATTCTGATGACAAGTGTATTGACCATTGTGATGACAAAGGTCATGGAGCATTGTGATGAGAAGACCATGGATAATTGTGATGACGAGCGTCATGGGACATTGTGATGACAAGTGATATGGAATATTGTGATCACAAGGGTTTGGAGCATTGTTACGACTGATGTCAGGGAGCATTTTGATTTCACTGTGATGACAATAGCATGAAGCATTATGATGATGGGCATGGTGCATTGTGATGACAGGGTTCATGGATCATTGAGATGAAAAGGGGCATGGAGCATTGTGATTACAGGGTTCTTGGATTGTTGTGATGAGAATGGTCATGGAGCCTTGTGATGACAAGGCCATGGAACATCGTGAGGGCAGGGGTTATGGAGCATTGTTATGAGAGGGGTAATGGAGCATTGTGATGGCAAGGGCATGGAGCATTGTGATGAGAAGGCCATGGAGCATTCTGATGACCTGTGTCATGGAGCTTTGTGTAGACAAGGGCATGGAGCAATGTGATGAGAGCGTTCATGGAGCATTGTGATGACAATGATATGGAGCATTGTGATTCAAAGGGTCATGGATCATTGTGATGACAAAGGTCATGGAGCATTTTGATGGCAAGGGCATTGTGCACTGTGATGAGAAGGCCATGAAGCATTCTGATGACATGCGTCATGGAGCTTTTTGATGACAAGGGCATGGAGCATTGTGATTACAGGGATCTTGGAGCACTGTGATGAAAAGGGCATTGGTTATTGTGATAAAAAAGGCATGGAGCCTTGTCATGACTGGGTTCAAGGAGTATACTGACGACAAGTGTCAGGGAGCATTGTGAGGACAACTGTATTGAGCATTGTGATGACAAATTTCATGGAGCATTGTGATGAGAAGACCATGGATAATTGTGATGAGGAGCGTCATGGTGTGTTGTGATTATAAGTGTTATGGAACATTGTGATCACAAGGGTTTGGAGCATTATGATGACAGATGTCATGGAGAATATTGATTTCATTGTGATGACAATAGCCTGAAACATTATGATGATGGGCATGGTGCATTGTGATGACAGGGTTCATGGAGCATTGAGATGAAAAAGGGCAAGGAGCATTGTGTTTACAGGGGTCTTGGAGCATTCTGATGACTAGGGCATGGAGCATTGTGATGAGAAGACCATGGAACATTCTGATGACATGCGTCATGGAGTTTTGTGATGACAAGGGCAAGGAGCATTGTGATGAGAAGGGCAGGGAGCATTTGGATGACCGTGCCATGCAGCAATATGATGAAACGTGTAATGGAATATTTTGATGGCAGGGGTTATAGAATATTGTGATGTCAGGGGTCTTGGATCTTTCGGATGAAATGGGTCATGGAGCATTTTGATGACAGGTGTCATGGAGCACTGTGATGACAAGGGTCATGGAGCATTGTGAATCAAAGTTTTATGGAGCATTGGGATATCAAGGTCATGGATCACTGTGATGACAATTGTCCTGGAGCATTGTGATGACTACGGAATGGAGCATTGTGATGACAAGAGTCCCGGATCATTGTGTTGTCAGGTGTCATTGAATGTTGTGATGAGAGTGATCATGGAGCATTGTGATGATATTGGTCTTGGAGCATTGTGATGAGAAGGTCATGGAGCATTGGGCTGAAAATATTCATGGAGTATTGTGATGACAGGGGTCATGGAGCATTGTGATGATAAGGGAATGGAGCATGGTGATGACATGGTCCTTGAGCATTGTGATGAGATGACCATGGAGACTTGTGATGACAAGTCTCATGGAGCATTCTGATGAAAAGGGGCATGGAGCATTGTGATTACAGGGGTCTTGGAGCATTGTGATGACAAGGGCATGGAGCATTTTGAGGAGAAGGCCATGGAACATTCTGATGGCATGCGTCATGGAGCTTTGTGATGACAAGGGCATGTAGCTTTGTGATTACAGGGGTCTTGGAGCATTGTGATGACAAGGGTCATGGAGCCTTGTGATGACAAGGCTGTGGAACATTGTGATGGCAGGTATCATGGAGCATTGTTATGACAGAGGTAATGGATCATTGTGATGAGAAGGGCATTGAGCATTGGTCTGAAATGTTTCATGGATTATTGTGATGAGAGTGGACATGGAGCATTGTGATGAGAAGGGCACGGTACACTGTGATACATGGGTCATGGGGGATTGTAATGACAAGGGCATGGAGCATTGTGATGAGAAGGGCATCGAGCATTGTGATGACAAGTGTCAAGGATCTTTGTGATGACAAGGGCATGGAGCAATGTGATGAGAGGGTTCATGGAGCATTGTGGTGACAATGTCATGGAGCATTGTGATGCCAAGGGTCATGGAGCTTTGTGATGACAAAGGTCATGGAGCATTTTGATGACAAGGGTGTGGTGCATTGTGTTGAGAAGGGCAGGGAGCATTTTGATGACATGGTCATGCAGCAATTTGATGAAAATTGTAATGGAACATTTTGATGACAGGGGTTATAGAACATTGTGATGCCAGGGGTCATGGAGCTTTGCGATGAAAAGGGTGATGGAGCATTTTGATGACAGGGGTTATGGAACATTGTGATGTCAGGGGTCATGGAACATTGTGCTGATAAGGGGATGTAGCATTGTGATGACAGGGGTCATGGAACATTGTGATAACCGGGGTGAGGGAGGATTGTGATGACTAGTGATGGAACATTGTGATATCTCATGTGAGAGAGCATTTGGATGAGAAGTGCATGGAGCATTGTGATTACAAGGTTTTTGGAGCATAGCAATGACAAGGTTGTGGATCATTGTGATGAAAAGGACATGGCACATTGAGATGACAAGGGTCATGGAGCATTGTTCTGACAAAGACATGGAGCATTGTGATGAAATGTTCATGGAGCATTGTGGTTACAAATGTCACAGAGCCTTGTGTTGAGGCGGGCATGGACCGTTCTGATGACAAACGTTATGAAGCAGTGTGATGAATGGAGTCACGGAGCATTGTGATGTCAGGGGTCATGGAGCATTGTGATGACAAGCGCATGGAGCATTGCTCTAATAAGTTTCAGGGATTATTGTGATGACAGTGGGAATGGAGCATTGTGATGACAAGGGCATGGAGCATTGTGATGACCAGGTCATGCAGTATTGTGAAGAGAGGTGTCAGGGAGCATTGTGATGACATATGTAATGGCCCATTGTGATGAAAATGGCATGGAGCATTGTGATGCCAAGTATCATGGAGGATTCTGATGACAAAGGTAATGGAGCATTGTGATGACAATGGCTTGCAGCATTGTGATGACAAGGGTCAGGGAGCATTGTGCTGACAAGTGCATGGAGAATTGTGATGACAAGGGTCATGGAGCATTCTGATGACAAGCTTGTGGAGTATTTTGATGACAATGGCATGGAGCATTGTGATGAAAATTGCATGGGGCTTTGTGATGAAAAAGACATGGAGCCTTTTCGTGACAGGGTTCCAGGAGCATACTGAAGACAAGTGTCAGGGAGCATTGTGATGACAAGTGTATTGAGCATTGTGATGACAAAGATCATGGAGATTTGTGATAAGAAGACCATGGATAATTGTGATGATGAGCGTCATGGGGTGTTGTGATGATAAGTGTTATGGAACATTGTGATCACATGTGTTTGGAGCATTATGATGACATGGGTCATGCTGAATAATGATTTCACTGTGATGACAATAGCTTGAAGCATTATGATGATGGGCATGGTGCATTGTGATGACAGGGTTCATGGAGCTTTGTGATGAAAAGAGGCATGGATCATTGTGATTACAAGGGTCTTGGAGCATTGTGATGACAAGGGCATGGAGCATTGTGATGAGAAGGCCATAGAACATTCTGATGACATGCGTCATGGAGCTTTGTGATGACAAGGGCATGGAGCATTATGATTTGAGGGGTCTTCAGCATTGTGATGAGAAGTGTCGTGGAACCTTGTGATGACAAGGCCGTGGAACACTGTGATGGCAGGTGTCATGGTGCATTGTTATGACAGGGGTAATGGAGCATTGTGAAGAGAAATATATGGATCATTGGTCTGAAATGTTTCATGGATTATTGTGATGAGAGAGGTCATGGAGCATTGTGATGACAAGGGCACGGAACACTGTGATACATGGGTCATGCAGGATTGTAATGACAAGGGCATGGAGAATTGTGATGAGAAGGGCATCGAGCATTGTGATGACAAATGTCATGGAGCTTTGTGATGACAAGGGCATGGAGCAGTGTGATGAGAGCTTTCAAGGAACATTGTGATGACAATGACATGGAGCATTGTGATGCCAAGAGTCATGGTGCATTGTGACGAGAAGGGCAGGGAGCATTTTGATGACCGGGTCATGCAGCAATTTGATAAAAAGTGTAATGGAACATTTTGAGGGCAGGGGTTATAGAACATTGTGATGTCATTGGTCTTGGAGCTATGGGATGAAATGGGTCATGGATAATTTTGATGACAGGGGTTATGGAACATTGTGATGGCAGTGGTCATGGAATATTGTGATGATAAGGGGATGTAGCATTGTGATGACTGGGTCATGGAACATTGTGATTACAGGGGTGAGGGAGTATTGTGATGACTAGTGATGGAACATTGTGATGTCCCTGGTGAGAGAGCATTTCGATGAGAAGAGCATGGACCATTGTGATTACAATGTTTATGGAGCATTGCAATGACAAAGTTGTGAACCGTTGTGAGGAAATGCACGTGGCACATTGTGATGACAATGGTCATGGAGCACTGTTCTGACAAAGACATGGAGCATTGTGATGACAAGTGTCACGGAGAACTGTGATGAAATGTTCATGGAGCACTGAGCTTACAAAGGTCACAGAGCCTTGTGATGACGGAGGCATGGACCATTGTGATGACAAACTTTATGAAGCATTGTGATGACTGAAGTCACGGAGCATTGTGATGACAGGGGTCATGGAGCAGTGTGATGACAAGTGCATGGAGCATTGTGATGACAGGGGCATGGAGCATTGGTCTCAGAAATTTCATAGATTGTTGTGATGACAGTGGGCATGGTGCATTGTGATAACAAGTGCATGGAGCATTGTGATGAGAAGGTCATGGAGCATTGTGAGGAGAAGACTAAGGAGCATTCTGATGGCATGCGTCATTGAGCTTTGTGATGACAAGGGCATGGAGCATTGTGATTACATGGGTCTTGGAGCATTGTGATGAAAAGAGAATGGATCATTGTGATGAAAAAAGGATGGAGACTTGTCATGACAGGGTTCAAGGAGCATACAGACAACAAGTGTCAGGGAGCATTTTGATGAAATGTTTATTGAGCATTGTGATGATGAAGGTCATGGAGCATTGTGATGAAAAGACCATGGATAATTTTGATGACGAGCGTCATGGGGCATTGTGATGACAAGTGTTATGGAATATTGTGATCACAAGGGTTTGGAGCATTGTTATGACAGAGGTGATGGAACATTTTGATTTCTTTGTTATGACAATGGCATGAAGCATTATGATGATTGGCATGGTGCACTGTGATGACAGGGTTCATGGATCATTGAGATGAAAAGTGGCATAGAGCATTGTGATTACAGTGTTCTTGGAGCAATGTGATGAGAAGGGTCATGGAGCCTTGTGATGAAAAGGCCATGGAACATCGTGATGGCAGGGGTCATGGAGCATTGTTATGACAGGGGTAATGGAGAATTGTGATGGCAAGGGCATGGAGCATTGTGATGAGAAGGCCATGGAGCATTCTGAGGACATGTGACATGGAGCTTTGTGAAGACAAGGGCATGGAGCAATGTGATGAGAGCGTTCATGGAACATTGTGATGACAATGACATGGAGCATTGTGATGCCAAGGGTCATGGATCTTTGTGATGACAAAGGTCATGGAGCATTTTGATGGCAAGGGTGTTGTGCATTGTGATGAGAAGGGCAGGGAGCATTCTGATGTCAGGGTCATGGAGCAATTGGATGAAAAGTGTCATGGAACATTTTGATGACAGGTGTTATGGAACATTGTGATGTCATGGGTCATCGAACATTGTGATGATAAGTGCATGTAGCATTGTGATGACAGGAGTCATGGAACAATGTGATGACAGGGGTGAGGGTGTATTGTGACAAATAGTGATGTAGCATTGTGATATCAGTGCTGAGAGAGCATTTGGATGAGAAGTGCATGGATCATTTTGATGACAAATATTATGGAGCATTGTGATGACAAGATTGTGGAGCACTGTGATGACAAGCGCAAGGTGCATTGTGATGACATGTGTCATGGAGCATTGTGCTGAAAAGCGCATGGAGCATTGTGTTGACAAGGGCCAAAGAGCATTGTGATGAAAAGTTCATGGAGCATTGTGGTTAAAAAGGTCACAGAGACTGTTGATGACGAGGGCATGGACCATTGTGATGACAAAGGTCATGAAGCATTGTGATGACTGGAGTCACGGCGCATTGTGATGACAGGGGTCATGGAGCATTGTGATAACAAGGGCATGGAGCATTGTGATGACAAGGTCATGGAACATTGTTCAAATAAGTTTCATACATTATTGTGATGACAGTTGGAATGGCACATTGTGATGACAAGGGCATGAAGCAATGTGATCCCAAAGTTCATGGAGGATTGTGATGACAATGGAAATGGAGTATTGTGATGACAAGCGCATAGAGCACTGTAATAACAAGGTCATGTAGCATTTTGCTGACAAAGACATGGAGCATTGTGATGACACGTGTCATGGAGCACTGTGATGACAAGCGTCACGGAGAATTGTGAATACAGAGGTCATGGAGCATTGGGATGACAAGGGCATGGATCCTTGTGATGATAAGTGTCATGGAGCACTGGGCTGAAAATATTCATGGAGTGTTGTGATGACAGGGGTCATGGAGCATTGTGATGACTAGGGAATGGAGCATTGTGATGACAATAGTCCCGGATCATTGTGTTGTCAGGTGTCATGGAGTGTTGTGATGACAGTGGTCATGGAGCATTGTGATGATATTGGCCATGGGGCATTGTGATGAGTATGTCGTGGAGCATTGGGCTGAAAATATTCATGGATTATTGTGATGACAGGGGTCATGGAGCACTGTGATGACAAAGGAATGGAGCATCGTGATGACAAGGTCCTGGAGCATTGTGATGAGAAGACCATGGAGACTTGTGATGACAAGTCTCATGTAGCATTCTGATGAAAAGGGGCATGGAGCATTGTGATTACAGGGGTCTTGGAGCATTGTGATGACTTGGGCATGGAGCATTGTGATGACAAGGTCATGAAGCATTCTGATGACATGTGTCATGGAGTTTTTTGATGACAAGGGCATGGATCCTTGTGATTACAGGGGTTTTGGAACATTGTGATGACAAGGGCATGGAGCAATGTGAGGAGAAGACCAAGGAGCATTCTGATGGCCTGCGTCATTGAGCTTTGTGATGACAAGAGCATGGAACATTGAGATTATATGTGTCTTGGAGCATTGTGATGTAAATGACATGGATCATTGTGATGAAAAAGGCATGGAGCCTTGTCATGACAGGATTCAAGCAGCATACAGACAACAAGTGTCAGGGAGCATTTTGATGACAAGTGTATTGAGCACTGTGAGGACAAAGGTCGTGGAGCATTGAGATGAGAAGACCATTGATAAATGTGATGACGATCATCATGGGGCATTATGATGACAAGTGATATGGAATATTGTGATCACAAGGGTTTGGAGCATTGTTATGACAGAGGTCATGGAGCATTTTGATTTCATTGTGATGACAATAGCATGAAGCATTATGATGATGGGCATGGTGCATTGTGATGACAGGATTAATGGATCATTGAGATGAAAAGACGCATGGAGCATGGTGATTACAGGGGTCTTGGAGCATTGTGCTGACAAGCACTTGGAGCATTGTGATGACAAGGGTCAAAGAGCATTGCGATGAAAAGTTCATGGAGCATTGTGGTTAAAAAGGTCACAGAGACTGTTGATGATGAGGGCATGGACCATTGTGATGACAAAGGTCATGAAGCATTGTGATGAATGGAGTCACGGATCATTGTGATGACAGGGGTCATGGAGCATTGTGATAACAAGGGCATGGAGCATTGTGATGACAAGGGCATGGAACATTGGTCTAATAAGTTTCATTGATTATTGCGATGACAGTTGGAATGGCACATTGTGATGACAATGTCATGGAGCATTGTGATGACCAGGTCATGCATTATTGTTAAGACTGGTGTCAGGGAGCATTGTGATGATATATGTAATGGCCCAGTGTGATGACAAAGGCATGGAGCATTGTGATGGAAAATGTCATGGAGGATTCTGATGACAAAGGTAATGGAGCATTGTGATGACAATGGCTTGGTGCATTGTGATGAAAACGGTCAGGGAGCATTTTGCTGACAAGTGCATGGAGAACTGTGATGACAGTGGTCATGGAGCATTATGATGACAAGCTTGTGGAGTGTTTTGATGACAATGTCATGGAGCATTGTCATGAAAACGGCTTAGGGTATTGTGATGAAAATCGCATGGAGCCTTTTAGTGACAGGGTTCAAGGAGCATTCTGATGACAAGTGTCAGGGAGCATTGTGATGACAAGTGTATTGAGAATTGTGATGACAAAGGTCATGGAGCATTGGGATGAAAAGGGCATGGAGTATTGTGATGAGAGGCTTCATGGAGCGTTGTGATGACAAGTGTTATGGAACATTGTTATCACAAGGGATTGGAGCATTATGATAACAGAGGTCATGGATCCTTTTGACTTCAAGGAGCATGGAACATTGTGATGAAAAGGGCATGAAGCAATGTGATCCCAAGGTTCATGGAGTATTGTGATGACGAGCGCATACAGCATTGTAATGACAAGGTCATGTAGCATTTTGCTGAAAAAGGCATGGAGCATTGTGATGACAGGTGTCATGGAGCACTGTGATGACAAGTGTCATGGAGCATTGTGAATACAGGGGTCATGGAGCATTGGGATGACATGGGCATGGATCATTGTGATGACAAGGGTCATGGAGCACTGGGCTGAAAATGTTCAAGGATTGTGGTGATGACAGGGGTCATGGAGCTTTGTGAGGACTAGGGAATGGAGCATTTTGATGACAAGAGTCCCGGATCATTGTGTTGTCAGGTGTCATGGAGTGTGGTGTTAACAGTGGTCATGGAGCATTGTGATGATATTGGCCATGGAGCATTGTGATAAGTAGGTCGTGGAACACTGGGCTGAAAATGTTCATGGATTATTGTGATGACAGGGGTCATGGAGCATTGTGATGAAAAGGGAATGGAGCATGGTGATGACAATGTCCTGGAGCATTGTGAAGAGAAGTCCATGGCGACTTGTGATGACAAGTCTCATGGAGCATTCTGATGAAAAGGGGAATGGAGCATTGTGATTACCGGGGTCTTGGAGCATTGTGATGACTAGGGCATGGAGCATTGTGATGAGAAGGCCATGGAGCATTCTGATGACATGCGTCATGGAGTTTTGTGATGACAAGGGCATGGAGCATTGTGATTACAGGGATCTTGGAGCATTGTGATGAAAATGGCATGGATCATTGTTATGAAAAAGGCATGGAGCCTTGTCATGACAGGGATCAAGGAGCATACGATGAGAAGTGTCAGGCAGCATTGTGATGACAAGTGTATTGAGAATTGTGATGACAAAGGTCATGGAGCATTGTGATGAAAAGGGCATGGAGTATTGTGATGACAGGCATCATGGAGCTTTGTGATGACAAGTGTTACGGAACATTGTGATCACAAGGGTTTGGAGCATTGTGATGACAGTGGTCATGGATCATTTTGATTTCAAGGAGCAGGGAACATTGTGATGACAAGGGCATGAAGCAATGTGATACCAAGTTTCATGGAGGATTGTGATGACAATGGTAAAGGAGTATTGTGATGACAAGCGCAAGAGCATTGTAATGACAAGGTCATGTAGCATTTTGCTGACAAATGCATGGAGCATTGTGATGACAAGTTTCATGGAGCACTGTGATGACAAGCGTCACGGAGCATTGTGAATACAGGGGTCATGGAGCATTGGGATTACAAGGGCAGGGATCATTGTGATGACAAGGGTCATGGAGCATTGGGTTGAAAATGTTCATGGAGTACTCTGATGACAGGGGTCATGTAGAATTTTGATTTCATTGTGCTGACAATAGCCGGAAGCATTATGATGATTGGCATGATGCATTGTGATGACAGGGTTCATGGAGCATTGAGATGAAGAGGGGCATGGAGCATTGTGATTACAGGGGTCTTGGAGCATTGTGATGACAAGGGCATTGAGCATTTTGATGAGAAGTACATGGAACATTCTGATGACGTGTCATGGAGCTTTGTGATGACAAGGGCATAGAAATTTGTGATGGCATGGGTCATGGAGTATTGTTATGACAGGGGTAATGCAGCATTGTGATGAGAAGGGCATGGAGCATTGTGATTACAAGGTTCATGGAGCATTGCGATGACAAATTTTTGGACCGTTGTGATGAAAAGCGCGTGGCACATTGTGATGACAGGGGTCATGGAGCATTTTTCTGACAAAGGCATGGAACATTGTGATGACAAGGATCACGGAGCATTGTGATGAAAAGTTCATGGAGCATTGTGGTTACAAAGGTAACAGAGCCTTGTGATGACGTGGGTATCTCCCATCGTGATGACAAATGTTATGAAGAATTGTGATGACTGGAGTCATGGAGCATTGTGATGACAGGGGTCATGGAGCATTGTGATGAAAAGGGCATGGAACATTGTGCTGAGAAAGGCATAGAGCATTGTGATGACATGTGTCATGGAGCACTGTGATGACAAGAGTCACGGACCACTGAGAATACAGGGGTCATGGAGCATTAGGATGACAAAGGCATGGATCCTTGTGATGACAAGGGTCATGGAGAATTGGGCTGAAAATGTTCCTGGAGTATTGTGATGACAGGTGTCATGGGGCACTGTGATTACAGGGGTCTTGGAGCATTATGATGACAGAGGTCCCGGATCATTGGGTTGTCAGCTGTCATGGAGTGTTGTGATGACAGTGGTCATGGATCATTGTGATGATACTGTTCATGGAGCATTGTGATGAGAAGGTCATGGAGCAGTGGGCTGAAAATATTCATGGAGTATTGTGATGACGGGGGACATGGAGCATTGTGATGACAATGGAATGGAGCATGGTGATGACAAGTTCCTGCAGCATTGTGATGAGATGACCATGGAGACTTGTGATGACAAGTCTCATGGAGCATTCTGATAATAAGGGGCATGGAGCATTGTGATTACAGGGGTCTTGGAGCATTGTGATGACAAGGGCATGGAGCATTGTGAGGAGAAGGCCATGGAACATTCTGATGACATGCGTCATGGAGCTTTGTGATGACAAGGGCATGGAGCATTGTGATTACAGGGGTTTTGGAGCATTGTGATGACAAGGGGCATGGAGCCTTGTGATGACAAGGCCGTGGAACATTGTGATGGCATGCGTCATGAAGCATTGTTATGACAGAGATAATGGAGCATTGTGATGAGAAGGGCATTGAGCATTGGTCTGAAATGTTTCATGGATTATTGTGATGAGAGTGGGCATGGAGCATTGTGATGACAAGGGCCCGGAACACTGTGATACATGGGTCATGGAGGATTGTAATGACAAAAGCATGGAGCATTGTGATGGGAAGGGCATCGAGCATTGTGATGACAAGTGTCATGGTGCTTTGTGATGACAAGGGCATGGAGCCATGTGATGAGAGGGTTCATGGAGCATTGTGATGACAATGACATGGAGCATTGTGATGCCAAGGGCCATGGAGCTTTGTGATGACAATGGTCATGGAGCATTTTGAAGACAAGGGTGTGGTGCATTGTGATGAGAAGGGCAGGGAGCATTTTGATGACAGGGTCATGCAGCAATTTGATGAAAAGTGTAATGGAACATTTTGATGACAGGTGTTATGGAACATTGTGATGTCAGGGGTCATGGAACATTGTGCAGATAAGGGGATGTAGTATTGTGATGAAAGGGGTAATGGAACATTGTGATAACAGTGGTGAGTGAGGATTGTGATGACTAGTGGTGGAACATTGTGATATCTCATGTGAGAGAGCATTTGGATGAGAAGTTCATGGAGCATTGTGATTACAAGGTTTATAGAGCATAGTGATGACAAGGTTGTGGATCATTGTGATGAAATGTGCATGGCACATTGTGATGACAAAGGTCATGGAGCATTGTTCTGACAAAGGCATGGAGCATTGTGATGACAAGGGTCACGGAGCATTGTGATGAAATGTTCATGGAGCATTGTGGTTAAAATGGTCACAGAGCCTTGTGATGACGCGGGCATGGACCATTGTGATGACAAATGTTATGAAGCATTGTGATGACTGGAGTCACGGGGCATTGTGAAGACAGGGTTCATGGAGCATTGTGATGACAAGGGCATGGAGCATTGTGGTGACAGGGGCATGGAGCATTGGTCTGACAAGTTTCATAGATTATTGTGATGACAGTGGGCATGGTGCATTGTAATGACAAGTGTATGTTTCATGGTGATGAGAAGGTCATGGAGTATTGTGAAGACAGGTGTCAGGGAGCATTGTGATGACAGTTGTCATGGTGCATTTTGATGATATTGGTCATGGAGCATTGTGATGAGAAGGTTATGGAGCATTGTGTTGATAATATTCATGGAGTATTGTGATGACAATGGTCATGTAGCATTGTGATGACAAGGGAATGGAGCATGGTGATGACAATGTCATGTAGCATTGTGATGAGAAGACCTTGGAGGCTTGTGATGACAAGTTTCATGGAGCATTCTGATGAAAAGTGGCATGGATCATTGTGATTACAGTGGTCTTGGAGCATTGTGATGACAAGGGCATGGAGCATTGTCAGAGACGGCCATGTAGCATTCTTATGACATGGGTCATGGAGCTTTGTGATGACAAGGGCTTGGAGCATTGTGATTACAGGTGTCTTGGAGCATTGTGATGAAAAGGGCACGGATCATTGTGATGAAAATGTCATGCAGACTTGTCATGACAGGGTTAATGGAGCATACTGAAGACAAGGGTCAGGGAGCATTGTGATGACAAGTGTATTGAGCATTGTGATGACAAAAGTCATGGAGCATTGTGATGAGAAGACCATGGATAATTGTCATGATAAGCGTCATGGTGTGTTGTGATGATAAGTGTTATGGAACATTATGATCACAAGGGTTTGGAGCATTATGATGACAGAGCTCATGGAGAATATTGATTTCATTGTGATGACAATAGCCTGAAGCATTATGATGATGGGCATGGTGCATTGTGATGACAGGTTTCATGGAGCATTCAGATGAAAAGGGGCATGGAACATTGTGTTTACAGTGGTCGTGGAGTATTGTGATGACAAGGGCATGGTGCATTGGTCTAATAAGTTTCAATGATTATTGCGATGACAGTTGGAATGGCGCATTGTGATGACAAGGGCATGGAGCATTGTGATGACCAGGTCATGCAGTATTGTGGAGACAGGTGTCAGGGAGCATTGTGATGACATATGTAATGGCCCAATGTGATGACGATGGCATGGAGCATTGTGATGCCAAGTGTCATGGAGGATTCTGATGACAAAGTTAAAAGAGCATTGTGATGACAATGGCTTGGAGCATTGTGATGACAAGGGTCAGGGAGCATTGTGCTGACAAGTGCATGGAGAATTGTGATGACAAGGGTCATGGAGCATTCTGGTGACAAGCTTGTGGAGTATTTTGATGACAATGGCATGGAGTATTGTGATGAAAACTGCATGGGGCATTGTGATGAAAGAGGCATGGAGCCTTGTGATGACAGGTCTCATGGAGCATACTGATGAAAAGGGGCATGGAGCATTCTGATTTCAGGGGTCTTGGAACATTGTGATAGCAAGTGCATGGAGCACTGTGATGACAAGGGCATGGAGCATTGGTCTAATAAGTTTCATGGATTATTTTGATGACTGTTGGAATGGCGCATTGTGATGACAGTGGTCATGGAGCATTGTGATGATACTGGTCATGGAGCATTGTGATAAGACCGTCATGGAGCATTGGGTTGAAAATGTTCATAGAGTATTGTGATGACAGGTGTCAAGGAGCATTGTGATGACAAGGGAATGGAGCATGGTGATGACAAGGTCCTCGAGCATTGTGATGAGATGACGATGGAGACTTGTGATGACAAGTCTCAAGGAGCATTCTGACGAAAATGGGCAAGGAGCTTTGTGATTACAGGGGTCTTGGAGCACTGTGATGACAAGGGCATGGAGCATTGTGAGGAGAAGGCCATGGAACATTCTGATGGCATGCGTCATGGAGCTTTGTGATGACAAGGGCATGGAGCATTGTGATTGCAGTGGTCTTGGAGCATTTTGATGACAAGGGTCATGTAGCCTTTTGATGACAAGGCCGTGGAACACTGTGATGGCAGCGGTCATGGAGCATAGTTATGACAGAAGTAATGGAGCATTGTAATCAGAATGGCATTGAGCATTGGTCTGAAATGTTTCATGGATTATTGTGATGAGAGTGGGCATGGAGCCTTGTGATGACAAGGGCACGGAACACTGTGATACATGGTTCATGGAGGATTGTAATGACAAGGGCATGGAGCATTGTGATGAGACGGGCATCGAGCATTGTGATGAAAAGTGTCATGGAGCTTTGTAATGACAAGTGCATGGAGCAATGTGATGAGAGGGTTTATGGAGCATTGTGATGACAATGACATGGAGGATTGTGATGCCAAGGGTCATGGAGTTTGTGATGACAAAGTTCATAGAGCATTTTGATGACAAGGGTGTGGTGCATTGTGATGACAAGGGCAGAGAGCATTTTGATGACACGTTCATGCAGCAATTTGATGAAAATTGTAATGGAACATTTTGATGACAAGGGTTATAGAACATTGTGATGCCAGGGGCCATGGAGCTTTGGGATGAAAATGGTCATGGAGCATTTTGATGACAGGGGTTATGGAACATTGTGATGTCAGGGGTCATGGAACATTGTGCTGATAAGGGGATGTAGCATTGTGATGACAGGGGTCATGGAACACTGTGCTTACAGGGGTGAGGGAGGATTGTGATAACTAGAGATGGAATATTGTGATATCTCAGGTGTCAGAGCATTTGGATGAGAAGTGCATGGAGCATTGTGATTACAAGGTTTATGGAGCATAGCGATGACAAGGTTGTTTATCAATGTGATGAAAAGCGTGTGGCACATTGTGATGACAAGGGTCATGGAGCATTGTTCTGACAAACGCATGCAGCATTGAGATAACAAGGGTCACGGAGCATTGTGATAAAGAGTTCATGGAGTATTGTGGTTACAAAGGACACAGAGCCTTTTGATGACGCGAGCATGGACCGTTGTGTTGACAAACCTTATGAAGCATTGTGATGACTGGAGTCACAGAGCATTGTGATGACAGGGGTAATGGAGCATTGTGATGACAATTGTCATGGAGCATTGTGATGACAGGGGCATGGAGCATTGGTCTTACACGTTTCATAGATTATTGTGATGACAGTGGACATGGTGCATTGTGATGACAAGGGCATGGAGCACTGTGAGGAGAAGGTCATAGAATATTGTGAAGACAGGTGTCAGGGAGCATTCTGATGACATATGTCATGGTCCATTGCGATGACCATGGCAGGGAGCATTTAGATGCCAAATGTAATGGAGGATTGTGATGACAAATATAATAAAGCATTGTGATGACTAGGGCTTTGAGCATTATGATGTCAAGGGCCATTGAGGATTTTCATGAAAATGTCGTGAAGCATTGTGATGACAAGGTCCTGGAGCTTTGTGAATAGAAAAACATGGAGCCTTGTGAAGACAAGTCTCAGGGAGCATACTGATGGAAATGAGCATGGAGCATTCTGATTACAGGGTTCTTGGAACATTGTGATAACAAGGGCATGGAGCATTGTGATTAAAAAGCGATGGAGCATTGGTCTAATAAGTTTCATGGATTATTGTGATGCCAGATGGAATGGCACATTGTGATGACAAGGGCATGGAGCATTGTGATGACCAGGTCAGGCAGTATGGTGAAGACAGGTGTCAGGGTGCACTGTGATGACATATGTAATGGCCCATTGTGATGACAATGGCAAGGCACATTGTGATGCCAGGTGTCATGGAGGAGTCTGATGACAAGTGTCAAGGAGCATTGTGATGACAAGTGTCATGGAGGATTCTGATGACAAAGGTAATGGAGCACTGTGATGACAAAGGCTTGGAGCATTGTGATGACAAGGGTCATGGAGCATTTTGATGAGAAAGGCATAGAGCATTGTGATGACAAGGGTCAAAGAGCATTGTGATGAAAAGTTCATGGAGCATTGTGGATAAAAATGTCACAGAGACTGTTGATGACGAGGGCATGGACCATTGTGATGACAAAGGTCATGAAGCATTGTGATGACTGGAGTCACGGAGCATTGTGAAGACTGGGTTCATGGAGCATTGTGATAACAAGGGCATGGAGCATTGTGATGACAACGGCATGGAACTTTGGTCTAAGTTTCATGGATTATTGCGATGACAGTTGGAATGGCACATTCTGATGAAAAGGGCATGGAGCATTTTGATGACCAGATCATGCAGTATTGTGAAGACAGGTGTCAGGGAGCATTGTGATGACATATGTAATGGCCCATTGTGATGACAATTGCATGGAGCATTGTGATGCCAAGTGTCATGGAGGATTCTGATGACAAATGTAATGGAGCATTGTGATGACAATGGCTTGGAGCATTGTGATGACAAGGGTCAGGGAGCATTGTGCTGAAAAGTGCATGGAGAATTGTGATGACAAGTGTCATGGAGCATTCTGATGACAAGCTTGTGGAGTATTTTGATGACAATGGCATGGAGCATTGTGATGAAAACGGCATGGGGATTTGTGAGGAAAAAGGCATGGAGCCTTTTCGTGACAGGGTTCAAGGAGCATTTTGATGACAAGTGTCAGGGAGCGTTGTCATGACATGTATATTGAGAATTGTGATGACAAATGTCATGGAGCATTGTGATGTAAAGGGCATGGAGTATTGTGATGACAGGCATCATGGAGCGTTGTGATGAAAACTATAATGGAACACTGTGATCACAAGGTTTTGGAGCATTGTGATGACAGAGGTCATGGATTATTTTGATTTCAAGGAGCATGGAGCATTGTGATGAAAAACGAATGAAGCAATGTGATCCCAATGTTCATGGAGGATTGTGATGACAATGGAAATGGAGTATTGTGATGACAAGCGCATAGAACATTGTAATGACAAGGTCATGTAGCATTTTGCTGACAAAGGCATTGAGCATTGTGATGACATGTTTCATGGAGCACTGTGATGACAAGCGTCATGGAGCATTGTGAATACAGGGGTCATGGAGCATTGGGATGACAAGGGAATAGATCATTGTGATGACAAGAATCCCGGATCATTGTGTTGTCAGGTGTCATAGAATGTTGTGATGACAGTGGTCAGGGAGCATTGTGATGATATTGGTCATGGAGCATTGCGATGACAAGCGAATGGCGCATGTTGATGACAAAGTCCTCGAGCATTGTGATGAGAAGACCATGGAGACTTTTCATGAGAAGTCTCATGGAGCATTCTGTTGAAATGGGGCATGGACCATTGTGATTACAGGGGTCTTGGAGCATTGTGATGACAAGGGCATGGATCATGGTGATGAGAAGGCCATGGAGCATTCTGATGACATGCGTCCTGGAGCTTTGTGATGACAAGGGCATGGAGAATTGTGATTACAAGGGTCTTGGAGCATTGTGATTGAAAGGGCATGGATCATTCTGATGAAAAAGGCATGGAGCCTTGTCATGACAGGGTTCAAGGAGCATATTGACGACAAGTGTCAGGGAGCATTGTGAAGACAAGTGTATTGAGAATTGTGATGACATAGTTCATAGAGCACAGTGATGAGAAGGCCATGGATAATTGTGATGATGAGCGTCATGGGTTGTTGTGATGATAAGTGTTATGGAACATTGTGATCACAAGGTTCGGAGTATTCTGATGACAGAGGTAATGGAGCATTTTGATTTCATTGTGATGACAATAGCCTGAAGCATTATGATGATGGGCATGCTGTATTGTGATGACAGGGTTCATGGAACATTGAGATGAAAAGTTGCATGGAACACTGTGATTACAAGGGTCTTGGAGCATTGTGATGACATGAGCATGGAGCATTGTGATGACAAGGGCATGGAGCACTGTGATTTCAGGGGTCTTGAGCATTGTGATGACAATTTTCATGGAACCATGTGATGACTAGGCCGTGGAACATTGTGATGGCGGGGGGTCATGGTGCATTGTTATGAAAGGGGTAATGGATCATTGTGATGAGAAGGGAATGGAATATAGGTCTGAAATGTTTCATGGATTATTGTGATGAGAGTGGGCATGGAGCATTGTGATGACAAGGTTACGGAACACTATGATACATGGGTCATGCTGGATTGTAATGACAAGGGTATGGAACATTGTGATGAGAAGGGCATCGAGCATTGTGATGACAATTGTCATGGAGCTTTGTGATGACAGGGACATCGAGCAATGTTATGAGAGGGTTCATGGAGCATTGTGATGACAATGACATGGAGCATTGTGATGCCAAGGGTCATGGAGCTTTGTGATGACAAGTCATGGAGCATTTTGATGACAAGGACATGGTGCATTGTGATGAGAAGGGCAGGGAGCATTTTGATGACCGGGTCATGCAGCAATTTGATGAAATTGTAATGGAACATTTTGATGGCAGGGGTTATAGAACATTGTGATGTCAGGGGTCTTGGAGCTTTGGGATGAAAAAGGTCATGGAGCGTATTGATGACAGGGGTTATGGAACATTGTGATGTCAGGGGTCATGGAACATTGTGATGGTAAGAGGATGTAGCATTGTGATGACAGGGTCATGGAACATTTTGATTACAGGGGTGAGGGAGTATTGAGATGACTAGTGATGGAACACTGTGATATCTCTGGTGAGAGAGCATTTTGATGAGAAGTGCATGGAGCATTGTGATTTCAATGTTTATGAGGCATTGCAATGAAAATGATGTGGACCTTTGTGATGAAATGCGCATGGCACATTTTGATGACAATGGTCATGGATCATTGTTCTGACAAAGACATGGAGCATTGTGATGACAAGTGGCAAAGAGAATTGTGATGAAAAGTGCATGGAGCATTGTGGTTAAAAAGGTCACAGAGCCTTGTGATGAGTCGGGCATGGAGCACTGTGATGACAAACGTTATGAAGAATTGAGATGACTGGAGTCATGGAGCATTGTGATGACGAGACTCATGGAGCATTGTGATGACAAGGGTCATTGAGCATTTTGCTGAGAAAGGCATAGAGCATTGTGATGACAAGGGTCAAAGAGCATTGTGAAAAAAAGTTCATGGAGCACTGTGGTTAAAAATGTCACAGAGACTGTTGATGACGAGGGCATGGACCATTGTGATGACAAATGCGATGAGGCATTGTGATGACTGGAGTCACGGAGCATTGTGATGACAGGGGTCATGGAGCATTGTGATGACAAGGGCATGGAACATTGGTCTAATATGTTTCATGGATTATTGCGATGACATTTGGAATGGGGCATTGTGATGACAAGGGCATGGAGAATTGTGATGCCAATTGTCATGTAGGATTCTGCTGTCAAAGATAATTGAGCATTGTGATGAAAATGGCTTGGAGCATTGTGATGACAAGGGTCAGGGAGCATTTTGCTGACAAGTGCATGGATATTTGTGATGACAAGGGTCATGGAATATTCTGATGACAAGCTTGTGGAGTATTTTGATGACAATGGCATGGAGCATTGTGATGAAAAAGGCATGGAGCCTTGTCGTGACAGGGTTCAAGGAGCATACAGACAACAAGTGTCAGGGAGCATTTTGATGACAAGTGTATTGAGCATTGTGATGACAAAAGTCATGGAGCATTGTGATGAGAAGACCATGGATAATTGTTATGACGAGTGTCATGGGGCATTGTGATGAAAAGTGTTATGGAATATTGTGATCACAAGGTTTTGGAGAATTGTTATGACAGAGGTCATGGAGCATTTTGATTTCATTGTGATGACAATAGCATGAAGCATTATGATGATGGGCATGGTGCATTGTGATGACAGGGTTCATGGATCATTGAGATGAGAATGGGCATAGAGCATTGTGATTACAGGCTTCTTGGAGTATTGTGATGAGAAGGGTTATGGAGCCTTGTGATGACAAGGCCATGGAACATCGTGATGGCATGGTCATGGGGCATTGTTATGACAGGGGTAATGGAGCATTGTGATGGCAACGGCATGGAACACTGTGATGAGAAGGCCATGGAACATACTGATGACATGTGTCATGGAGCTTTGTGATGACAAGGGCATGGAGCAATGTGATTAGAGTGTTCATGGAGCATTGTGATTCCAAGGGTCAAGGATCTATGTGATGACAAAGGTCATGAAGCATTGTGATGACTGTAGGCACGGAGCATTGTGATGACAGGGGTCATGCAGCATTGTGATAATAAGGGAATGGAGCATTGTTATGACAAGGGCATGGAACATTGGTCTAATAAATTTCATTGATTATTGCGATGAGAGTTGGAATGGCGCATTGTGATGACAAGGGCTTGGATCATTGTGATGACCAGGTCATGCATTATTGTGAAGACAGGTGTCAGGGAGCATTCTGATGACATATGCAGTGGCCCATTGTGATGACAATGGCATGGAGCATTGTGATGCCAAGTGTCATGGAGGATTCTGATGACAAAGGTAATGGAGCATTGTGATGACAATGGCTTGGAGCATTGTGATGACAAGGGTCAGGGAGCATTGTGCTGACAAATGCATGGAGAATTGTGATGACAAGGGTCATGGAGCATTCTGATGACAAGCTTATGGATTATTTTGATGACAGTGACATGGAGCATTGTGATGAAAACGGCATGGGACATTGTGATGAAAATGGCATGGAGCCTTTTCGTGACAGGGTTCAAGGAGCATTCTGATGACAAATATCAGGGAGCATTGTGATGACAACTGTATTGAGCATTGTGATGACAAAGTTCATGGAGCATTGTGATGAAAAGTGCATGGAATATTGTGATGATAGGTATCATGGAGCGTTGTGATGACAAGTGTTATTAAACACTGTGATCACATGGGTTTGGAACATTGTGATGACAGAGGTCATGGATCATTTTGATTTCAAGTAGCATGGAACATTGTGATGACAAGCTCATGAGGCAATGTGATCCCAAAGTTCATGGAGGATGGTGATGACAATGGAAATGGAGTATTGTGATGGCAAGTGCATAGAGCATTGTAATGACAAGGACATGTAGCATTTTGGTGACAAAGGCATGGAGCATTGTGAGGACATGTGTCATGGAGACCTGTGATGACAGGCGTCACGGAGCATTTTGAATACAGGCGTCAGGGAGCATTGGGATGACAAGTGCATGGATCATTGTGATGACAAGGTTCATGGAGCACTGGGCTGAAATGTTCATGGAGTGTTGTGATGACAGGGGTCATGGATCATTGTGATGACTAGTGAATGGACCATTGTGATGACAAGAGTCCCGGATCATTGTGTTTTCAGGAGTCATGGAGTGTTGTGATGACAGTGGTCATGGAGCATTTTGATGATATTGGCCATGGAGCACTGTGATGTGTAGGTCGTGGAGCATTGGGCTGAATATGTTCATGGATTATTGTGATGATACGGGTCATTGAGCATTGTGATGACAAGGGAATGGAGCATGGTGATGACAATGTCCTGGAGCAGTGCGATGAGAAGACCATGGAGACTTGTGATGACAAGTCTCATGGAGCATTCTGATGAAAAGGGGCATGGAGCATTGTGATTACATGGGTCATGGAGCACTGTGATGACTAGGGCATGGAGCTTTGTGATGAGAAGGCCATGGAGCATTCTGATGACATGTGTCATGGAGTTTTGTGATGACAAGGGCATAGAGCATTGTGATTACAAGGATCTTGGAGCATTGTGATGAAAACGGCACGGATCATTGTTATGAAAAAGGCATGGAGCCTTCTCGTGAGAGGTTTCAAGGAGCATACTGACGACTAGTGTCAGGGAGCATTGTGATGACTAGTTTATTGAGCATTGTGATGACAAAGCTCATGGAGCATTGTGATAAGAAGACCATGGTTAATTGTTATGATGAGCGTAATGGGGTGTTGTGATGCTAAGTGTTATGGAACATTGTGATCACAAGGGTTTGGAGAATTATGATGAGAGAGGTCATGGAGAATATTGATTTCATTGTGATGACAATAGCCTGTAGCATTATGATGATGGGCATGGTGCATTGTGATGACAGGGTTCATGGAGCATTGAGATGAAAAGGGGCATGGAGCCTTTTGTTTACAGTGTTCTTGGAGCATTGTGATGACAAGGGCATGGAGCATTGTGACGAGAAGGCCATGGAACATTCTGATGACATGCGTCATGGAGCTTTGTGATGACAAGGGAATGGAGCATTGTGATTACAAGGGTCTTCAGCATTGTGATAACAAGTGTCATGGAACCTTGTGATGACTAGGCCGTGGAACACTGTGATGGCAGGGGTCATGTTGCATTGTTATGACAGGGGTAATGGAGCATTGTGATGAGAAGGGCATGGAACATTGGTCTAAAATATTTCATGGATTATTGTAATGAGAGTGGGCATAGAGCATTGTGATGACCAGGGTATGGAACACTATGATGCATGAGTCATGCAGGATTGTAATGACAAAAGCAGGGAGCATTGTGATGACAAATGTCATGAAGCATTGTGATGACTGGAGTCACGGAGCATTGTGATGACAAGGGCATGGAGCATTGTGATGAGATGTTCATGGAGTATTGTGAAGACAGGTTTCAGGGAGCATTGTGATGACCTATGTCATGGTCCATTGCGATGACAATGGCATGGAGCATTGTGATGCCAAATGTAATGGAGGATTGTTATGACAAATATAATGGAGGATTGTGATGACTAGGGCTTGGAGAATTATGATGACAAGGGCCATTGAGAATTTTCATGACAAGGTCGTGAAGCATTGTGATGAAAAGGTCCTGGAGCATTGTGATGAGAAATACATGGAGCCTTGTGATGACAAATCTCATGGAGCATACTAATGAAAAGGGTCATGGACCTTTGTGATTATAAGGGTCTTGGAACATTGTGATGAAAATGGCATGGAACCTTGTTATGACAGGGTTCAAGGAGAGTACAGACAACAAGTGTCAGGGAGCATTTTGATGACAAGTGTATTGAGCATTGTGATGACAAAGGTCATGGAGCATTGTGATGAGAAGACCATAGATAACTGTGATGACGAGCGTCATGGGGCATTGTGATGACAAGTGTTATGGAATATTGTGATCACAAGGGTTTGGAGCATTGTTATGACAGAGGTCATGGAGCATTTTGATTTCATTGTGATGACAATAACATGAAGCATTATGATGATGGGCATGGTGCATTGTGATGACAGGGTTCATGGATCATTGAGATGAAAAGGGGCATGGAGCATTGTGATTACAGGGGTCTTGGAGCATTGTGATGACAAGGGCATGGAGCATTGTGATGACCAGGTCATGCAGTATTGTGAAGATAGGTGTCAGGGAGCATTGTGATGACATATGCAATGGCCCATTGGGATGACAATGGCATGGGGCATTGTGATGATAACGGCATGGGGCATTGTGATGAAAACGTCATGGAGCCTTTTCGTGACAGAGTTCAAGGAGCATTCTGAAGACAAGTGTCAGGGAGCATTGTGATGACAAGTGTATTGAGAATTGTGATGACAAAGGTCATGGAGCATTGTGATGACAAGTGTATTGAGAATTGTGATGACAAAGGTCATGGAGCATTGTGATGAAAAGGGCATGGAGTATTGTGATGACAGGCATCATGGAGCGTTGTGATGACAAGTGTTATGGAACATTGTGATCACAAGGGTTTGGAGCATTGCGATGACAGAGGTCATGGATCATTTTGATTTCAAGGAGCATGGAGCATTGTGATGACAAGGGCATGAAGCAATGTGATCCCAAGGTTCATGGATAATTGTTATGGCAATGGTAATGGAGTATATTGTTGACAAGCGCATAGAGCATTGTAATGACAAGGTCATGTAGCATTTTGCTGACAAAGGCATGGAGCATTGTGATGACAGGTGTCATGGAGCACTGTGATGACAAGCGTCATGGTGCATTGTGAATGCAGGGGTCATGGAGCACTGGGATGAAAAGGGCATGGATCATTTTGATGACAAGCGTCATGGAGCATTGGGCTGAAAATGGTCATGGAGTATTGTGATGACAGGGGTCATGGAGCATTGTGATGACAGAGGTCATGGAAAATTTTGATTTCATTGTTCTGACAATAGTCGGAAGCATTATGATGATGGGCATGATGCATTGTGATGACAGGGTTCATGGAGCATTGAGATGAAAAGGGGCATGGAGCATTGTGAATACAGGGGTCTGGGAGCATTGTGATGACAAGGGCATGGAGCATTTTGATGAGAAGGCCATGGAACATTCTGATGACATGTGTCATGGAGCTTTGTGATGACAAGGGCATGGAGCATTGTGATTACATATGTCTTGGAGCCTTGTGATGACAAGGCCGTGGAACATTGTGATGGCAGGGCTCATGGAGCATTGTTATGACAGGGGAAATGGAGCATTGTGATGAGAAGGGCATGGAGCATTGTGATTACAAGGTTTATGGAGCATTGTGAAGACAAATTTGTGGACAATTGTGATGCAAAGTGTGTGGCACTTTTTGATGACAAGGGTCATGGAGCATTTTTCGGACAAAGGCATGGAGCATTCTGACGACAAGTGTCAGGGAGCATTGTGATGATAAGTGTATTGAGGACTGTGATGAAAAAGGTCATGGAGCATTGTGATGAAAAGGGCATGGAATATTGTGATGACAGGCATCATGGAGCGTTGTGATGACAAGTGTTATGGAACATTGTGATCACAAGGGTTTGAAGAATTGTGATGCCAGAGGTCATGGATCATTTTGATTTCAAGGATCATGGAGCATTGTGATGACAAGGGCATGAAGCAATGTGATTCCAAGGTTCATGGAGGATTGTGATGAAAATGTTAATGGAGTACTGTGATGACAAGCACATAGAGCATTGTAATGACAAGGTCATGTAGCATTTTGCTGACAAAGGCATGGAGCATTGTGATGACCGGCGTGGTGGTGCACTGTGATGACAAGCGTCACGGAGCATTGTGAATAGAGGGGTCATGGAGCATTGTGATGACAAGGGCATGGAACATTGTGATGACACGGGCATGAAACATTGGTCTGACATGTTGCTTAGATTATTGTGATGACAGTGGACATGGTGCATTGTGATGACAAGGGCATGGAGCATTGTGATGAGAAGGTCATGGAATATGGTGAAGACAGATGTTAGGGAGCATTGTGATGCCATATGTCATGGTCCATTGCGATGACAGTGTAATGGAGCATTGTGATGCGAAATGTAATGGAGGATTGTGATGAAAAATATAATGGAGCATTGTGATGACTAGGGCTTGGAGCATTATGATGACAAGGGCCATTGAGAATTTTCATAACAAGGTCATGAAGCATTGTGATAAAAAGGTCCTGGAGCATTTTGATGAGAAAACCATCGAGCCTTGTGATGAAATATCTCACGGAGCATACTGATGAAAAGGGGCATGGACCATAGTGATTACATGGGTCTAGAAACATTGTGATGACAAGGACATGGAGCATTGAGATGAGTAGGTCATGGAATATGGTGAAGACAGATGTCAGGGAGCATTGTGATGACATATGTAATGGCCCATTGTGATGACAATGGCATGGAGCATTGTGATGCCAAGTGTCATGGAGGATTCTGATGACAAAGGTAATGGAGTTTTGTGATGACAATGGCTTGGAGCATTGTGATGACAAGGGTCAGGGAGCATTGTGCTGACAAGTGCATGGAGAATTGTGATGACAAGGGTCATGGAGCATTCTGATGACAAGCTTGTAGAGTATTTTGATGACAATGGCATGGAGCATTGTGATGGAAATGGCATGGGGCTTTGTGATGAAAAAGGCATGGAAACGTTTCGTGACAGGGTTCAAGGAGCATTCTGACGACAAGTGTCAGGGAGCATTGTGATGACAAGTGTATTGAGAATTGTGATGACAAAGTCATGGAGCATTGTGATTAAAAGAGCATGGAGTATTGTGATGACAGGCATCATGGGGCATTGTGATGACAAGTGTTATGGAACATTGTGATCACAAGGGTTTGGAGCATTGTGATGACAGAGGTCATGGATCATTTTGATTTCAAGTGGCATGGAGCATTGTGATGACAAGGGCATGAAGCAATGTGATCCCAAATTTCATGGATCATTTTGATGACAATGGTCATGGAGCATTGGGCTGAAAATATTCATGGAGTATTGTGATGACAGGGGTCATGGAGCATTGTGATGGCTAGGGAATGGAGCATTGTGATGACAAAAGTCCCAGATCACTGTGTTGTCAGGTGTCATGGATTGTTGTGAGGACAGTGGTCTTGGACCATTGTGATGATATTGGTCATGGAGCATTTTGATGAGAAGGTCATGGAGCATTGGGCTGAAAACGTTCTTGGAGTATTGCGATGAAAATGGTCAAAGTGCATTGTGATGAAAAGTTCATGGAGCATTGTGCTTAAGAAGGTCACAGAGACTGCTGATGATGAGGTCATGGACCATTGTGATGACAAAGGTCATGAAGCATTTTGATGACTGGAATCACGGAACATTGTGATGACACAGGTCATGGAGCATTGTGATAATAAGGGCATGGAGCATTGTGATGACAAGTGCATGGAGCATTTGTCTAATAAGTTTCATGAATTACTGCGATGAGAGTTGGAATGGCGATTTGTGATGTAAAGGGCATGGAGCATTGTGATGACCAGGTCATGCAGTATTGTGAAGAGAGGTGTCAGGGCACATTGTGAAGACATATGTAATGGACCATTGTGATGACAATGGCATGGAGCATTGTGATGCCAAGTATCATGGAGGATTCTGATGACAAATGTAATGGAGCATTGTGATGACAATGGCTTGGAACATTGTGATGACAACTGTCAGGGAGCATTTTGCAATCAAGTGCATAGAGAATTATGATGACAAGAGTCATGTAGCATTCTGATGACAAGCTTTGGAGTATTTTGATGACAAGGACATGGAACATTTTGATGAAAACGGCATGGGGCATTGTGATGAAAAAGTCATGGAACCTTTCGTGACAGGGTTCAAGGAGCATTCTGACGACAAGTGTCATGGAGCACTGTGATGACAAGTGTATTGCGAATTGTGATGAAAAAGGTCATGGTGCATTGTGATGAAAAGGGCATGGAGTATTGTGATTACAGGCATTATGGAGTGTTGTGATGACAAGTGTTATGGAACATTGTTATCACAAGGGTTTGGAGTATTGCAATGACAGAGGTCATGGATCATTTTGATTTCAAGGATCATGGAGCATTGTGATGACAAGGGCATGAAGCAATGTGATCCCAAGGTTCATGGAGGATTGTGATGACAATGGTAATGGAGTATTGTGATGACAAGCGCATAGAGCTTTGTAATGACAGGGTCATGTAGCTTTTTGCTGACAAAGGCATGGAGCATTGTGATGACAGGTGTCACGGAGCACTGTGAAGACAAGTGTCAAGGAGCATTGTGAATACAGGGCTCATGGAGCATTGGGATGAAAAGGGTATGGATCATTGTGATGGCAAGTGTCATGGAGCATTGGGCTGAAAATGTTCATGGAGTATTGTGATGACAGGGGTCATGGAGCATTGTGATGAAAAGGGCATGGAGTATCGTGATGACAGGCATCATGGAACGTTGTGATGAAAAGTGTTATGGAACATTGTGATCAGAAGGTTTTGGTGCATTGAGATGACAGAGGTCATGGATCATTTTGATTTCAAGGAGCATGGAGCATTGTGATGACAAGGGCATGAAGCAATGTGATCCCAAGGTTCATGGAGGATTGTGATGACAATGGTAAAGGAGTATTGTGATGACAAACGCATAGAGCATTTTAATGACAATGTCATGTAGCATTTTGCTGACAAAGGCATGGAGCATTGTGATGACATGTGTCATGGAGCACTGTGATGACAAGTGTCATGGAGCATTGTGAATACATGGGTAAAGGAGCATTGGGATGACAAGGGCATGGATCATTGTGATGACAAGGGTCATGGAGCATTGTGATGAGTAGAGAATGGAGCATTGTGATGACAAGAGTCCCGGATCATTGTGTTGTCAGGTGTCATGGAGTGTTGTGATGACCGTGGTCATGGAGCATTGTGATGATATTGGCCATGGAGCATTGTGATGATTAGGTCGTGGTGCATTGGGCTGAAAATTTCCATGGATTATTGTGATGACAGGGGTCATGGAGCATTGTGATGACAAGGGAATGGAACATGGTGATGACAGTGTCCTGGAGCATTGTGATGAGAAGACCATGGATAATTGTGATGATGAGCGCCATGGAGTGCTATAATGACAAAAGGTATGGAGAATTGTGATGACAGTGGCCATGGAGCATTTTGATGAAAAGAGTCATGGAGCATTTTGATGACAAGGGTGTGGAGCATTGTGATGAGAAGACCATGGATAATTGTGAATGACGAGCGTCATGGAGCACTGTAATGACAAGGAGTATGGAGCATTGTGATGGCAGTGCTCATGGAGCATTGTGATGACAAGTGTCAATGAGCATTCTGATGACAAGCTTGTGGAGTATTGTGATGACAATGGCATGGAGCATTGTGATGAAAAATGCATGGAGCCTTTTCATGACAGTGTTCAAGGAGCATACTGACGACAAATGTCAGGGAGCATTGTGATGACAAGTGTATTGAGAATTGTGATGACAAATATCATGGAGCATTGTGACGACAAGGGCATGGAATATTGTGATGACAGGCATCATGGAGCGTTGTGATGACAAGGGTTATGGAACATTGTGATCACATGGGTTTGGAGCATTGTGAAGACAGAGGTCATGGATCATTGTGATTTCAAGGAGCATGGAGCATTGTGATGACAGGAGTCATGTAATATTTTGATGAAAGGGGTCATGGAACATTTTGATGACAGGGGTTATGGAACATTGTGATGTCAGTGGTCATCGAACATTGTGATGATAAGTGCATGTAGCATTGTGATGACAGGAGACATGGAACATTGTGATGACAGGGCTGAGGGAGTGTTGTGATGAATAGTGATGAAACATTTTGATATCAGTTGTGAGAGAGCATTTTGATGAGAAGTGCATGGAGCATTGTGATGACAAGGTTTATGGAGCATTGTGATGACAAGATTGTGGAGCACTGTGATGACAAGCGCATGGCAAATTGTGATGACATGTGTCATGGAGCATTGTGCTGACAAGCGCATGGAGCATTGCAATGACAACGGTCATAGAGCATTGTGCTGAGAAAGGCATAGAGTATTGTGATGACAAGGGTAAAAGAGCATTGTGATGAAAAGTTCATGGAGCATTGTGGTTAAAAAGGTCACAGAGACTGTTGATGATGAGGGCATGGACCATTGTGATGACAAAGGTCATGAAGCATTGTGATGACTGGAGTCACGGAGCATTGTGATGACAGGGGTCATGGAGCTTTGTGATATCAAGGGCATGGAGCATTGTGATGACAAGGGCATGGATCATTGGTCTAATAAGTTTCATGGATTATTGCAATGACAGTTGGAATGGTGCACTGTGATGACAAGGGCATGGAGCATTGTGAAGACCAGGTCATACAGTATTGTGAAGACAGGTGTCAGGGAGCATTGTGATGACATATGTAATGGCCCATTGTGATGACAATGGCATGGAGCATTGTGATGACAATGGCATGGAGCATTGTGATGCAAGTGTCATGGAGGATTCTGATGACAAAGGTAATGGAACAGTGTGATGACAATGGCTTGGAGCATTGTGATGACAAGGGCCAGGGAGCATTGTGCTGACAAGTGCATGGAGAATTGTGATGCCAAGGTCATGGAGCATTTTGATGACAAGCTTGTGGAGTATTCTGCTGACAATGGCATGGAGCATTGTGATGAAAACGGCATGGGACATTGTGATGAAAAAGGCATGGAGCCTTTTCGTGACAGGGTTCATGGAGCATTCTGACGACAAGTGTCAGGGAGCACTGTGATGACAAGTGTATTGAGAATTGTGATGACAAAAGTCATGGAGCATTGTGATGAAAAGTGCATGGAGTATTGTGATGAAAGGCATCATGGAGCATTGTGATGACAAGTGTTATGGAACATGGTGATCACAAGTGTTTGGAGCATTGTGATGACACGGGTCATGGATCATTTTGATTTCAAGAAGCATGGAGCATTGTGATGACAAGGGCATGAAACAATGTGATACAAAGGTTCATGGAGGATTTTGATGACAATGGTAATGGAGTATAGTGATGACAAGCGCATGGAACATTGTAATGACAATTCATGTAGCATTTTGATGACAAAGGCGTGGAGCATTTTGATGACAGGTGTCATGGAGCACTGTGATGCCATGTGTCACAGAGCATTGTGAATACATGGGTCATGGAGCATTGGGATGAAAAGGTCATGGATCATTGTGATGACAAGCGTCATGGAAGCTTGGGCTGAAAATGTTCATGGAGTATTGTGATGACAGGGGTCATGGAGCATTGTGATGACAAGAGTTCCGGATCACTGTGTTGTCAGGGGTAATTGAGTGTTGTGATGACAGTGGTCATGGAGCATTGTGTTGATATTGGTCCTGGAGCATTGTGATGAGAAGACCATGGAGACATGTGATGACAAGTCTCATGGAGTATTCTGATTCAAAGGGCCATGGAGCATTGTGATTACAGTGGTCTTGGAGCATTGTAATGACAAGGGCATGGGGCATTGTGAAGAGAAGGACATGGAGCATTCTGATGAATGCATCATGGAGCACTGTGATGACAAGTGCATGGAGCATTGTAATTACAGGTGTCTTGGAGCACTGTGATTAAAAGGGCATGGATCATTGTGATGAAAAAGGCATGCAGCCTTGTCATGACAGTGTTCAAGGAACATACTGACGACAAGTGTCAGGGAGCATTGTGATGAAAAGTGTATTGAGCATTGTGATGACAAAGGTTATGGAGCATAGTGATGAGAAGACCATGGATAACTGTGAATATGAGCATCATGGGGTGTTGTGATGATAAGTGTTATGGAATATTGTGATCACAATGGTTTGGAGCTTTGTGATGACAGAGGTCATGGAGCATTTTGATTTCATTGTGATGACAACAGCCTGAAGCATTATTGTGATGGGCATGGTGCACTGTGATGATAGGATTCATGGAGCTTTGAGATGAAAATGGGCATCGAGCATTTTGATAACAAGTGTCTTGGAGCATTGTGATGACAAGGGCATGGAGCATTGTGATGAGAAGTCCATGGAACATTCTGATGACATGCGTCATGGAGCTTTCTGATGACAAGGGCATGGAGCATTGTGATTACAGGGGTCTTGGAACATTGTGATGACAAGTGTCATGGAGCCTTGTGAATGACAAGGCCGTGGAACATTGTGATGGCAGGGGTCATGGAACATTGTTATGACAGGTGTAATGGAGCATTGTGATGAGAAGGGCAGGAAGCATTGTTGTGAAATGTTTCATGGATTATTGTAATGAGAGTGGGCATGGAGCATTGTGATGACAAGAGCACGGAACGCTGTGATACATGGGTCATGGAGGATTGTAATGGCAAGGGCATGGAGCATTGTGATGTGAAGGGCATTGAGCATTGTGATGACAAGTGTCATGGAGCTTTGTGATGACAAGGGCATGGATCAATGTGATGAGAGGGTTCATGGAGCATTGTGATGACAATGTCATGGAGCATTGTGATGTCAAGTGTCATGGAGGTTTGTGATGTCAAATGTCATGGAGCATTTTGATGACAAGGGCATGGTGCATTGTGATGAGAAGGGCAGGGAGCAGCTTGAGGACAGGGTCATGCAGCAATTTGATGAAAATTATAATGGAATATTTTGATGACACGTGTTATGGAACATTTTGATGTCAGGGGTCATGGAGCTTTGGGATGAAAAGGGTCATGGAGCATTTTGATGACAGGGGTTGTGGAACATTGTGATGTCATGGGTCATGGAACATTGTGATGATAAGGGGATGTAGCATTGTGATGAAAGGGGTCATGGAACATTGTGATTACAGGGGTGAGGGAGTAATGTGATGACTAGTGATGGAACATTATGATATCTCATGTGAGAGAGCATTTTGATGAGAAGTACATGGAGCATTGGGATTACAAGGTTTATGGAGCATATCGATGACAAGGTTGTGGACCGCTGTGATGAGAGGCACGTGGCACATTGTGATGACAAGGGTCATGGAGCATTGTTCTGACAAAGGCATGGAGCATTGTGATGACAAGGGTCACGGAGCATTGTGATGAAAAGTTCATGGAACATTGTGGTTACAAAGGTCACAAAGCCTTGTGATGATGCGGGCATGGACCGTTGTGATGACAAAAGTTATGAAGCAATGTGATGACTGGAGTCACGGAGCATTGTGATGACAGGGGTCATGGAGCATTGTGATGAAAAGGGAATGCGGCATTGTGATGACAGAGGTCATGGAGAATTTTGATTTCATTGTGCTGACAATAGCCGGAAGCATTATGATGATGGGCATGATGCATTGTGATGACAGGGTTCATGGAGCATAGAGATGAAAAGGGGCATGGAGCATTGTGATTACAGGGATCTTGGAGCATTGTGATGACAAGTGTCATGGAGCCTAGTGATGACAAGGCCGTGGAACATTGTGATGGCAGGGGTCATGGAGCATGGTTATGACAGGGGTAATGGAGCATTGTGATGGGAAGGGCATGGAGCATTTTGATTACAAGGTTTATAGAGCACTGTGAAAACAAATCTGTGGACCGTTGGGATAAAAAGTGGGTGGCACATAGTGATGACAAGGGTCATGGAGCATTTTTCTGACAAAGGCATGGAGCACTGTGATGACAAGGGTCACGGAGCACTGTGATGAAAAGTTCATGGAGCATTGTGGTTAAATAGGTCACAGAGCCTTGTGATGATGCGGGCATGGACCACTGTGATGACAAATGTTATGAAGCATTGTGATGACTGGAGTAACAGAGCATTGTGATGACAGGGGTCATGGAGCATTGTGATGACAAGGGCATGGAACATTGTGCTGATAAAGGTGTAGAGCATTGTGATGTCAAGGGTCAAAGAGCATTGTGATGAAAAGTTCATGGAACATTGTGGTTAAAAAGGTCACAGAGACTGTTGATAATGAGGGCATGGACCATTGTGATGACAAAGGTCATGAAGCATTGTGATGACTGGAGTCACGGAGAATTGTGATGACAGGGGTCATGGAGGATTGTGATAACAAGGGCATGGAGCACTGTGATGACAAGGGCATGGAGCATTGGTTTAATAAGTTTCATGGATTATTGCGATGACATTTGGAATGGCGCATTGTGATGACCAGGTCATGCAGTATTGTGAAGACAGGTGTCAGGGAGCATTGTGATGACATATGTAATGGCCCATTGTGATGACAATGGCATGGAGCATTGTGATGCCAAGTGTCATTGAAGATTCTGATGACAAAGGTAATGGAGCAATGTGATGACAATGGCTTGGAGCATTGTGATGACAAGGGTCAGGGAGCATTGTGCTGACAAGTGCATGGAGAATTGTGATGACTAGGGTCATGGAGCATTCTGATGACAAGCTTGTGGTGTATTTTGATGACAATGGTATGGAGCCTTGTGATGAAAACGGCATGGGGCAGTGTGATGAAAATGGCATGGAGCCTTTTTGTGACAGGTTTCAAGGAGCATTCTGACGACAAGTGTCAGGGAGCATTGTGATGACAAGTGTATTGAGAACTGTGATGAAAAAGGTCATTGAGCATTGTGATGAGAAGGCCATGGAAAATTGTGATGATGAGCGTCATGGCGTGTTGTGATGATAAGTGTTATGGAACATTGTGATCACAAGGTTTTGGAGCATTATGATGACAGAGGTCATGGAGAATTTTGATTTCATTGTGATGACAATAGCCTGAAGCATTATGATGATGGTCATGGTGCATTGTGATGACAGGTTTCATGGAGCATTGAGATGAAAAGGGGCATGGAGCATTGTGATTACAGGGATCTTGGAGCATTGTGATGACAAGGGCATGGAGCATTGTGGTTACAGGGTTCTTGGAACATTGTGATGACAAGTGTCATGGAGCCTTGTGATAACTAGGCCGTGGAATATTGTGATGGCAGTGGTCATGGAGCATTGTTATGACAGAAGTAATGGAGCATTTTGATGAGAAGGGCATTGAGCATTGGTCTGAAATATTTCATGGATTATTGAGATGTGAGTGGGCATGGAGCATTGAGAAGATAAGGGCAAGGAACACTGTGATACATGGGTCATGGAGGATTGTAATGACAAGGGCATGGAGCATTGTGATGGGAAGGGCATCGAGCATTGTGATGACAAGTGTCATGGAGCTTTGTGATGACAAGGGCATGGAGCAATGTGATGAGATTTTTCATTGAGCATGGTAACGACAATGACATGGAGCACTGTGATGCCAAGGCTCATGGAGATTTGTGATGACAAAGGTCATGGAGCATTTTGATGACAAAGGTGTGGTGCATTGTGATGCGAAGGGCAGGGAGCATTTTGATGACAGGGTCATGCAGCAATTTGATGAAAAGTGTAATGGAACATTTTGATGACAGGGGTTATAAAACATTGTGATAACAGGGGTCATGGAGCTTTGGGATGAAATGGGTCATGGGACATTTTGATGACACTGGTTATGGAACATTGTGATGTCAGGGGTCATGGAACATTGTGATGATAAGGGGATGTAGCATTGTGATGACAGGGTCATGGAACATTGTGATTATAGGGGTGAGGGAGTATTGTGATGACTACTGTTGGAACACTGTGATATCTCTGGTGAGAGAGCATTTTGATGAGAAGTACATGGAAAATTGTTATTACTAGGTTTATGGAGCACAGCGATGACAACGTTGTGGATCATTGTGATGAAAAGCGCGTGGCACACTGTGATGATAAGGGTCATGGAGCATTGTTCTGACAAAGACATGGAGCACTGTGATGACAAGTGTCACGGAGCATTGTGAGGAAATTTTCAGGGAGCATTGTGGTTACATAGGACACAGAGCCTTGCGATGACGCGGGCATGGACCGCTGTGATGACAAACGTTATGAAGCATTGTGATGACTGGAGTCATGGAGCATTGTGAGGAAAGGGGTCATGGAGCCTTGTGATAAGAAGGGCATGGAGCATTGTGAAGACAGTGGCATGGAGCATTGTTCTGACATGTTTCATAAATTATTGTGATGACAGCGGACATCGTGCATTGTGATGACAAGGGCATGGAGCATTGTGATGAGAACGTCATGGAGTATTGTGAAGACAGGTGTCAGGGAGCATTGTGATGACATATGTCATGGTCCATTGCGATGACAATGGCAGGGATCATTGTGATGCCAAATGTAATGGAGGATTGTGATGGCAAATATAATGGAGCATTGTGATGACTAGGGCTTGCAGCATTATGATGACAATGGCTGTTGAGAATTTTCATGACAAGGTCGCGAAGCATTGAGATGAAAATGTCCTGCAGTTTGTTATGAGAAAACCATGGAGCCTTGTGAAGAGAAGTCTCATGGAGCATACTGATGAAATGGGGAATGGAGCATTCTGATTACAGGGGTCTTGGAACATTGTGTTAACAAGGGCATGGAGCATTGTGATGACAAGGGCATGGAGCATTGGTCTAATAAGTTTCATGGATTATTGTGAAGACAGTTCAAATGGCGCATTGTGATGACTAGGGCATGGAGCATTGTGATGACCAGGTCATGCGGTATTGTGAAGAGAGCTGTCAGGGAGCAATGTGATGACAAGTGTATTAAGAATTGTGATGACAAAGGTCATGGAGCATTGTGATGAAAAGGGCATGTAGCATTGTGATGACAGGAGTCTTGGAACATTGTGATGACAGGGGTGATGGATTATTGTGACAAATAGTGATGTAGCATTTTGATAACAGTGGTGAGAGAGCATTTTGATGAGAAGTGCAAGGAGCATTGTGATGACAAATTTTATGGAGCATTGTGATAACAAGTTTGTGGAGCACTGTGATGACAAGGGCATGGTGCATTGTGATGACATGTGTCATGGAGCATTGTGCTGACAAGCGCATGGAGCATTGTGATGACAAGGGTCAAAGAGCATTGTGATGAAACGTTCATGGAGCATTGTGGTTAAAAAGGTCACAGAGACTGTTGATGACGAGGGCATGGACCATTGTGATGACAAAGGTCATGAAGCATTGTGATGATTGGAGTCCCCGAGCATTGTGATGACAGGGGTCATGGAGCATTGTGACAACAAGGGCATGGATCATTGAGATGACAAGAGCATGGAATATTGGTCTAATAAATTTCATGGATTATTGTGATGACAGTTGGAATGGCGCATTGTGATGACAAGGGCATGGAACATTGTGATGACCAGGTCATGCATTATTGTGAAGACAGTTGTCAGGGAGCATTGTGATGACATATGTAATGGTCCTTTGTGATGGCAATGGCATGGAGCATTGTGATGCCAAGTGTGATGCAGGATTCTGATGACAAATGTAATGGAGCATTGTGATGACAATGGCTTGGAGCATTGTGATGACAAGGGTCAGGGAGCATTGTGCTGACAAGTGCATGGAGAATTGTGATAAGAAGGGTGATGGAGCATTCTGATGACAAGCTTGTGGAGTATTTTGATGAAAATGGCATGGAGCATTGTTATGAAAATGGCATGGGGCATTGTGATTAAAAAGGCATGGAGCCTTTTCGTGACAGGGTTCAAGGAGCAATCTGATGACAACTGTCAGGGAGCATTGTGATGACAAGTGTATTGAGAATTGTGATGACAAAGGTCATGGAGCATTGTGAGGAAAAGTGCTTGGAGTATTGTGATGACAGGCATCATGGAGCGTTGTGATGAGAAGTGTTATGGAACATTGTGATCACAAGGGATTGGAGCATTGTGATGACAGAGGTCATGGATCATTTTGATTTCAAGGAGCATGGAGCATTGTGATGCCAAAGGCATGAAGCAATGTGATCCCAAGGTTCATGGAGGATTGTGATGACAATGGAAAGGGAGTATTTTGATGACAATTGCATAGAGCATTTTAATGACAAGTTCATGTAGCATTTTGATGACAAAGGCATGAAGCATTGTGATGACATGTGTCATGGAGCACTGTGATGACAAGTGTCACGGAGCATTGTGAAAACAGGGGTCATGGAGCTCTGGGATGACAAGGGCATGGATCATTGTGAAGACAAGTGTCATGGAGCACTGGGCTGAAAATGTTCATGGAGTGTTGTGATGACTCGGGTCATGGAGCATTGTGAAGACAAGGGAATGGAACATGGTGATGACAAGGTCCTGGAGCATTGTGATGAGAAGACCTTGGAGACTTGTGATGACAAGACTCATGGAGCATGCTGATGAAAAGAGGCATGGAGCATTGTGATTACAGGGGTCTTGGAGCATTGTGATGAAAAGGGCATGGAGCATTGTGAGGAGAAGGCCATGAAGAATTCTGATGACATGCGTCATGGAGCATTTGATGAAAAGGGCATGGATCATTGTGGTGAAAAAGGCATGGAGCCTTGTCATGACAGGGTTCAAGGAGCATACAGACAACAAATGTCAGGGAGCATTTTGATGACAAGTGTATTGAGCATTGTGATGACAAAGGTCATGGAGCGTTGTGATGAGAAGACCATGGATAATTGTGATGACGAGCGTCATGGGTCATTGTGATGACAAGGGTTATGAAATATTGTGATGACAAGGGTTTGGAGCATTGTTATGACAGAGGTCTTGGAGCATTTTGATTTCATTGTGATGACAATAGCATGAAGCATTATTATGATGGGCATGATGCATTGTGATGACTGGATTCATGGATCATTGAGAGGAAAACGGGCATAAAGCATTGTGATTACGGGGTTCTTGGAGCATTGTGATGTGAAGGGTCATGGAGTTTTGTGATGACAAGGCCATGGAACATCGTGATGGCAGGGGTCATGAAGCATAGTCATGACAAGTGTAGTGGAACATTGTGATGGCAAGGGCATGGAGCATTGTGATGAGAAGGCAATGGAGCATTCTGATGACATGTGTCATGGAGCTCTGTGAAGACAAGGGCATGGAGCAATGTGATGAGAGCGTTTATGGAGCACTGTGATGCCAATGACATGGAGCACTGTGATGCCAAGCGTCATGGATCTTTGTGATGACAAAGGTCATGGAGCATTTTGATGGCAAGGGCGTTGTGCATAGAGATGAGAAAGGCAGGGAGCATTCTGATGACAGGGTCATGGAGCAATTTGATGAAAAGTGTCATGGAACATTTTGATGACAGGTGTTATTGAAAATAGTGATGTCAGGGGTCATCGAACATTGTGATGATAAGTGCATGTAGCCCTGTGATGACAGGAGTCATGGAACATTGTGATGACAGGGGTGAGGGAGTATTGTGACAAATAATGATGTAGCATTGTGATATCTGTGGTGAGAGAGCATTTTGATGAGAAGTGCATGGATCATTGTGATGACAAATGTTAAGGAGCATTGTGATGAGAAGATTGTGGAGCACTGTGATGACAAGCGCATGGTGCATTGTAATGACATATGTCATGGAGCATTGTGCTGACAAGCACATGGAGCATTGTGATGACAAGGGTCAAAGAGCATTGTGAGGAAATGTTCATGGAGCATTGTGGTTAAAAAGGTCACAGAGACTTTTGATGATGAGGGCAAGGACCACTGTGATGACAAAGGTCATGAAGCATTGTGATGACTGGAGTCACGGAGCATTGTGATTTCAGGCGTCATGGAGCATTGTGATAACAAGGGCATGGAGCATTGTGATGACAAGGGCATGGAACATTGGTCTAATACGTTTCATGTATTATTGCGATGACAGTTGGAATGGCGCATTGTGATGACAAGGGCATGGAGCATTGTGATGACCAGGTCATGCAATATTGTGAAGAGAGTTGTCAGGGAGCATTGTGATGACATATGTAAAGGCCCATTGTGATGCCAAGTGTGATGGAGGATTCTGATAACAAAGATAATGGAGCATTGTGATGACAATGGCTTGGAGCATTGTGATGACAAGGGTCAGGGAGCATTGTACTGACAAGTGCATGGAGAATTGTGATGACAATGGTCATGGAGCATTCTGATGACAAGCTTGTGGAGTATTTTGATGACAATGGCATGGAGCATTGTGATGAAAACCACATGCGGCATTGTGATGAAAATGTCATGGAGCCTTTTTGTGACAGGTTTCAAGGAGCATTCTGATGACAAGTGTCAGGGAGCATTGTGATGACAAGTGTATTGAGAATTGTGATGACAAATGTCAGGGAGCATTGTGATGAAAAGGGCATGGGGTGTTGTGATGACAGGCATCATGGAGCGTTGTGATGACAAGTGCTATGGAACATTGTGATCACAAGAGTTTGGAGCATTGTGATGACAGAGGTCATGGATCATTTTGATTTCAAGGAGCATGGAGCATTGTGATGACAAGGGCATGAAGCAATGTGATCCCAAGGTTCATGAAGGATTGTGATGACAATGGAAATGGAGTATTTTGATGACAAGCCCATAGAGCAGTGTAATGACAAGGTCATGTAGCATTTTGCTGACAAAGGCATGGAGCATTTTGATGACATGTGTCATGGAGCACTGTGATGACAAACGCATGGATCATTCTGATTACAAGGGTCATGGAGCACTGGGCTGAAAATGTTCATGGAGTGTTGTGATGACAGGGGACATAGAGCATTGTGATGAATAGGGAATGGAGCAATGTGATGAAAAGAGTCCCGGATCATTGTGTTGTCAGGTGTCATGGAATGTTGTGATGACAGGGGTCATGGAGCATTGCGATGATATTGGCCATCGAGCATTGTGATGAGTATGTCCTGGAGCATTGTGCTGAAAATGTTCATGGATTATTGTGATGACAGGGGTCATGGAGCATTGTGATGACAAGGGAATGGAGCATGGTGATGACAGGTCTTGGAGCATTGTTATGAGAAGACAATGGAGACTTGTGATGACAAGTCTCATGAAGCATTCTGATGAAAAGGGGAATGCAGCATTGTGATTACAGGTGTCTTTGAGCATTGTGATGACAAGGGCATGGAGTATTGTGATGAGAAGGCCATGAAGCATTCTCATGACCTGCGTCATGGTGGTTTTGATAACAAGGGCATGGAGCATTGTGATTACAGGGATCTTGGAACATTGTGATGAAATGTGCATGGATTATTGTGATGAAAAAGACATGGAGCCTGGTCATGACAGGGTTCAAGGAGCATACTGGCGACAAGTGTCAGGGAGCATTGTGATGACAAGTGTATTGAGCATTGTGATGTCAAAATTCATGGAGCATTGTGATGAGAAGACCATGGATAATTGTGATAATGAGCGTCCTGGCGTGTTTTGATGATAAGTGTTATGGAACATTGTGATCACAAGGGTTTGTAGCATTATGATGATAGAGGTCATGGAGAATATTGATTTCATTGTGATGACAATAGCCTGAAACATTATGATGATGGGCATGGTGCATTGTGATGACAGGGTTCATGGTGCATTGAGATGAAAACGGTCATAGAGCATTGTGATTACAAGCGTCTTGGAGCATTGTGATGACAAGGGCATGGAGCATTGTGATGAGAAATCCGTGGAGCATTCTGATGACATGCGTCCTGGAGCTTTGTGATGACAAGGGCATGGAGCATTGTGATTACAAGGGTCTTGGAGCATTGTGATGAAAAGGGCATGGATCATTGTGATGAAAAAGGCATGGAGCCTTGTCATGACCGGGTTCAAGGAGCATATTGACGACAAGTGTCAGTGAGCATTGTGATGACAAGTGTATAGAGAATTGTGATGACATAGGTCATAGAGCATTGTGAGGAGAAGGCCATGGATAATTGTGATGATGAGCGTCATGGGGTGTTGTGATGATAAGTGTTATGGAACATTGTGATCACAAGTGTTTGGAGCATTATGATGACAGAGGTCATGGAGAATATTGATTTCATTGTGATGACAATAGCCTGAAGCATTATGATGATAGGCATGGTGCATTGTGATGGCAGGGTTCATGGAGCTTTGAGATGAAAAGGGGCATGGAGCATTTTTTTACAAAGGTCTTGGTGCATTGTGATGACAAGGGCATGGAGCATTGTGATGAGAAGGCCATGGAAATTTCTGATGACATGCGTCATGGAGCTTTGTGATGACAAGGGCAAGGAGCATTGTGATTACAGGGGCCTTCAGCATTGTGATGACAAGACTCTTGGAACCTTGTGATGACTAGGCCTTGGAACATTGTGATGTCAGGGGTCATGGTGCATTGTTATGACAGAGGTAATTGAGCATTGTGATGAGAAGGGCATGGAACCTTGGTCTGAAATGTTTCATGGATTATTGTGATGAGAGTGGTCATGGAGCATTGTGATGACAGGGGTACGGAACACTATGATACATGGGTCATGCAGGACTGTAATGACAAGGGCATGTAGCATTGTGATGAGAAAGGCATCGAGCATTGTGATGACAAGTGTCATGGAGCTTTGTGATGACAAGGGCATGGAGCAATATGATGAGAGGGTTCATGGAGCATTGTGATGACAGTGACATGGAGCATTGTGATGCCAAGGGTCATGGAGCCTTGTGATGACAATCATGAACATTTTGATGACAAGGGCAGGGTGCATTGTGATGAGAAGGGCAGGGAGCATTTTGATGACCGGGTCATGCAGCAATTTGATAAAAAGTGTAGTGGAATATTTTGATGGCAGGGGTTATAGAACATTGTGATATCAGGGGTCTTGGAGCTTTGGGATGAAACGGGTCATGGAGCATTTTCTTCACAGGGGTTAAGGATGATTGTGATATCATGGGTCATGGAACATTGTGATGATAAGGGGATGTAGCATTGTGATGACAGATTCATGGAATATTGTGATTCCAGGTGTGAGTGAGTATTGTGATGACTATTGTTGGAATATTGTGATATCTCTGGTGAGAGAGCATTTTGATGAGAAGTGCATGGACCATTGTGATTACAAGGTTTATGGAGCTTTGCAATGACAAAGTTGTGGACCGTTGTGATGAAATGCACGTGGCATATTGTGATGATAATGGTCATACAGCATTGTTCAGGCAAAGACATGGAGCATTGTGATGACAAGGGTCACAGAGAATTGTGATGAAAAGTTCATGGAGCATTGTGGTTACAAAGGTCACAGAGCCATCTGATGACCCGGGCATGGACCACTGTGATGACAAACGTTATGAAATATTGTGATGACTGGAGTCACGGAGCATTGTGATGACAGAGGTCATGGAGCATTTTGGTGACAAGGGCATGGAACATTGTGATGACAGAGGCATGGAGCATTGGTCTGACAAGTTTCACAGTTTATTGTGAGGACAGTGGGCATGGTGCATTGTGATGAAAAGGGCATGGAGCATTGTGATGAGAAGGTCATGGAATATTGTGAAGAGAGGTGTCAGGGAGCATTGTGATGACATATGTCATGGTCCATTGCGATGACAATGGCATGGAGCATTGTGATGCCAAATGTAATGGAGAATTGTGATGACAAATATAATGGAGCATTGTGATGATTAGGGCGTGGAGTATTATGATGACAAGGGCCATTGAAAATTGTCATGACAAGGTCGAGAAGCATTGTGATGACAAGGTCCTGGATCATTGTGATGACAAAACCATGGATCCTTGTGATGACAAGTCTCATGGAGCATACTGATGAAAAGGGGCATGGAGCATTGTGATTACAGGGGTCTTGGAACATTGTGATGACAAGGGCATGGAGCATTGTGAGGAAAAGTCCAAGGAGCATTCTGCTAGCATGCATCATTGAGGTTTGTGATGAAAAGGGCATGGAGAATTGTGATCACATGGGTCTTGGAGCATTGTAAAGAAAAGAGCATGGATCATTGTGATGAAAATGGCATGGAGCCTTGTCATGACAAGGCTCAAGGAGCATACAGACCACAAGTGTCAGGGAGCATTTTGATGACAAGTGTATAGAGCATTGTGATGACAAAGTTCATGGAGCATTGTGATGAGAAGACCATTGATAATTGTGATGTCGAGCGTCATGGGGCATTGTGATGACAAGTGTTATGGAATATTGTGATCACAAGGGTTTGGAGCATTTTTATGACAGAAGTCATGGAGCATTTTGATTTCATTTTGATGACAATAGCATGAAGCATTATGATGATGGGCATGGTGCATTGTGATGACAGGGTTCATGGATCATTGAGATGAATAGTGGCATACAGCATTGTGAATACAGGGTCCTGGGAGCATTGTGATGAGAAAGGTCATGGAGCTTTGTGATGACGAGGCCAAGGAACATCGTGATGGCAGGGGTCATGGAGCATAGTTATGACAGCGGTAATGGAACTTTGTGATGGTAAGGGTATGGAGCATTGTGATGAGAAGGACATGGAGCATTCTGATGGCATGTGTCATTGAGCTTTGTGAAGACAAGGGCATGGAGCATTGTGATTACATGGGTCTTGGAGCATTGTGATAAAAAGGGCATGTATCATTGTGATGAAAAATGCATGGAGCCTTGTCATCACAGGGTTCAAGGAGCATACTGACTACAAGTGTCAGGGAGCATTGTGATGACAAGTGTTTTGAGCACTGTGATGACAAAGATCATGGAGCATTGTGATGAGAAGACCATGGATAATTGTGATGACGAGCGTCATGGGGCATTGTGATGACAAGTGTTATGGAATTTTGTGATCACAAGGGTTTGGATCATTGTTATGACGGAGGTCATGGAGCATTTTGATTTCATTGTGATGACAATAGCATGAAGCATTGTGATGATGGGCATGGTGCATTGTGATGACAGGGTTCATGGATCATTGTGATGAAAAGTGGCACAGAGCACTGTGATTACAGGGTTCTTGGTGCATTGTGTTGAGAAGGGTCATGGAGCTTTGTGGTGACAAGGCCACGGAACATCGTGATGTCAGGGGTCATGGGGCATTGTTATGACAGGGGTAATGGAGCATTGTGATGGCAAGGGCATGGAGCATTTTGATGACAAGGCCATGGAGCATTCTGATGACATGTGTCATGGAGCTTTGTGAAGACAAAGGCATGGAGCAATGTGATGAGAGCATTCATGGAGCATTGTGATAACAATGACATGGAGCATTGTGATGCCAAGGGTCATGAATATTTGTGATGACAAAGGTCATGGAGCATTTTGATGGCAAGGGCGTTGTGCATTGTGATGAGAAGGGCAAGGAGCATTCTGATGACAGGGTCATGGAGAAATTTGATGAAAAGTGTCATGGAACATTTTGATAACAGGTGTTATGGAACATTGTGGTGTCAAGGGTCATCGATCATTGTGATGATAAGTGCATGTAGCATTGTGATGAAAGGAGTCATGGAACATTGTGATGACAGGTGTGAGGGAGTATTGTGACACATAGTGATGTAGCATTGTGATATCAGTGGTGAGAGAGCATTTTGATGAGAAGTGCATGGAGCATTGTGATGACAAGGTTTATGGAGCATTGTGATGACAAGATTGTGCAGCACTGTGATGACAAGCGCATGGTGCATTGTGATGACATGTGTCATGGAGCACTGTGATGACAAGTGCATGGAGCATTGTGATGACAAGGGTCAAAGAGCATTGTGATGAAAAGTTCATGGAGCATTGTGGTTAAAAAGGTCACAGAGACTGTTGATGAGGAGGGCATGGACCACTGTGATGACAAAGGTCATGAAGCATTGTGATGACTGGAATCACGGAGATATGTGATGACCGGGATCATGGAGCATTGTGATAACAAGGGCATGGAGCACTGTGATGACAAAGGCATGTAACATTGGTCTAATAATTTTCATGGATTATTGCAATGACAGTTGGAATGGCACATTGTGATGACAAGGGCATGGAGCATTGTGATGACCAGGTCATGCAGTATTGTGAAGACAGGTGTCAGGGACAATTGTGATGACATATGAAATGGCCCATTGTGATGACAATGGCATGGAGCACTTGGATGCCAAGTGTCATGGAGGATTCTGATGACAAGGTAATGGAGCATTGTGATAACAATGGCTTGGAGCATTGTGATGACAAGGGTCAGGGAGCATTGTGCTGACAATTGCATGGAGAATTGTGATGACAAGGGTCATGGAGCATTCTGAGGACAAGCTTGTGGAGTATTTTGATGGCAATGGCATGGAGCATTGTGAAGAAAACAGCATGGCGCATTGTGATGAAAAAGGCATGGAGCCTTTTCGTGACAGGGTTCAAGGAGCATTCTGATGACAAGTGTCAGGGAGCATTGTGATGACAAGTGTATTGAGAATTGTGATTTCAAAAGTCATGGAGCATTGTGATGAAAAGGGCATGGAGTATTGTGATGACAGACATCATGGAGAGTTGTGATGACAAGTGTTATGGAACACAGTGATCACAAGGGTTTGGAGCATTGTGATGACAGAGGTCATGGATCATTTTGATTTCAAGGAGCATGGAGCATTGTGATGACAAGGGCATGAAACATTGTGATCCCAAGGTTCATGGAGGATTGTGATGACAATGGAAATGGAGTATTGTGATGACAAGAGCATTGTAATGACTAGGTCATGTAGCATTTTGCTGACAAAGGCATGGAGCATTGTGATGACATGTGTCATGCAGCACTGTGATGACAAGTGTCACGGAGCATTGTGAATACAGGGGTCATGGAGCATTGGGATGACAAGGGCATGGATCATTTTGATGACAAGTGTCATGGAGCACTGGGCTGACAATGTTCATGGAGTGTTGTGATGACATGGGTCATGGAGCATTGTGATGACTAGGGAATGGAGCAATGTGATGACAGGAGTCCCGGATCATTGTGTTGTCAGTTGTCATGGAGTGTTGTGATGACTGTGGTCAAGGAGAATTGTGATGATATTGGCCATGGAGCATTGTGATGAGTAGGTCGTGGAGCATTGGGCTGAAAATATTAATGGATTATTGTGATGACAGGGGTCATGGAACATTGTGATGACAAGGGAATGGAGCATGGTGATGACAAGGTCCTGGAACATTGTGATGAGAGTAGCTTGGAGACTTGTGATGACAAGTCTTATGGAGCATTTTGAAGAAAAGGGGCATGGAGCATTGTGATTACAGGGGTCTTGGAGCATTGTGATGACTAGGGCATGGAGCATTGTGATGAGAAGGCCATGGAGCATTCTGATGACATGCGTCATGGAGTTTTCTGATGACAAGGGCAAGGAGCATTGTTATTACAGGGATCTTGGAGCATTGTGATGAAAAGGGCATGGATCATTGTGATGAAAAAAGCATGGAGCCTTGTCATAACAGGGTTCAAGGAGCATACTGACGACAAGTGTCAGGGAGCATTGTGATGACAAGTGTATTGAGCATTGTGATGACCAAAATCATGGAGCATTGTGATGAGAAGACCGTGGATAATTGTGAAGATGAGCGTCATGGGGTGTTTTGATGATAAGTGTTATGTAACATTGTGATCACAAGGGTTTGGAGCATTTTGATGACAGATGTCATGGAGAATATTGATTTCATTGTGATGACATTAGCCTGAAGCATTATGATGATGGGCATGGTGCATTGCGATTACAGGGTTCATGGAGCATTGAGATGAAAAGGGGCATGGAGCATTGTGATTACAAGGGTCTTGGAGCATTGTGATTACAAGGGCATGGAGCATGGTGATGAGAAGGCCATGGAACATTCTGATGACATGCGTCATGGAGCTCTGTGATGACAAGGGCATGGAGCATTGTTATTTCAGTGGTCTTGAGCATTGTGATGACAAGTGTCATGGAACCTTGTGATGACTAGGCCATGGAACATTGTGATGGCATGGGTCATGGTGCATTGTTATGACAGGTGTAATGGAGAATTTTGATGAGAAGGTCATGGAACATTGGTCTGAAATTTTTCATGGATTATTGTGATGAGAGTGCGCCTGAAGCATTGTGAGGACAAGGGCAAGGAACAGTATGATACATGGGTCATGCAGGAATGTAATGACAATGGCATGGAGCATTGTGATGAGAAGGGCATCGAGCATTATGATGACAAGTGTCATGGAGCCTTCTGATGACAAGGGCATTGAGTAATGTAATGAGTGGTTTCATGGAGCATTGTGATGACAATGACATGGAGCGTTGTGATGCCAAGGGTCATGGAGCTTTGTGATGACAAGTCATGGAGCATTTTGATGACAAGGGCATGATGCATTGTGATGAGAAGGGCAGGGAGCATTTTGATGACCGGGTCATGCATCAATTTGATGAAAATTGTAATGGAATATTTTGATGGCAGGGGTTATAGAACATTATGATGTCAGGGGTCTTGGAGCTTTGGGACGAAAAGGGTCATGGAGCATTTTGATGACAGGTGTTATGGAACATTGTGATGTCAGCATTCATGGAACATTGTGATGGTAAAGGAATGTAGTAGTGTGATGACAGGGTCATGGATCATTGTGATTACAGGGGTGAGGGAGCATTGTGATGACTATTGACTGAACACTGTGATATCTCTGGTGAGAGAGCATTTTGACGTGAAGTGCATGGAGCATTGTGATTACAAGGTTTATGGAGCATTGCAATGACAAGGTTGTGGACCGTTCTGATGAAATGTGCGCTGCATATTGTGAAGACAATGGTCATGGAGCATTGTTCTGAGAAAGACATGGAGCATTGTGATGACAAGGGTCAAAGAAAATTGTGATGAAATGTTCATGGAGCATTTTGGTTACAAAGGTCACAGAGACTTGTGATGACACGGGCATGGACCACTGTGATGACAAACGTTATGAAACATTGTGATGACTGGAGTCACGGAGCATTGTGATGACAGGGGTCATGGAGCATTGTGCTGACAAGCGCATGGAGCATTGTGATGACAAGGGTCATGGAGCATTGTGCTGAGAAAGGCATAGAGCATTGTGATGACAAGGGTCAAAGAGCATTGTGATGAAAAGTTCATGGAGCATTTTGGTTAAAATGCTCACAGAGACTGATGATGACGAGGGCATGTACCATTGTGATGACAAAGGTCATGAAGCACTGTGATGACTGGAGTCACAGAGCATTGTAATGGCAGGGGTCATGGAGCATTGTGATAACAAGGGCATGGAGCATTGTGATGATGAGGGCATGGAGCATTGGTCTAATAAGTTTCATGGTTTATTGCAATGACAGTTGGAATGGCGCATTGTGATGACAAGTGCCATTGAAAATTTTCATGACAAGGTCGAGAAGCATTGTGATGACAAGGTCCTGGAGCATTGTGATGACAAAACCATGGTTGCCTTGTGATGAAAAGTCTCATGGAGCATACTGATGAAAAGGGGCATGGAGCATTGTGATTACAGTTGTCTTGGAACATTGTGATGACAAGGGCATGGAGCACTGTGAGGAGAAGACCAAGGAGCACTTTGATGGCATGCATCCTTGAGCTTTGTGATGACAAGGGCATGGAGCATTTTGATTATATGGGTGTTGGAGCATTGTGATGAAAAGGGCATGAATCATTGTGATGAAAAAGGCATGGAGCCTTGTCATGACAGGGTTCAAGGAGCATACAGACAACAAGTGTCAGGGAGCATTTTGATGACAAGTGTGTTGAGCATTGTGATGACAAGGGTCATGGAGCATTTTGCTGAGAAAGGCATAGAGCATTGTGATGACAAGGGTCAAAGAGCTTTGTGATGAAAAGTTCATGGAGCATTGTGATGACAATGAAATGTACCATTGTGATGCCAAGGGTCATGGATCTTTGTGATGACAAAAGTTATGGAGCATTCTGATGGCACGGGCATTGTGCATTGTGATGAGAAGGGCAGGGAGCTTTTTGATGACAGGGTCATGGAGCAATTTGATGAAAAATGTCATGGAACATTTTGATGACAGGTTTTATGGAACACTGTGATGTCAGGTGTCATGGAGCATTTTGATGAAAAGGGTCATGGAGCATTTTGATGACAGGTGTTATGGAACATTGTGATGGCAGGGGTCATCGAACATTGTGATTATAAGTGCATGTATCATTGTGATGACAGGAGTCATGGAACATTGTGATGACAGGGGTGAGGGGGTATTGTGACCAATAGTTATGTAGCATTGGGATATCAGTGGTGAGAGAGCATTTTGATGAGAAGTGCATGGAGCATTGTGATGAGAAGTTTTATGCAGCATGGTGATGAGAAGTTTGTGGAGCACTGTGATGACAAGCACATGGTGCATTGAGATGACATGTGTCATGAAGCATTGTGCTAACAAGCGCATGGAGCATTGTGATGACAAGGGTCATGGAGCATTGTGTTGAGAAAGGCATAGAGCATTGTGATGTCAAGGGTCAAAGAGCATTGTGATGAAAACTTCATGGAGCATTGTCGTTAAAAAGGTCACAGAGACTGTTGATGACGAGGATATGGACAATTGTGATGACAAAGATCATGAAGCATTGTGATGACTGGAGTCACGGAGCATTGTGATGACAGGGGTCATGGAGCATTGTGATAACAAGGGCATGGAGCATTGTGATGACAAGGGCATGGAGCATTGGTCTAATAATTTTCAAGGATTCTTGTGATGACAGTTGGAATGGCGCATTGTGATGACAAGCGCATGGAGCATTGTGATGACCAGGTCATGCAGTATTGTGAAGACAGGTGTCAGGGAGAATTGTGATGACATATGTAATGGCCCATTGTGATGACAATGGCATGGAGCATTGTGATGCCAAATATCATGGAGGATTCTGATGACAAAGGTAATGGAGCATTGTGATGACAATGGCTTGGAGTATTGTGATGACAAGGGTCATGGAATATTGGGCTGAAAATGTTCATGGAGTATTGTGATGACAGGTGTCATGGAGCATTGTGATGAGTAGGGAATTGAACATTGTTATGACAAGAGTCCCGCATCATTGTTTTGTCAGGTGTCATGGAGTGTTATGATGAGAGTGGTCATGGAGCATTGTGATGATATTGGCCAATGAGCATTGTGATGAAAAGACCTTGGGTAATTGTGATGTCGACCATCATGGAGCACTGTAATGACATGGGGCATGAAGCATTGTGATGACAGGTGTCAGGGAGCATTGTGGTGACAGGGGTCATGGAGCATTGTGAAGACAAGGGTCATGGAGTATTCTGATGACAAGCTTGTGCAGTATTGTGATGACAATGGCATGGAGCATTGTGATGAAAATGGCATGGGGCTTTGTGATGAAAAATGCATGGAGCCTTTTCATAACAGGGTACAAGGAGCATTCTGACGACAAGTGTCAGGGAGCATTGTGATGACAAGTGTATTGAGAATTGTGTTGACAAAGTTCATGGAGCATTGTGATGAAAAGAGCATGGATTATTGTCATGGCAGGCATCATGGAGCGTTGTGATGACAAGTGTTATGGAACAATGTGATCACAAGGGTTTGGAGCATTGTGATGACAGAGGTCATGGATCATTTTATTTCAAGGAGCATGGAGCATTGTGATGCCAAGGGCATGAAGCAATGTGATCCCAAGGTTCTTGGAGGAATGTGATGACAATGGTAATGGAGTATTGTGATGACAAGCGCATAGAGCATTGTAATGACAAGGTCATGTAGCATTTTGCTGACAAAGGCATGGAGCATTGTGATGACAGGTGTCATGGAGCACTGTGAATACAGGGGTCATGGAACATTGGGATGACAAGGTCAAGGATCATTGTGATGACAAGAGTCATGGAGCATTGGGCTGAAAATGTTCATGGAGTATTGTGATGACTGGGGTCATGGAGCATTGTGATGAGTAGCGAATGGAGCATTGTGATGACAAGAGTCCCGGATCATTGTGTTGTCCGGTTACATGGAGTGTTGTGATGACAGTGGTCATGGAGCATTTTGATGATATTTGTCATGGAGCATTGTGATGAGAATTTCATGGAGCATTGGGCTGAAAATATTCATGGAGTATTGTGATGACAGGGGTCATGGAGCATTGTGATGACAAGGGAATGGAGCATGGTGATGACAAGGTCCTGAAGCATTGTGATGATATGACCAAGGAGACTTGTGATGACAAGTCTCATGGAGCATTCTGATGAAAAGTGTCATGGAGCATTGTGATTACATTGGTCTTGGAGCATTGTGATGACAAGGGCATAGAGCATTGTGAGGAGAATGCAATGGAGCATTCTGATGACATGTGTCATGGAGCATTGTGATGAAAAGGGCATGAAGTATTGTGATGACAGGGGTCATGGAGCCTTATGATGACAAGGCCGTGGAACACTGTGATGGCAGGGGTCATGGAGCATTGTTATGACAGAGGTAATGGAGCATTGTGATGACAAGCATCACGGAACATTGTGAATACAGGGTTCATGGAGCATTGGGATGACAAGGGCATGGATGATTGTGATGACAAGGGTCATGGAGGATTGGGCTGAAAATGTTCATGGAGTATTTTGATGACAGGGGTCACGGAGCATTGTGCTGATAAGGGGATGTAGCATTGTTATGACAGGGGTCATGGAACATTGTGATAACAGGGTTAAGGGAGGATTGTGATGACTAGTGATGGAACATTGTGATATCCCATGTGAGAGAGCATTTGGATGAGAAGTGCATGGAGAATTGTGATTACAAGGTTAATGGAGCATAGCAATGACAAGGATGTGTATCATTGTGATGAAATGCACATGGCACAATGTGATGACAAGGGTCATGGAGCATTGTTCTGACAAAGGCATGGAGCATTGTGATGACAAGTGTCTCGGAGCATTGTGATGAAAAGTTCATGGAGCATTGTGGTTACAAAAGTCACAGAGCCTTGTGATGGCGCGGGCATAGACCGTTGTGATGACAAACGTTATGAAGCACTGTGATGACTGGAGTCACGGAGCATTGTGATGACAGGGGTCATGGAGCATTGTGATGAATAGGGCATGGAGCATTGTGATGAAAGGGGCATGGAGAATTGGTCTGACAAGTTTCATAGATTATTGTGATGACAGTGGGCATGTAGCATTGTGATGACAAGGACATGGAGCATTGTGATGACAAGGGCATGGAGTATTGTGAAGACGTGTCAGGGAGCATTGTGATGACATATGTAATGGTCCATTGTGATGACAATGGCATGGAGCATTGGTCTAATAAATTTCATGGATTATTGTGATGACAGTTGAAATGGCGCATTGTGATGACAAACACATGGAGCATTTAATGACCAGGTCATGCAGTATTGTGAAGAGAGGTGTCAGGGAGCATTGTGATGACAAGCGTCACGGAGCATTGTGAATACAGGGGTCATGGAGCATTGGGATGACAAGGGCATAGATCATTGAGATGACAAGAGTCATGGAGCATTGTGCTGAAAATGTTCATGGAGTGTTGTGATGACAGGGGTCATGGAGCATTGTGATGACTAGGGAAAGGAGCATTGTGATGACAAGAGTCCCGGATCATTGTGTTGTCAGGTGTCATTGAGTGTTGTGATGACAGTGGTCATGGAGCATTGTGATGATATTGGTCATAGAGCATTGTGATGAGAAGGTCATGGAGCATTGGGCTGAAAATATTCATGGAGTATTGTGATGACAGTGGTCATGGAGCATTGTGATGACAAGGGAATGAAGCATGGTGATGACAAGGTCCTGTAGCATTGTGATGAGATGACCATGGAGACTTGTGGTGACAAGTCTCATGGAGCATTCTGATGAAAAAGGGCATGGAGCACTGTGATTACATGGGTCTTGGACCATTGTGATGACAAGGGTCATGGAGCCTTGTCATGACAAGCCCGTGGAACATTGTGATGGCAGGGGTCATGGAGCATTTTTATGACAGAGGTAATGGAGCATTGTGATGATAACGGCAAGGAGCATTGTGATGACCAGGTCATGCAGTATTGTGAAAAGATGTGTCAGGGAGCATTGTGATGACATATGTAACGGCCCATTGTGATGACAATGGCATGGAGCATTGTGATGCCAAGTGTCATGGAGGATTCTGATGACAAAGGTAATGGTGCATTGTGATGACAATGGCTTGGAGCATAGTGATGACAAGGGTCAGGTAGCATTGTGCTGACAAGTGCAAGGAGAATTGTGATGAAAAGGGTCATGGAGCATTCTGATGACAAGCTTGTGGAGTATTTTGATGACAATGGCATGGAGCAATTTGATGAAAACGGCAAGGGGCTTTGTGATGAAAAACGCAAGGAGCCTTTTCGTGACAGGGTTCAAGGAGCATTCTGACGACAAGTGTCAGTGAACATTGTGATGAGAAGTGTATTGAGAATTGTGATGACAAAGGTCATGGAGCATTGTGATGAAAAGACCATCGAGTATTGTGATCATAGGCATCATGGAGCATTGTGATGACAAGTGTTATGGAACATTGTGATCACAAGTGTTTGGAGCATTGCGATGACAGAGGACATGGATCATTTTGATTTCATGGAGCATGGAGCATTGTGATGACAAGGGCATGAAGCAATGTGATCCCAAGTTTCATGGAGGATAGTGATGACAATGTTAATGGAGTATTGTGATGACAAGCACATAGAGCATTGTAATGACAAGGTCATGTAGCATTTTGCTGAAAAAGGCATAGAGGATTGTGATGACTGGTGTCATGGAGCACTGTGATGACAAGCATCACGTAGCATTGTGAATACATTGGTCATGGAGCATTGCGATGACAAGGGCATGGATCATTGTGATGACAGGTGTCATGGAGCACTGTGATGACAAGCATCACGGATCACTGTGAATACAGGGGTCATGGAGCATTGGGATGACATATGGCATGGTCCATTGAGATGACAATGGCAGGGAGCATTGTGATGCCAAATGCAATGGAGGTCTGTGATGACAAATATAATGGAGCATTGTGATGACTAGGGCTTGGAGAATTATGATGACAAAACCATGGAGCCATGTGATGACAAGTCTCATGGAGCATACTGATGAAAAAGGGCATGCAGCATTGTGATTACAGGGGTCTTGGAACTTTGTGATGACAAGGTCATGGAGCATTGTTCTGACAAAGAAATGGAGCATTGTGATGACAAGGGTCCCAGAGAATGGTGAGGAAATGTTCATGGAGCATTGTGGTTACAAATGTCACAGAGCCTTGTGATGACGCGGACATGGACCATTGTGATGACAAACGTTATGAAACATTGTGATGACTGGAGTCACGGAGCATTGGGATGACAGGGGTCATGGAGCATTGTGATGACAAGTGCAAGGTGCATTGTGATGACAGGGCAATGGAGCATTGGTCTGAAAAATTTCATAGATTTTTGTGATGACCATGGGCATGGTGCATTGTGATGACAAGGGCATGGAGCATTGTGATGAGAAGGTCATGGAATATTGTGAAGAGAGATGTCAGGGAGCATTGTGATGACATATGTCATGGTCCATTGCGATGACAATGGCATGGAGCATTGTGATGCCAATTGTAATGGAGGATTGTGATGACAAATATAATGGAGCATTGTGATGATTAGGGCTTGCAGCATTATGATGACAAGAGCCATTGAGAATTTTCATGACAAGGTCGTGAAGCATTGTGATGAAAAGATCCTGGAGCATTGTGATGACAAAGCTATGGAGCCTTGTGATGACAAGACTCATGGAGCATACTGATGAAAATGGGCATGGAGCATTCTGATTACAGGGGTCATGGAACATTGTGATGACAAGGGCATGGAACATTGTGAGGAGAAGACCAAGGAGCATTCTGATGGCATGTGTCAATGAGATTTGTGATGACAAGGGCATGGAGCATTTTGATTACATGGGTCTTGGATCATTTTGATAAAAAGGGCATGGATCATTGTGATGAAAAAGGCATGGAGCCTTGTCATGACAGAGTTCAAGGAGCATTGTGATGACTGGAGTCACGGAGCATTGTGATAACAGGGGTCATGGAGCATTGTGATAACTAGTGCATGGACCATTGTGATGACAAGGTCATGGAGCATTGTGATGACCATGTGATGCAGTATTGTGAAGACAGTTGTCAGGGAGCATTGTGCTGACATATATAATGTCCCATTGTGATGACAATGGCATTGAGCATTGTGATGCCAAGTGTCATGGAGGATTCAGAAGACAAATATAATGGAGCATTGTGATGACAAGGGTCATGGAGCATTCTGCTGACAAGCTTGTGGAGTATTTTGATGACAATGGCATGGAGCATTGTGATGAAAACGTCATGGGGCATTGTGATGAAAATGGCATGGAGACTTTTCGTGACAGGGTTCAAGGAGCATTCTGACGACAAATATCAGGGAGCATTGTGATGACAATGTATTGAGAATTGTGAGGACAAAGGTCATGGAGCATTGTGATGAAAAGGGCATGGAGTATTGTGATGACAGGCATCATGGAGCGTTGTGATGACAAGTGCTATGGAACATTGTGATCACAAGGATTTGGAGCATTGTGATGACAGAGGTCATGGATCATTTTGATTTCAAGGAGCATGGAACATTGTGATGACAAGGGCATGAAGCAATATGATCCCAAGGTTCATGGGGTATTGTGATGATAATGGTAATGGAGTATTGTGATGACAAGCGCATAGAACATTGTAATGACAAGGTCATGTAGCATTCTGCTGACAAAGGCATGGAGCAGTGATGCCAGGTGTCATGGAGCACTGTGATGACAAGCGTCACGGAGCATTGTGAATACAGGGGTCATGGAGCATTGGGATGACAAGGGCATGCATGATTGTGATGACAAGGGTCATGGAGCATTCGGCTGAAAATGTTCATGGAGTATTGTGATGGCAGGGGTCATGGAGCATTGTGTTGACTAGGGAATTGAGCATTGTAATGACAAGAGTCCCTGATCATTGTGTTGTCGGGTGTCATGGAATGTTGTGATGACAGTGATCATGGAGCATTGTGATGATATTTGTCATGGAGCATTGTGAGGAGAAGGTCATGGAGTATTTGGCTGAAAATGTTCATAGAGTATTGTGATGACAGTGGTCATGGAACATTGTGATGACAAGGGAATGGAACATGGTGATGACAGTGGTCATGGAATATTTTGATTACAGGGTTGAGAGAGGATTGTGATGACTAGTGAGGGAACATGGTTATATATCAGGTGAGAGAGCATTTGGATGAGAAGAGCATGGAGCATTGTGATTACAAAATTTATGGAGCATAGTGATTACAAGGTTGTGGATCATTGTGATGGAAAGCCCGTGGTATGTTTTGATGACAAGTGTCATGGAGCATTTTTCTGACAAAGGCATGGAGCATTGTGATGACAAGTGTCACGGAGCACTGTGTTGAAATGTTCATGAAGGATTGTGGTTACAAAGGTCACAGAGACTTGTGATTACGCAGGCATGGACCGTTGTAATGACAAACGTTATGAAGCATTGTGATGACTGGAGTCACGGAGCATTGTGTTGACAGGGTTCATGGAGCATTGTGATGACAAGGGCATGGAGCATTGTGAGGAGAAAGTCATGGAATATTGTGAAGAGAGGTGTCAGGGAGCATTGTGATGACATATGTCATGGTCCATTGCGATGACAATGGCAGGGAGCACTCTGATGCCAAATGTAATGGAGGATTGTGATGGCAAATAAAATGGAGCATTGTGATGACTAGGGCTTGCAGCCTTATGATGACAAGCGACATTGAGGATTTTCATGACAATGTCATGAAGAATTGTGATGACAAGGCCCTGGAGCTTTGTGATGAGAAAACCATGGAGCCTTGTGATGACAAGTCTCATGGAGCATACTGATGAAAGGGGCATGGATCATTCTGATTAGAGGGGTCTTGGAACATTGTTATAACAAGGACATGGAGCATTGTGATGACAATGGCATGGAGCATTGTGATGACCAGGTCATGCTGTATTGTGAAGACAGGTGTCATGGTGCATTGTGATGACATATGTAATGGCACATTGTGAATGACAATGGCATGGAGCATTGTGATGCCAAGTGTCATGGAGGATTGTGATGACAAAGGTAATGGAGCATTGTGATGAAAATGGCTTGGAGCATTGTGATGACAAGGGTCAGGGAGCATTGTGCTGACAAGTGCATGGAGAATTGTGATGACAAGGGTCATGGTGCATTCTAATGAAAAGCTTGTGGAGTATTTTGATGACAATGGCATGGAGCATTGTGATGAAAACGGCATGGGTCATTGTGATGAAAAATGCATGGAGCCTCTTCGTTACAGGGTTCATGGAGAATTCTGATGACAAGTGTCAGGGAGTATTGTGATGACAAGTGCATGGAGCATTGTGATGACAGGGGTCATGGAGCATCGTGATTACAGGGGTCTTTGAGAATTGTGATGACAAGAGTCCTGGATCATTGTGTTGTCAGGTGTCATGGAGTGTTGTGATGAGTAGGTCATGGAACATTGGGCTGAAAATATTCATGGATTATTGTGATGACATGGCTCATGGAGCATTCTGATGACAAGGGAATGGAGCATGGTGATGAGAATGTCCTGGAGTATTGTGATGAGATGACCATGGAGACTTGTGATGACAAGTCTCATGGAGCATTCTGATGAAAAGGGGCATGGAGCATTGTGATTACAGGGGTCTTGGAGCATTGTGATGACAAGGGCATGGAGCATTTTGAGGAGAAGGCCATGGAACATTCTGATGACATGCGTCATGGAGCTTTGTGATGACAAGTGCATGGAGCTTTGTGATTACAGGGGTCTTGGAGCATTGTGTTGACAAGGGTCATGGAGCCTTGTGATGACAAGGCTGTGGAACATTGTGAAGGCAGGGATCATGGAGCATTGTTATGACACAAGTAATGGATCATTGTGATGAAAAGGGCATTGAGCATTTTTCTGAAATGTTTCATGGATTATTGTGATGAGAGTGGGCATGGAGCATTGTGATGACAAGAGCACGGTACACTGTGATACATGGGTCATGGAGGATTGTAAGGACAAGGGCATGGATCATTGTGATGAGAAGGGCATCGAGCATTGTGATGACAAGTGTCATGGCGCTTTGTGATGACAAGGGCATGGAGAAATGTGATGAGAGTGTTCATGGAGCATTGTGATGACAATGACATGGAGCATTGTGATGCCAAAGGTCATGGAGCTTTGTGATGACAAAGGTCATGGAGCATTTTGTTGACAAGGGTGTGGTGCATTGTGATGAGAAGGGCAGGGAGTATTTTGATGACAGGGTCATGAGCAATTTGATGAAAAGTTTAATAGAACATTTTGTTGACAGGGGTTATAGAACCTTGTGATGCCAGGGGTCATGGATCTTTGGGATGAAAAGGGTCAGGGGGCATTTTGATGACAGGGGTTATCGAACATTGTGATATCAGGGGTCATGGAACATTGTGCTGATAAGGGGATATAGCATTTTGATGACAGGTGTCATGGTATATTGTGATAACAGGGGTGAGGGAGGATTGTGATGAAAAGCGCATGGGTAATTGTGATGACAAAGGTCATGGAGCATTGGGCTGAAAATATTCAGGGAGTATTGTGATGACAGGGGTCATGGAGCATCGTGATGACAGAGGTCATGGAGAATTATGATTTCATTGTGCTGACCATAGCCGGTAGCTTTATGATGATGGGCATGATGCATTGTGATGACAGGGTTCATGGGGCATTGAGATGAAAAGGGGCATGGAGCATTGTGATCACATGGGTCTTGGAGCATAGTCATGAAACGGGCATGGAGCATTTTGATGAGAAGTTCATTGACCATTCTGATGACATGTGTCATGGAGCTTTTTGATGTCAAGGGCATGGAGTATTCTGATTAAAGGGGTCTTGGAACATTGGGATGACAAGTGTCATGGAGCCTTGTGATGACAAGGCCGTGGAACATTGTGATGACAGGGGTCATGGAGCATTGTTATGACAGGGGTAATGGAGCATTTTGATGAGAAGGGCATGGAGCACTGTGATTACAATATTTATGGAGCATTGCAATGACAAATTTGCAGACCATTGTGATGAAAAGTGCGTGACACAGTGTGAAGACAAGGGTCATTGAGCAATTTTCTGACAAAGGCATGGAGGATGGTGATTACAAGGGTCACGGAGCATTGTGATGAAAAGTTCTTGGAGCAATGTGGTTACAAATGTAACAGAACCTTGTGATGACGCGGGCATGGACCATTGTGATGACAAATGTTATGAAGCATTGTGATGACTGTAGTCATGGAGCATTGTGATGACAGGTGTCAAGGAGCATTTTGATGACGAGGTCATGGAGCACTGTGCTGAGAAAGGCATAGAGCATTGTGATGACAAGGGTCAAAGAGCATTGTGATGAAAAGTTCGTTGAGCACTGTGGTTAAAATGTCAGAGAGAATGTTGATGGTGAGGGCATGGACCATTGTGATGACAAAGGTCATGAAGCAACGTGATGATTGGTGTCACGGAGCATTGTGATGACAGTGGTCATGGAGCACTGTGATAACAAGGGCATGGAGCATTGTGATGACAAGGGAATGTAGCATTGTGATGACCAGGTGATGCAGTACTGTGAAGACAGGTGTCAGGGAGCACTGTGATGATATATGTAATGGCCCATTGTGATGACAATGACATGGAGCATTCTGATGCCAAGTGTCATGGAGGATTCTGATGACAAAGGTAATGGAGCATTGTGATGACAATGGCTTGGAGCATTTTGATGACAAGTGTCAGGGAGCAATGTGCTGAAAAGGTCATGGAATATTCTGATGACAAGCTTGTGGAGTATTTTGTTTACAATGGCATGGAGCATTGTGATGATAACAGCATGGGGCATTGTGATGAAAAAGGCATGGAGCATTTTCGTGAAAGGTTTCAAGGAGCATTCTAACGACAAGTATCAGGGAGCATTGTGATGACACGTGTATTGAGAATTATGATGACAAAGATCGTGGAGCATTGTGATGAAAAAGGCATGGAGTATTTGATGACAGGCATCATGGAGCGTTGTGATGACAAGTGCTATGGAACATTGTGATCACAAGGGTTTGGAGCATTGTGATGACAGAGGTCATGGATCATTTTCATTTCAAGTAGCATGGAGCACTGTGATGACAAGGGCATGAAGCAATGTGATCCCAAGGTTCATGGAGGATTGTGATGACAATGGTAAATGGGTATTTTGATGACAAGCGCATAGAGCATTGTAATGACAAGGTCATGTAGCATTTTGCTGACAAAGGCATGGAGCATTGTGATGACAGGTGTCATGGAGCACTGTGAAGACAAGCGTCACGGAGCATTGTGAATAGAGGGGTCATGGAGAATTGGGATGACAAGGGCATGGATCATTGTGATGACAATTGTCATGGAGCATTGGGCTGAAAATATTCATGGAGTATGGTGATGCCAGGGGTCCTGGAGCATTGTGATGACAAGAGTCCCGGATGATTGTGTTGTTAGGTGTCATGGAGTGTTGTGTTACAGTGATCATGGAGCATTGTGATGAGAAGGTCATGGAGCATTGGCCTGAAAATGTTCATGGAGAATTGTGATGACAGGGGTCATGGAGCAATGTGATGACAAGGGAAGGGAGCATGCTGATGAAAATGTCTTGGAGCATTGTGATGAGATGACCATGGAGACTTGTGATGACAAGTATCATGGAGCATTCTGATGAAAAGGGGCATGGAGCATTGTGATTACAGGGGTCTTGGAGCATTGTGATGACAAGGGCATGGAGCATTGTGAGGAGAATGGCATGGAACATTCTGATGACATGCGTCAAGGAGCTTTGTGATGACAAGGGCATGGAGCCTTGTGATGACAAGGCCGTGGAACATTGTGATCGCAGAGTCATGGAGCATGGTTATGACAGGGGTAATGGAGCATTGTGATGAGAATGGCATGGAGCATTGTGATTACAATTTTATGGAGCATTGTGATGACAAATATGTGGAATGTTGGGGGCAAATGCACGTGGCACATTGTGATGACAAGGGTCATGGAGCACTGTTCTGACAAAGGCATGGAGCACTGTGATGACAACGGTCACGCAGCATTGAGATGAAATGTTCATGGAGCATTGTGGTTAAAAATGTCACAGAGCCTTGTGATGATGTGGGCATGGACCATTGTGATGACAAACATTATGAAGCATTGTGATGACTGGAGTCACGGAGCACTGTGTTGACATGGGTCATGGAGAATTGTGATGACATGTGTCATGGAGCATTGTGCTGACAAGCGCATGGAGCATTGTGATGACAAGGGTCATGGAGCATTGTGCTGAGAAAGGCATAGAGCATTGTGATGACAAGGGTCAAAGAGCATTGTGATGAAAAGTTCATGGAGCATTTTGGTTAAAAAGCTCACAGAGAGTGATGATGACGAGGGCATGGACCATGTGGTGACAAAGTCATGAAGCATTGTGATGACTGGAGTCAAAGAGCATTGTGATGGCATGGGTCATGGAGCATTGTGATAACAAGGGCATGGAGCATTGTGATGACAGGGGCATGGAGTATCGGTCTGACAAGTTTCATGGATTATTGTGATGACATTTGAAATGGCGCATTCTGATGACAAGGGCATGGAGCATTGTGATGACCAGGTTATGCAGTATTGTGAAGAGAGGTGTCAGGGAGCATTGTGATGACATATGTATGGCCCATTGTGATAACAATGGCATGGAGCATTGTGATGCCAAATGTCATGGAGAATTCTGATGACAAAGGTAATGGAGCATTGTGATGACAATGGCTTGGAGCATTGTGATGACAAGGGTCAGGGAGCATTGTGCTGACAAGTGCATGGAGAATTGTGATGACAAGGGTCATGGAGCATTCTGATTACAAATTTGTGGAGTATTTTGATGACAATGGCATGGAGATTTGTGATGAAAACCTCATGGGACATTGTGATGAAAAAGGCCTGGAGACTTTTCGTGACAGGGTTCAAGGAGCATTCTGACGACAAGTGTCAGGGAGCATTGTGATGACAAGTGTATTGAGCATTGTGATGACAAGGGTCATGGAGCATTTTGCTGAGAAAGGCATAGAGCATTGTGATGACAAGGGTCAAAGAGCACTGTGATGAAAAGTTCATGGAGCATTGTGATGACAATGAAATGTAGCACTGTGATGCCAAGGGTCATGGATCTTTGTGATGACAAAAGTCATGGAGAATTTTGATGGCACGGGCATTGTGCATTGTGATGAGAAGGGCAGGGAGCTTATTGATGACAGGGTCATGGAGCAATTTGATGAAAAATGTCATGGAACATTTTGATGACAGGTTTTATGGAACACTGTGATGTCAGGTGTCATGAAGCATTTTGATGAAAAGGGTCATGGAGCATTTTTATGACAGGTGTTATGGAACATTGAGATGGCAGGGGTCATCGAACATTGTGATTATAAGTGCATGTATCATTGTGATGACAGGAGTCATGGAACATTGTGATGACAGGGGTGAGGGGGTATTGTGACCAATAGTTATGTAGCATTGGGATATCAGTGGTGAGAGAGCATTTTGATGAGAAGTGCATGGAGCATTGTGATGAGAAGTTTTATGCAGCATGGTGATGAGAAGTTTGTGGAGCACTGTGATGACAAGCGGATGGTGCATTGAGATGATATGTGTCATGAAGCATTGTGTTAACAAGCGCATGGAGCATTGTGATGACAAGGGTCATGGAGCATTGTGCTGAGAAAGGCATAGAGCATTGTGATGTCAAGGGTCAAAGAGCATTGTGATGAAAACTTCATGGAGCATTGTCGTTAAAAAGGTCACAGAGACTGTTGATGACGAGGACATGGACAATTGTGATGACAAAGTTCATGAAGCATTGTGATGACTGGAGTCACGGAGCATTGTGATGACAGGGGTCATGGAGCATTGTGATAACAAGAGCATGGAGCTTTGTGATGACAAGGGCATGGAGCATTGGTCTAATTAGTTTCAAGGATTCTTGCGATGACAGTTGGAATGGCGCATTGTGATGACAAGGGCATGGAGCATTGTGATGACCAGGTCATGCAGTATTGTGAAGACAGGTGTCAGGGACAATTGTGATGACATATGTAATGGCCCATTGTGATGACAATGGCATGGAGCATTGTGATGTCAAGTGTCATGGAGGATTCTGATGACAAATGTAATGGAGCATTGTGATGACAATGGCTTGGAGTATTGTGATGACAAGGGTCATGGAACATTGGGTTGAATATGTTCATGGAGTATTGTGGTGACAGGTGTCATGGAGCATTGTGATGACTAGGGAATGGAACATTGTGATGACAAGAGTCCGGAATCATTGTGTTGTCAGGTGTCATGGAGTGTTGTGATGACAGTGGTCATGGAGCATTGTGATGATATTGGCCAATGAGCATTGTGATGAAAAACCTTGGGTAATTGTGATGTCGAGCATCATGGAGCAATGTAATGACAAGGGGCATGAAGCATTGTGATGACATGTGTCAGGGAGCATTGTGATGGCAGGGGTCATGGAGCATTGTGATGACAAGGGCATGGAGCTTTGTGATGACATATGCATGGAGCATTGTGATGACAAGTGCATGGAGCATTGCAATGTCAAGTGGATGGAGAATTGTGATGACAAGAGCATGTAACATTTTGATGAGAAGTGTCATGTAGCATTGTGATGACAAGGACGTGGAGAATTGTGATGACAAGGGATATGGAGCATTGTGATAACCAGGGCATGGTGCATTGTGATGACAGGGGACATGGAGCATTATTATAATAACGGCCATGGTGCATTCTGACATAAGATATCACTTATGAAAGGAATGTAAACATGGCTACATATGAACTGATTTAGGGAAGAGAACAGAGTCTCAGATTTAGAAAACAATCTAACGCTTGCTTAAGGGGAAAGAGAGGTGGGGAGATGCACAAAACATAAGATTGATATTAGCACAGGTACCGTTCCATAATCCAAAAACAGAAGAGACAAGCCCGACTCCTTCCTCCGTGAATGGAACTCAACATCCCTATTCCCCGCAGAGAAATATATCTGACTAGTAAGAATTTTAAAACCTATGTATTGATATGTCTCCGTAAGGGAACCAAGTGTGTCTAGAACGACATAAACATGGCAGTGAGAATCAGCTCAAACCCACTATAAAAATGAATTTCAAAACAAAATATTTAAACAGTAAAATTCTTACACAATACCTTCAGGGGTTCTGATGAAACCTGGAATGACCCTATCTACAATGACAGCTGGATGTGGCATAAGGCTGGTCACTTGGGACTGAGAGGATTGGTGAGATTGGGTGAAAAAATGCAGACCCTTTAAAGCAATAATGCCTGCCCCCCATTCCATGGTTCCCAACTCTCCAGGTAGAAGGGAATATCACTACAGTTATAACGTGTATGGGAACCTAGAGAATGGAAACCATCTGATGGTGAAAGGTTTCTAAAACTCTACTTGTACTCCAGTTTGACATTCCAACTGCTTTACTATCAATCTCCCAACTTGGAAAGTCAGCCACTATAACCTCCTGGTTCGCACAGTTGTCAAATTGTGCACAGGATATAAGGGAAGAGAGAGAACCAATGAGACAGTAGCTGTAGGCATTTGGACGGCCACATGTCTCTCTAATTTCCCGTCACAAAGAAAAATTAACCAAAGTCTCAGCCTGCCCCCCAGAACCAGTATAAATCTAGAAGCAAAACTGTTGATTTGCGGTCAGCTCAGAAAAACGCGAGTTGAAAAATGGAACTCAGGGCCACAGCAATTCACTAACCTGCAGAGTTATAAAGGACTACTCTATTCCAAAAATCTGTTGAGGGAAAGCCACGAGGCAGAAGGGAAAATGAGGAAGAATGGCATGAAACAGATTTCAAGAGGTACATTGGAATCGCCTTTAAACACAGGAAAAGCATTACAACTTCGAAAATTATAGAAATGGCCATAAAGGTCATATGGGTTTTCACGTGAATATATTCAGGAGAAAACACATATGCCCTTTTTGGACAAGCAAGCAAGCGGGCAATGCAAATCGGCACTACAAAGAAGTATCACTTCCCACCAATCAAAAGGGACATCCGCAAAAAGTGTAAAAACCAGAAAGGCAAGACAGGCCCTGGAGAACAGGGAGCCTTGTTATGCTGATAGGCGGGATGTAAATTGCCAACTGCCTCTCTGGAGGAGTGCATTGTGTTCCCTAAAACAAGTAAACAACAGAGGTACAGAGCCAAGGGCACTTCCAGTCTAGGGAATATACCTTGGGAAAACTGAAAATAAATAAGACAGATCGACACCAAAATTCAGGGCTGCACAGCTTACAAAAACCTCAACTTGCGTACACCTTAAATATCCCAGGAAAGACAAAAATGGTTCAAGAAATTGTGGTACTTACGTACGATGGAATATCCCTCAGCCATGAAATCAATGTCATAAGGCCAGTAGCAGCAAAATGAGTGGATTTAGGTACGATAATTCTAAGTGAAATAAGTCACACAGAAAAAGAAACTTATCATAAGATATCACTTGTGAAGATCCTGTAAACATGGCTACACATGAACTGAGTTAGGAAAGAGAAGAGAGACTCACATTCAAAAAACACGCTTATGCCTGCTTAAGGGGGAAGGAAAGGTGGGGTGATGCATAAAATCAGAGTTTGATATTAGTACAGGTACCTTTCTAAAAACCAAATATGGAATAGGCAAGACCTACACGTTCCTCAGTGAAAGGGACTCAACACCCCATATTCACCACAGAGTAATATATCTTAATAGTATGAATCTTAAAACGTATGTATTGATATGTCTCCATAAGGGAATCAAGTGTGTCTAGACAGGCATAAACATGACAGTGAGAATCAGCTCAAACCCACTATAAAAAGGAATTTCAAATACAAAACAAAAAAACAGCGAAATTTCTTACAATTCCTTCAGGGTCTCTGATGAAACCTGAAATGACCCTATGTACAATAACAGCTGGATGTGGCATAAGGCTGGATACTTGGGACTGAGAGGATTGGTGAGATTGGGTGAGCAAATGCAGACCCTTTAAAGCAATAATGAGTGGCACCCATTCCATGGGTCCCAACTCTCCAGGTTGAAGGGAATATTACTACAGCTATAACATGTACGGGAAACCTAGAGAATGGACACACTGTGAATACGAAAGGTCTCTAAAATTCAACTAATAGTCCCTCTCCTGGTGCTCCGGTTTGACTTTCCAACTGCTTTACTATCAATCTCCCAACTTGGAGAGACAGCCCCTTTAACCTCCTGGTTCTCACAAGTTGCCAATTTGGCAGAGGATGAAACGGAAGAGGGAGAACCAATGAGAGAGTAGCTGTTAGGCATTTGGACGGGAACATGTCCCTCTAATTTCCCGGCCGGAAGAAGAATTAACCAAAGTCTCAGCCACCCACCGGACACCAGTATAGGTCCTGAACCAAAGTTTGGACTTGCATTCAACTCACAAAAAAAGAGTTGAAAAATGGAGCTCAGGGGAACAGCAATTCACAAAGTGGCAGAGAAATATAGGACAACTATCGTCCAAATATCTGTTTAATGGAAGGCAACGAGGTGGACTTGAAAGTGAGGCAGAATAGCAGGAAACAGATTTCAAGAGGTATGTTGGAATCACCTTTAAATCACAGGAAGAGGGTCACAACTTCGACAATGATGCACTTGGCCAAAAAGGGTGTATTCCTTTTCTCCTGTATATATTCAGGAGAAAACGAATACGCCCTTTTTGGCCATCCAGCAAGCGGACAATGCAAATCTGCACTACAAAGAATTATCACCTCCAACCACTCAAAAGGGATATCTGCAAAATGTGTAAAAAGCAGAAAGACAAGAATGCCCCTGGAGAACTGGGAGCCTTGTTATGCTGATGGGCGGGACGTAAATTGACAACTGCCTCTCTGGAGGAGTGCATTGTGTTCCCCAAAACAAGTAAACAACAGAGCTACAGAGCCAAGGGCACATCCAGCCTAGTGAATATACCTTGGGAAAACTGAAAATCAATAAGACAGAGCCACCCCCAAATTTAGGGCTGCACTGCTTACAAGATCCTCAACTTGTGTACATCTTAAATATCCCAGGAAAGATAAAAACGGTTCAAGAAATTGGGGTACATATGTAAGATGGAATATCCCTCAGCCATGAAATCAATGTCATAAGACCAGTAGCAGCAAAATGAGTGGATTCAGGTACGATGATTCTAAGTGAAATAAGTCACAGAGAAAAAGAAACTTATCATAAGATATCACGTATGAAGGTCCTGTAAACATGGCTACACATGAACAGAGTTAGGAAAGAGAACAGAGTCTCACATTTAGAAAACACTCTTATGCCTGCTTAAGGGGGAAGGAGAGGTGGGGTGATGCATAAACCCAGAGTTTGATATTAGTACATGTACCTTTCCAAAAATCAGATATGGAATAGGCAAGACCTACACCTACCTCATTGAAAGGCACTCAAAACCCCATATTACCCGCAGAGGAATATATCTGACTAGTAAGAATCTTATAACCTATTTATTGATATGTCTCCATGAGGCAATCAAGTGTTTCTAGACTGGCATAAACAATGCAGTGAGAATCAGCTCACACCCACTATAAAAAGGAATTTCAAACACACAAAAAAAAGAGGAAATTCTTTACAATTACTTCAGGGTCTTTGACGAAACCTGGAATGACCCTATCTACATCGACAGCTGGATGTGGCATAAGGCTGGACACTTCGGACTGAGAGGATTGGTGAGATTGGGTGAGCAAATGCAGACCCCTTAAAGCAATAATGTGTGGCACCCATTCCATGGGTCCCAACTCTCCAGGTTAAAGGGAATATTACTACAGATATAACATGTATGGGAAACCTAGAGAAAGTACACTCTGTGAATACGAAAGGTTTCTAAAACTCAACTAATAGTCCCTCTGCTGGTGCTATGGTTTGACTTTCCAACTGCTTTACTATCAATCTCCCAACTTGGAGAAACAGCCCCTTTAACCTCCTAGTTTGCCCAGCTTGCCAATTTGGCAGAGGATGAAAGGGAAGAGGGAGAATCACGGAGAGATTAGCTGTTAGGCGTTTGGATGGTCACATATCACTCTAATTTCATGTCCGGAAGGAGAATTAACCAAAGACTCAGCCAAGCACAGTAAACCAGTATAGGTCGTGAAGCAGTCTTTTGGACTTGCATTCAACTCACAAAAAACGAGTTGATAAATGGAGCTCAAGGGCACAGCAATTCACAAACTGGCAGAGTAATAAAGGAAAACTATCATTCAAAAATCTGTTGAGGGAAGGCAACGAGGTGGACTTGAAAGCGAGGCAGAATAGCAGGAAAGAGATTTCAAGAGGTACGTTGGAATCGCCTGTAAAGCACAGGAAGAGGGGCACAACATCGACAATGATGCAGTTGGCCAAAAAGGGCGTATGCATTTTCTCCTGAATATATGCAGGAGAAAACACATACGCCCTTTTTGGCCAAGCAAACAAGCGGGCAATGCAATTCTGCACTACAAAGAAGTATCACTTCCACCGGTCAAAAGGGACATCCACAAAATGGGTAAAAACCAGAAAGGCAAGACAGGCCCTGGAGAACAGGGAGCCGTGTTATGCTGACGGGCGGGATGTAAATGGCCAACTGCCTCACTGGAGGAGTGCATTGTGTTCCCTAAAACAAGTAAACAACAGAGCTACAGAGCCCAGGGCACTTCCAGTCTAGGGAATATACCTTGGTAAAACTGAAAATCAATAAGACAGAGCCACCCCCAAATTTAGGGCTGCACTGCTTACAACAACCTCATCTTGTGTACACCTTAAATATCCCTGGAAACATAAAAATGGTTCAAAAAATTGTTGTACTTACGCACGATGGAATATCCCTCAGCCATGAAATCAATGTCATAAGACCAGTAGCAGCAAAATGAGTGGATTCACATACGATGATTCTAAGTGAAATAAGTCACACAGAAAAAGAAGCTTATCATAAGATATCACTTATGAAGATCCTGTAAACATGGCTACACATGAACTGAGTTAGGAAAGAGAACAGAGTCTCACATTTAGAAAACACTCTTATGCCTGCTTAAGGGGGAAGGAGAGGTGGGTTGATGCATAAAACCAGAGTTTGATATAAGCACAGGTACCATTCAAAAAACCAAATAAGGAATAGACAAGACCTACACCTTACTCTGTGAAAGGGACTCAAAACTCCATATTCCCCACAGAGGAATATATGTGACTAGTAAGAACTTTAAAACCTATGTATTGATATGTCTCTGTAAGGGAATCAATTGTGTCTAGAATGGCATAAACATGGCAGTGAGAATCAGCTCCAACCCACTATAAAATGAAATTTCAAAAACAAAACAAAAGAACATGGAATTTCTTTACAATTCCTTCAGGGTCTCTGATGATTTCTGGAATGACCATATCTACAACGACATCTGGATGTGGCATAAGGCTGGACACTTGGGACTGAGAGGATTGGTGAGATTGGGTGAGCAAATGTAGACCCTTTAAAGCAGTACTGCATGGCACCCATTCCATCAGTCCCAACTCTCCTGGTTGAAGGTAATATTACTATAGATATAACAAGTAAGGGAAACTTAGAGAATGGACACACTGTGAATACAAAATGTTTCTACAACTCAACAAATAGTCCCTCTCCTTTTGCTCCGGTTTGACTTTCCAACTGCTTTACTATCAATCTGCCAACTTGGAGAGACAGCCCCTTTAACCTCCTGTTTCGCACAGTTGCCAATTTGGCAAAGATGAAAGGGAAGAGGGAGAACAAATGAGAGAGTAGATGTTAGGCATTTGGACGGGTACATGTCACATTAATTGCCCGGCAGGAAGAAGAATTAACCAAATTCTCAGCCACGCGCTGGGAACCAGTATAGGTCCTGAACCAAAATTTTGGACTTGCGGTCTGCTCACAAAAACGAATTTAAAAATGGAGCTCAGGGGCACAGCAATTCAGAAACTGGAAGAGTAATAAAGGACAACTATCACCCAAAAATCTGCTGAGGGAAGGCAACGAGGCGGACTTGAAAGCGAGGCAGACTTGAAAGTGAGGCAGTATAGCAGGAAACAGATTTCAAGAGGTATGTTGGAATCGCCTTTAAATCACAGGAAGAGGGGCACAACTTCGACAATGATGCATTTGCCCAAAAAGGGCGTATATGTTTTCTCCTGAATATATGCAGGAGAACACGCATACACCCTTTTTGGCCAAGCAAGCAAGCGGGCAATGCAAATCTACACTACAAAGAAGTATCACTTCCCAATAGTCAAAAGGGACATCTGCAAAATGTGTAAAAACCAGAAAGGCAAGACAGGCCCTGGAGAACAGGGAGCCTTGTTATGCTGATGGGCGGGATTTAAATTGCGAACTGCCTCTCTGGAGGAGTGCATTGTGTTCCCTAAAACAAGTAAACAACAGAGCTACAGAGTCAAGGGCACTTCCAGTCTAGGAAATATACCTTGGGAAAACTGAAAATCAATAAGACAGAGCCACCACAAAATTTAGGGCTTCACTGCTTACAAGAACCTCAACTTGGGTATACCTTAAATATCCCAGGAAAGACAAAAATGGTTCAAGAAATTGTGGTACTTACGAACGATGGTATATCCCTCAGCCATGAAATCAATTTCATAAGGCCAGTAGCAGCAAAATGAGTGGATTCAGGTACGATGATTCTAAGTGAAATAAGTCACACAGGAAAAGAAACTTATCATAAGATATCACTTATGAAGATCGTGTAAACATGGCCTCACATGAACTGATTTAGTAAAGATACCAGAGTAACGAATCTTATCATAAGATATCACTCATAGCGGGAATGTACACATGGCTAAACATGAACTGATTTACAAACACAACGGAGTCACAAATTTCGGAAACAAGCTTCTGCCTGCTTAATGGGAAAGGCGAGGTGGGGTGATGCATAAAATCACAGTTTTAAATTAGCACAGATACCGTTACATAAACCAAGTATGTAACAGACAACACCTAATCCCGCCACAATGAACTGGACTCAACACCCCCTATTCATTGCAAGGAATATGTCTGACTCTCAGTATTTTAATACATATGTATTCTCATGTCTCCATAAAGGAAACATGTGTGAGTATAACGGCATGAACAGAGCACTGAAATTCAGTTAAACCCACTTATAAAAATAAATTTCAAAAGCAAAATGCAAAAACAGCGAAACAGTGAGAAAGTCTTAAAAATTTCGTTCAGGGCCTGTGATGCAACGTGGATTAACCACCTTTACACCCACAGCTGTATGAGACATAAGACTGGACACTTGGGGCTGACAAGATTGCTGAGGTTGTGTGAGCAAAAGAACACCACTTAGAGCAATACTGTGTGCTACCCATTCTAGTGGTCCCAACTCTCCAGGTTTAAGGGAATCTTCCTCCAGTTAAAACATGCATGGGAAACCCAGTGGATGGTACACTGTGTAATTGGGAAAGTTTTCTAAAAGGTACCTCATTTTTCCTTTTGTCGTGCTCGGCTTCGCCATTCCATCTGCATTACTAAAAATCTCCCCACTTGGAATGTCAGCGCCTTTACCCTCCTGATATGCACAGTTTGCAAATTGTGCAGAGGATGAACAGGAAGAGGGGGAATAAATGAGAGATTAGCTGTAGGTGTTTGGATGGGCACATGTCACTCTAGTTTCCCACCAGGAAGAAGAATTAACCAAAGGCTCAGCCTGAAGCCCTGGAACCAAACTAGGGCCTAAAGCCATCCTGCGGTATTGCAGCCAGCTCACAAATAGGCGAGTTGAAAAATGGAAATCAGGGGCACAGCAATTCACAAACTTGCAGAGTTATAAAGGACAACTATCATCCAGAAATATATTGAGGAAAGGAAGTGAAGAGGATTTGAATGCAAGGCAGAACTGAAGGAAACAGATTTCAAGAGGTAGATTGGAGTCGTCTTTAAAGCACATGAAAAGCGACAGAATTTCGACAATGTTGCCCTTGGCTGAAAAGGGATTATGTGTATTTTCTTGAATATATTCGGGAAAAAATGCATATGCACTTTTTGGCCAAGCAAGCCATCAGGCATTGCAAATCCACACTACAGAGAAGTGTCCCTTACCTCCAGTCAAAAGGGCCATCCACAAATAGTGTAAAAACCACAAATGCAGGACAGGCCATGGAGAAAAGGGAGCCTGGTTACGCCGATGGACAGGATGTAAATTGCCAACAGCCTCTCTGGAGAACTGTATGTTGTTTTCTAAAACAGAGCTACAGAGCATAGCACACTTCCACTCATGGGCGTGTATTTTGGGAAAACTAAAAATTCATAACACACAGCCAGCCCAAACTTTAGGGCTGCTCTGTTTACGAGAACCTCGACTTCAGTACACTTTAAATATCCCAGGAAAGGAAAAAAAAATAGATACAGATGTTGTGGTACTTATATACAATGGAATGTCACTCAGACATAAAATCAATGTCATAAGGCCAATAGTAGCTTAATGAGTGGCTTTAGTTACGATGATGCTAAGTGAAATGAGCCACAAAGTAAAAGAAACTTATTGTAATATATCACTTATAGAGGGAATGTAAACATGGCTACACATGAACTGAATTTCAAAAGAGAACAGAGTTACACATTTAGAAAACACACTTATGCCTCCTTAAGGGGAAAGGTGATGTGGGGTGATGTGTAAAAGCAGAGTTTGAAATTAGCACAGATCGCATTCCATATACCAAATATGTAATAGACAAGACCTACTCCTTTCTCAATGAACTGGACACAAAACACCCTATTCACTGAAGAGGAATATATCTGACTGGTAATAACCTTGAAACCTATGTATTTATATGTCTCCATAATGGAATCAAGTGTATGTAGATTGGCATAAACACAGATGAATGGAACAGGACAGAAAGCCCAGAGATAAACCTACATACCTATGGCTATCTCATCTATGACAAAGGAGCTAAGGATATACAATGGAGAAAAGACAGTCTCTTCAGTAATTGGTGCTGGTAAAACTGGACCCCTACACATAAAGGAATGAAATTAGAACACTCCATAACACCATACACAAAAATAAACTCTAAATTGATTAGAGATCTAAATATAAGACCAGACACTATAAAACACTTAGAGGAAACCATAGGCAGAACACTCTATGACATAAAGCACAGCAAGATCCTTTTTGACCCACCACTTAGAGAAATGGAAATAAAAACAGAAATCAACAAATGGGACCTAATGAAACTTAAAAGCTTTTACACAGTACAGGAAAACATAAACAAGATGCAAAAACAACCCTCAGAATGGGAGAAAATATTTTCAAATGAAGAAATTGACAAAGGATTAATCTCCAAACTTTACAAGTACCGCATGTAGCTCAATATCACAAAAACAAACAACCCAATCCAAAAACGGGCAGAAGACCTAAATAGACATTTCTCCAAATAAGATATACAGATTACCAAGAAACACAAGAAAGGATGCTGAACATCACTAATCATTAGAGAAATGCAAATCAAAACTACCGTGAGGTATCACCTCACAGCAGTCAGAGTGGCAATCATCAAAAAAATCTACAAAACAATAAATGCTGGAGAGGCCTTTATTGGAGAAATGGGCACACAATTGCACTGTGGGTGGGAATGTAAATTGATATGGGCACTAGGGAGAACAGTACGGAGGTTCCTTTAAATAACTAACAATAGAAGTACCATACGACACAACAATCCAACTACTGGGCATTTGCCTTGTGAAAACCATAATTCAAAAAGAGTTATGTACAAAAATGTTCATTGCAGCTCTATTTGAAATAGCCAGGACATGGAAGCAACCTACGTGTCCATCAACAGATGAATGGATAAAGAAGATCTGGCACTTATATACAAAGGAATATTACTCAGCCATACATAGGAATGAAATTGGGTCATTTGTAGAGACCTTGATGGATCTAGAGACTGTCATACAGAGTGAAGTAAGTCAGAAAGAGAAAAACAAATATTGTATATTAATGCATATATGTGGAACCTAGAAAAATGGTACAGATGAACCGGTTTGCAGGGCAGAGATAGATACACAGATGTAGAGAACAAACATATGGACACCAAGGGGGGAACACCATGTAAGGGTGGTGGTGGGATGAATTGGGAGACTAGGATTCACATGTGCACACTTATATGTATAAAATAGATATCCAATAAGAACCTGCTGTATAAAAGAAATAAATAAATTTTAAAAAATTAGAAATAAATAAATAACATTTAATCAAATAAAACAGAAAAAAAGTTTTTCCCTTCACATAGATGTCTTCATATTAATGCATTATTTCCATGTTTATATCTCCAAATTAAAAAAAAAAAGAGGAATAAATAAAATCTACCTTGAACCAAAAAGAAAATAAAGAAAAAAAATAAAAATAAAACAGAACCCACCAGTTATACAGAGGAAAATCGTATCAGGGCACTTGCTCCAGTGGTAAAAATTCTTAAGTTGGTCAGAGGTGGGAAATCGTCTCCCATGCACTCAGCAGCACTCCCCCCCACAAGGAGCATCCTCATTGCAAAGCTGGGGGACTGTGTCGAGTCGTCTGTGAGTAAATGTGAGCTGAGTCCCAGTCCTGCTGCAGCTGAACTCTTCCCACCCTTTCCAGGTAAAACACCTGAATATGTACAAGCACTTGCAAGCCTAGAGGAAGGGCTGTGGAGCCACACCAGCGACAGCACGCAGGCCGACTTGGTGCCGGCAGGCCAGTCAGGATGGTCCTGGCCCCAGATGCTCTTCTGGAAGCTTTCCATTTCCCTGCCTGAGATACCCCTCCTGCCATGGCCCCCACTGCTTTTTTACTTCCTCACCTCTGCCTGGGGAGAAATTCCAGCGGCAGGTATGGGTGACACATCCTCTTCTTTAGCAGGTGGCAGCCTGGCAACTCCTGCAGAAAGCCCAGCAGAGCCCCATTCACACTGGGCCACCCACAAAGCCACGGCCTCTCCCTCCGTACCACCACCCCAACCCCGACACTGCTGACGGGGCAGAGAATATGGCATCAGGCACAGCTACAGGGGCTCTTGCTGACTGGAGAGGTGTTTATATTGACCTCAACACAGGCACACCTGGGGAGGGCTGGCAGGCAGTGTCAGGCTGCCCAAATCAGCCAATCCTCACCCCTCAGGGGCTCACAGTTGCAGAAAATGAAACTTGTTAAACGGGCCAGGCCCAAGGAAGAGGTGTGGGCTCTTGAGAGTCAGGCTAGACAAGGGGCTGCAGCTGCGGCTTGTTTTCTTATCATTTTATCTGGTCCATGAGTGGAAAACAACTTCAAGAAGACCCTATCCTAATGAGAGGAACCCAGGAGTCAGGGAGAGGAGTAATGGTGGGTGGAGACAGAGGCCTGGTGCCCTGGCTGCAGTGGAAGTGTCTGGAAGACCAGGCAGAGAGAGGCTGCACAGAGTGATAGCCAGGGTCACAGACCTGTCAGAGCTACTGTTTGTTAGTTCAAGTCCTGCTCTGAGGTGTTCTGTGTCAGCTGTGAGCGACAGGTGAGCTGGGGGTTCTCTGCAAGGTGGGCTATGTGCACAGTTCCTGTGTGTCCAGCCCTGCTGGGGTACCTGCCCAGGGGAGTTCCATATCCTGGGAAGGGCCTGACTATGAGAGCCCCATGGGCTGCTGGGTAGCTGCACAGTTGAGCTCCATACCCTGGGAAGGACTTGACCACGAGAGCCCCGTGGGCTGTGGGGTGCGGGATGCAGCCCAGGTGAGCTCCATATCCTGGGATTGGCCTGACCACGAGAGCCCCATGGGCTGCTGGATACCTGGTAAAGGATATCAGGACAGTCAGTGAAGCCACCGAGGATATACATCCAGTAGCTCCTATTTCCTACACCCTGCTGGAAATTCTACCATCCACCAGGCCATGGCATTCTGTATTACACTTCAATGATGCCTTCTTCTGTATTCCATTCATCTCAGAGTCACAAGAATTTTTGGCTTGTGAGTGGCAGGACACAACATGCAACACAAGCAATAATGCTGGGCCGTCCTGCACCAATGGTTCAAAAATCCCCACACCATCAATGGGGAAATGACCTCTAAAGACCTAAAAGTTCTACCTCTGTAAAAGGGAACCCTCCTTCAATATGCAGATGACATTCTGATCGCCAGGCCTACTAAAGACGCCTCTGAACTACCTAGCCAAGAAAGGATAGAAGGTGTCCAAGAAAAAGGCTCAAATATCCCAGGCTCAGGTGACATGCCTGGGCTTCTTTCTCACAGATATTCAGAGAAACGCATCCCAGGATAGGGAAGAAGCCATTTGCAGCCTTACCTCTTCTAAAACTAGAAGACAGCTTAGGGGTTCCTGGGGAGGCCAAGGTTTTCTGCATCTGGATCCCTAACTACAGTCTAATAGCTGGGCCTCTACATGAAACACTGACACGAAAAGATGATGATCCTTTTGTATAGAATCCAGAAGCAGCCTTTCAAGAATGGAAAGAGCAGTCAATTCAGACCCTTGCCTAGGAACTCGCTAATTTAGCTAAACCCTTTGACCTTTATATACCCGGTCAAAGGTTAATTGCCCTTGGAGCCTTAGTGCAAAAACTGGGACCACTTGAAATGGAGCAACACAAGAATGCCCTTCAGGTATGATAAACTATGGTCACCAAGGGCTTTGCCCACCGACTCATCAGGCCAGGATACTGGGGTATCTAAAAAGCTGGAAATCAGCAGCCCACAAGGCCAGCTCCCTCCTAAGGGAAAAGGACCACACGTCGTGATCCTAACCACCCATCATGCCCTGAAGTTGCAGGGGTCGCTCTGTGGACACACTGACCTCGAGTGAGGAGGCCCTCCAACTCCAACCTCCAGAGAGACAAATGGGGGCAACGGGCACCCAAGATGACTCGTGTGACCATCACTTGACCTGGAGTTTCTCTCAGAAAACAACAAGACTGTGCCCCGAAAGAGCAGACTACTGCTTGCAGGACTTACTGCACCCAGAGGGGAGCTAATAAGCTTGGCGGGGGAAACGTATATCACATTTTCACCATAGAAAACCCTACAGACACCGCGGTGATTGTGGCCAATATGACCGGCTGGACTGCTGGCTACTTCTAAAGGCCGTTGACTCAGTGGACGTCATGGTCCTGGATCACCACTGACCCTGGACTGTCTGGGAGTTGCGCGGGCAGGGTTCTGACACATGGTGCTGTTTGTACATTAATTCAGGGACCTAATTAAAGAAAGCGCAGACTACTGGTCAGAGCATCTAGGCTGGCAAAAACCGTCAGCCTAAGGTCACCGAACAAATGTGGGGTGGGGTGAAACCTGCCACCTCAGCATCTCTGCACATCTCTCTCCTGGACACTTAAAGGTCATTAGAATCTATAGCATTTCCAATGCTGGTGCTCAGGCGTACGAGAAGTGAGGCAGGAGGCCTTGGGACAATCAACCTCACCTGGAGGCTGGTGGGGAGAGGTTTTGCCCCTCCCCCGAAGTATCAGGGCTCCCTCCACAGCATGAAGCAGTTACAAAAGAGGGGTCTGCAACATCAACACCCGAAGAATGAGGAACAGAACAAAAAGCAGAGGAGGTGTTCGTCTCTGGCAACGTTCATTAAAAATTCCTGGGAGATAAAAAGAGAATCTGGGCAATAAAATAAAGTCTTACCTGTTTTTCCTTTGTGCTTTGTCTAATTTCACGTGCTCCTAGGGTTCCGCATGCAGAGGTCCCACACCCGGCACTTCAGACCCGATTTCCTAGTGCAGAATGGCTGGGTCCACACCTCAGCTAGCGGAGTCCCATGCAGACTCCACGGCATAGAGTCTGAGCTGCAGCCAACCCAGCCCTCGAGAGCTCCATCCCCTCCCTCCCACTGATGCTGCCGGGATCCCTACACAGCATCCCAGCCCACAGCCCGTGGGGGAGTGCACGCTCTCACCTCTCCATTCTGTTTTCAAAATAATGTTTCATTTGCTTCTGAACCAAACTCAGTCTTGATCTGTTGGCTCCAATGACACTGGGCACGGGGACTTCTGTTGAGGTCCACTCTGGAGGATCAGTAACAGAAATTGAGAACATTGTAACTTCAATGAACAGATGTGTGAGCCAAACTGTAGTTAACATAGAGCAGTGTATAATGCTCGGGTAAAATAAGATTTTTCTAAGACTTACCTTTGATATTTCCATCACTTTACTATAAGCAAGTTCAGTGAAGACATCTGTCTTATTTGTCAGGTCAGCATTAGAGAAATGAAGTGATTTATTTCCATGGATGTACATCGAATACTCATGGATGAAGCTTCAATCTTGTTTTGAATGCTTTTCCATTGAAAACGATACCCCTCTTTCAGCTCCCCCATTTCTGAGAAGTATAAAATCTTATAATTTATTATTACCAAAGGGGAAAGGTAGGAGAAGGGATAAATTAACAGTGTGGGCTTAACGCATACACACTGCTATGTATAAAATAGATCATCAACAAGGAACTACTGTATAGCACAGGGAACTACACTGAATATTTTGCAATAACCTATAAGGGGAAATAATCTGAAAAAGAATAGATATTTTTATTGACATCGTCTATCAAAGACAGATAAAATGTAACCTAAGCAAGGCCGATGGTGAACGCTTCTGACCCTGAAGATTTCAATCATCTAAAGTTTGGGCTCTGCCTATTTCCCAAGGCCCTTAATGGACATACGTGTAGCCGTAGCTTAAAAATTCCCCAGTTTGGGGTACGGGGAGGCACTGATTTGGAAAAATCCCTGGTGTTCTCCTTCCATGCACTGCCCCCTTCCTACAGCTAAAACATGCCTGTCACACCTAGAGGATGGTACAACATTTGATCAGAAAGAGTTTGGAAAAGGCACCTCATCTCCTCATTGTCTGGTGCTCGGGTTCACCCCTCCAGCATCTTTCCTAACAATCTCCTCACTTGGGGATATCAGCACCGTCAACATCCTGTTGCACACAGTTTGGAATTTGTCCAGAGGATGAAGCGGAAGGATGAGAAAAATTTAGAGACAAGTCTTAGTTGTTCGGACAGGAACATGCCACTCTAATTTCCAATCTGGAAGACAAATTCATCAAAGGTTAGAATTGCCCACGGAAACAGAATAGGGCTAGAGGAAATCCCGCTGTTTTGTGTCCAGTTTCCAAAAACACAGGTTGAAAATGGAACTCAGGGGCACTAAAATTCATGAAACTGCAGAGTTGAAAATATCTATCATCGAAAAATGTCTTGAGGTAAGTCACAGAAAAGGAGTTGTAAGCAAGGGAGAGTGGCAGGAAACAGATTTGAAGAGGTAGAAAGGACTCCCCATTAAAACACAAGAAAAGGGGCTGAACATCGCCAATGATGCAGTTGGCCCAAAAGGGCGTATGCAATTTTTTCCGAATATATTCAAGTAAAGGCCATACACACTTTTTATCCAACCAAACAGGTGGGCACTGGAAATCAATACTACAAAATATATCACTTCACATCAGTCAGAAGGGCCATCCACATAAAGTGTAAACACCAGAAATGCAGGACAGGGCGAGGAGAAAAGGGAGCCCTGTGAGGCTGATAGTGGAATTGTAATTTGCCAACGGCCACTATGGAGAAGTGTATTGTGTTTGCTAAAACATCTAAAAGATGAGCTACAGAGCATAGGGCACTTGCACTCATGGACGTATCTGCACTGTGATGAAAAGTTCATGGAGCATTGTGGTGACAAATTTCACAGAGCATTGTGATGATGAGGGCATTGACCATTGTGATGACACAGGTCATGAAGCCTTGTGATGACGGGACACACGGAGCATTGTGATGACTGGGGTCATGTAGCATTGTGATGACAGGGGCATGGAGCATTGGTCTGACAAATTTCATGGATAATTGTGTTGACAGTGGGCATGGCACATTGTGATGACAAGGGCATGGAGCATTGTGATGACAAGGTCATGGAGTATGGTGAAGAAAGGTGTCAGGGAGCATTGTGATGGCATATTTCATGTACCATTGTGATGACAATGGCATGGAGCATTGTGATGCCAAGTGTTATGGAGGATTGTGATGCCAAAGATAATGGAGCATTGTGATGACAAGGGTCATGGAGCATTGTGATGACAAGGGCATGGAGCATTGTGATGACAACGGCCATTGAGAATTTTGATGAAATTGTTGTGAAGCATTGTGATGACAAAGGCATGCGGCTTGCTATGACAGGGGTCAGGGGGCATTGCGATGACAAGTGCATGGAGAATTGTGATGACAAGAGCATGTAACATTGTGATGAAAACTGTCATGGAGCATTGTGATGACAAGGACGTGGAGAATTGTGATGACCAGGGCTTGGAGCATTGTGATGGCAAGACCGTGGAGCACTGTGATGAGAAGACCATGGATAATTCTGGTGACGAGCATCATGGAGCACTGTAGTGTCAAGGGGCATGGAGCATTGTGATGATACGTCTCATGGAGCATTGTGATGACAGGGGTCATGGATCATTGTGATGACAAGGGTCATGGAGTATTGTGATGACAAGCTTGTGGAGTACTGTGATGACAAAGCATTTAACACTGTGATGGGAAGTGTCATGGAACATAGTGTTGCCAATAACGTGGAGAATTGTGATGACAGGGAACATGGAGCATTGTGACGACCAGGGCATGGAGCATTGTGATGGCAAGAACGTGTAGCATTGTGATGAGAAGACCATGGATAATTTTGAGGATGAGCATCATGGAGCGCTATAATGACAAGGGGTGTGGATAATTGTGATAACAGTGGCCATGGAACATTGTGATGACAAGAGTCATGGAGCATTTTGATGACAAGCGTGTGGAGCATTGTGATGAGAAGACCACGGATAATTGTGAATGGCCAGCGTCATGGAACACTGTAATGACACGTGGTATGGAGCATTGTGATGACAGTGCTCATGGAGCATTGTGATGACAAGTGTCATGGAGTATTCAGATGACAAGCTTGTGGAGTACTGTGAAGACAATGGCATGGAGCATTGTGATGAAAAGGGCATGGAGCATTGTGATGAAAAATGCATGGAGCCTTTTCATGACAGCGTTCAAGGAGCATTCTGACGACAAGTGTCAGAGAGCATTGTGATGACAAGTGTATTGAGAATTGTGATGACAATTATCATGGAGCATTGTGACGACAAGGGCATGGAGTATTGTGATGACACGCCTCATGGAGCGTTGTGATGACAAGGGTTATGGAACATTGTGATCACATGGGTTTGGAGCATTGTGAAGACAGAGGTCATGGATCATTTTGATTTCAAGGAGCATGGAGCATTGTGATGACAGGGGTCATGGAGCATTGTGATGTCAGGGGACATGGAACATTTTGATGAAAAGGGTCATGGAGCATTTTGGTGACAGGGGTTATGGAACATTGTGATGTCAGGGGTCATCGAACATTGTGATGATAAGTGCATGTAGCACTGTGATGACAAGGTTTATTGAGCATTGTGATGACAAGATTGTGGAGCACTGTGATGACAAGCGCATGGCAAATTGTGATGACATGTGTCAAGGAGCATTGTGCTGTGAAGCGAATGGAGCATTGTAGTGACAACGGTCATGGAGCATTGTGCTGAGAAAGGCATAGAGTATTGTGATGACAAGGGTCAAAGAGCATTGTGATGAAAAGTTCATGGAGCATTGTGGTTAAAAAGGTCACAGAGACTGTTGATGACGAGGGCATGGACCATTGTGATGACAAAGGTCATGAAGCATTGTGATGACAGGGGTCATGGAGCTTTGTGATATCAAGGGCATGGAGCATTGTGAAGACCAGGTCATACAGTATTGTGAAGACAGGCGTCAGGGAGCATTGTGATGACATATGTAATGGCCCATTGTGATGACAATGGCATGGAGCATTGTGATGCAAGTGTCATGGAGGATTCTGATGACAAAGGTAATGGAACAGTGTGAGGACAATGGCTTGGAGCATTGTGATGACAAGGGTCAAGGAACATCGTGCTGACAAGTGCATGGAGAATTGTGATGACAAGGGTCATGGAGCATTCTGATGACAAGCTTGTGGAGTATTTTGATGACAATGGCATGGATCATTGTGATGAAAACTGCATGGGGCATTGTGAGGAAAAAGGCATGGAGCCTTTTCGTGACAGGGTTCATGGAGCATTCTGAAGACAAGTGTCAGGGAGCATTGTGATGACAAGTGTATGGAGAATTGTGATGACAAAGGTCATGGAGCATTGTGATGAAAAGTGCATGGAGTATTGTGATGACAGTCATCATGGAGCTTTGTGATGACAAGTGTTATGGAACTTGGTGATCACAAGTGTTTGGAGCATTGTGATGACACAGGTCATGGATCATGTTGATTTCAAGAAGCATGGAGCATTGTGATGGCAAGGGCAAGAAACAATGTGATACCAAGGTTCATGGAGGATTGTGATGACCATGGTAAAGGAGTATTGTTATGACAAGCTCATAGAACGTTGTAATGACAAGTTCATGTAGCATTTTGCTGACAAAGGCATGGAGAATTGTGATGACAGGTGTCATGGAGCACTGTGATGACATGCGTCACAGAGCATTGTGAATACCGGGGTCATGGAGCATTGGGATGAAAAGGGCATTGATCATTGTGATGACAAGTGTCATGGAAGATTGGGCTGAAAATGTTTATGGAGTATTGTGATGACAGGGGTCATGGAGCATTGTGATGACAAGAGTCCCGGCTCACTGTGTTGTCAGGGGTAATGGAGTGTTGTGATGACAGTGGTCATGGAGCATTGTGATGATATTGGTCATGGAGCATTGTGATGAGAGTGTCATGGAGAATTGGGCTGAAAATGTTCATGGAGTACTCTGATGACAGGGGTCATGGAACATTGTGATGACAAGGAAATGGAGCATGGTGATGACAAGGTCCTGGAGCATTGTGATGAGAAGACCATGGAGACATGTAATGAAAACTATCATGGAGTATTCTGATGAAAAGGGGTATGGAACATGGTGATTACAGTGGTCTTGGAGCATTGTTATGACAAGGGCATGGAGCATTGTGAAGAGAAGGACATGGAGCATTCTGATGAATGCGTCATGGAGCACTGTGATGACAAGTGCATGGAACATTGTGATTACAGGTGTCTTGGAGCACTGTGATGAAAAGAGCATGGATCATTGTGATGAAGAAGGCATGGAGCCTTGTCATGACAGTGTTCAAGGAGCATACTGACGACAAGTGTCAGGGAGCATTGTGATGACCAGTGTATTGAGCATTGTGATGACAAAGGTTATGGAGCATAGTGATGAGAAGACCATGGATAACTGTGATTATGAGCATCATGGGGGGTTGTGATGATACGTGTTATGGAATATTGTGATCACAACGGTTTGGAGCATTGTGATGACAGAGGTCATGGAGCATTTTGATTTCATTGTGATGACAATAGCCTGAAGCATTATGATGATGGGCATGGTGCATTGTGATGATAGGATTCATGGAGCTTTGAGATGAAAAGGGGCATAGAGCATTTTGATAACAAGGGTCTTGGAGCATTGTGATGACAAGGGCATGGAGCATTGTGATGAGAAGTCCATGGAACATTCTGATGACATGCGTCATGGGGCTTTCTGATGACAAGGTCATGGAGCATTGTGATTACAGGGTTCTTGGAACATTGTGATGACAAGTGTCATGGAGCCTTGTGAATGACAAGGCCGTGGAACATTGTGATGGCAGGGGTCATGAAACATTGTTATGACAGGTGTAGTGCAGCATTGTGATGAGAAGGGCAGGAAGCATTGTTGTGAAATATTTCATGGATTATTGTGATGAGAGTGGGCATGGAGCATTGTGATGACAAGAGCACGGAACGCTGTGATACATTGGTCATGGAGGATTGTAATGACAAAGGCATGGAGCATTGTGATGAGAAGGGCATCGAGCACTGTGATGACAAGTGTCATGGAGCTTTGTGATGACAAGGGCATGGAGCAATGTGATGAGAGGGTTCATGGAGCATTGTGAAGACAATGACATGGAGCATTTTGATGTCAAGGGTCATGGAGCTTTGTGATGACAAAAGTCATGGAGCATTTTGATGACAAGGGCGTGGTGCATTGTGATGAGAAGGGCAGGGAGGAGTTTGAGGACAGGGTCATGCAGCAATTTGATGAAAATTGTAATGGAACAATTTGATGACATGGGTTATAGAACATTGTGATGTCAGGGGTCATGGAGCTTTGGGATGAAAAGGGTCATGGAGCATTTTGATGACAGGGGTTGTGGAACATTGTGATGCCAGGGGTCATGGAACATTGTGATGATAAGGGGAGGTAGCATTGTGATGACAGGGGTCATGGAACATTGTGATTACAGGGGTGAGGGAGTAATGTGATGACTAGTGATGGAACATTATGATATCTCATGTGAGAGAGCATTTTGATGAGAAGTGCATGGAGCATTGGGAATATAATGTTTATGGAGCATATCGATGACAAGGTTGTGGATCGTTGTGATGAAAAGCACGTGGCACATTGTGATGACAAGGGTCATGGAGCATTGTTCTGACAAAGGCATGGAACACTGTGATGAAAATTTCATTGAACATTTTGGTAAAAAATATCACAGAGACTTTTGATGACTCGGTAATGGACCATTGTGATGGCAAAGGTCATGGAGCATTGTGATGAATGGAGTCACGGAGCATTGTGATGACAGGGGTCATGGGGCAGTGTGATGAAAAGGGCATGGAGCATTATGATGAGAAGACCATGGAGCCTTGTGATGACAAGTCTCATGGAGCATACTGATGAAAAAGGGCATGAAGCATTGTGATTACAGGGGTCTTAGAGCATTGTGATGAAGCGGGCATTTAGCATTGTGATGAGAAAGACATGGAATATTCTGATGACATACGACATGGAGCTTTGTGATGACAAGGGCATGGAGAATTGTGATTACAGGGGTCTAGGAGCATTGTGATGACAAGGGTCATGGAGCCTTGTGATGACAAGGCCGTGGAAAATTGTGATGGCAGGCGTCATGGAGCATTGTTATGACAGAGGTAATGGAGCATTGTGATGAGAAGAGCACTGAACATTGGTCTGAAATATTTCATGGATTATTGTGATGAGAGTGGGCATGAAGCATTGTGATGATATGGCCACGGAACACTGTTACATGGGTCATGGAGGAATGTAAAGACAACGGCATGGAGCATTGTGATGAGAATGGCATAGAGCATTGTGATGACAAGTGTCATGGAGCTTTCTGATGACAAGGGCATTGAGCAATGTGATGAGAGGGTTCATGGAGCATTGTGATGACAATGACATTGAGCATAGTGATGTCAGGGATCATGGAGCTTTGTGAAGACAAAGGTCATGGAGCCTTTTGATGACAAGTGTGTGGTGCATTGTGATGAGAAGGGCAGGGAGCATTTTGATGACACTGTCATGCAGCAATTTGAGGAATAGTGTAATGGAATATTTTGATGAGAGGGGTTATAGAATATTGTGATGTCATTGGTCATGGAGCTTTGGGTTGAAAAGGGTCATGGAGCATTTTGATGACAGGGGTTGTGGAACATTGTGATGTCAGGTGTCATGGAACATTGTGATGATAAGTGGATGTAGCATTGAGATGACAGGGGTCATGGAACATTGTGATTACAGGGATGAGGGAGTATGGTGATGACTAGTGATGGAACATTGTGATATATCTGGTGAGAGAGCATTTTGATGAGAAGTGCATGGATCACTGTGGTTACAATGGTCACAGAGCCTTTTGATGACTGCGGCATGGAGCACTGTGATGACAAACATTATGAAGCATTGTGATGACTGTAGTCACGGAGCATTGTGATGACAGGGGTCATGGAGCATTGTGATGACAAGGACATTGAGCATTGTGATGACAGGTGCATGGAGCATTGGTCTGAAATATTTCATAGATTATTGTGATGACAGTGGGCATGGTGCATTGTGATGACAAGGGCATGCAGCATTGTGATGTGAAGGTCATGGATTATTGTGAAGACAGGTGTCAGGGAGCATTGTGATGACCTATGACATGGTCGACTGCGATGACAAGGACATGCAGCATTGTGATGAGAATGTCATGGAGTATTGTGTAGACAGGTGTCAGCGAGCACTGGGATGATATATGTCATGGTCCATTGCGATGACAATGGCCTGGAGCATTTTGATGCCAAATGTAATGGAGGATTGTGATGACAAATATAATGGAGCATTGTGATGACTAGGGCTTGGAGCATTATGATGACAAGGGCCATTGAGAATTTTCATGACAAGGTCGTGAAGCATTGTGATGACAATGTCCTGGAGCATTGTGATGAGAAAACCATGGAGCCTTGTGATGACAAGTCTCATGGAGCATACGGATGAAAAGGGGCATGGAGCATTGTGAATACAGGGGTCTTGGAGCATTGTGATGACAAGGGCATGGAGCATTTTGAGGAGAAGGACAAGGAGCATTCTGATGACATGCGTCATTGAGCTTTGTGATGACAAGGGCATGGAGCATTGTGATTAGAGGGGTCTTGGAGGACTGTGAAGAAATGGGCATGGATAATTGTGATGAAAGAGGTATGGAGCCTCGTTATGACAGTGTTCAAGGAGCATACAGACAACAAGTGTCAGGGAGCATTTTGATGACAATGTCGTTGTGCATTGTGATGAGAAGGGCAAGGAGCATTGTGATCACAGTGTCATGGATCAATTTGATGAAAAGGGTCATGGAATATTTTGATGACAGTGTTTATGTAACATTGTGATTTCAGGGGTCTTCGAACATTGTGATGATTAGTGCATGTAGCACTGTGATGACAGGAGTCATGGAACATTGTGATGACAGGGGTGATGGAGTATTGTGACGAATAGTGATGTATCATTGTGATATCAGTGGTGAGAGAGCATTTTGATGAGAAGTGCATGGAGCATTGTGATGACAACGTTTATGGAGCATTGTGATGACAAGATTGTGGAGCACTGTGATGACAAGTGCATGGAGCATTATGATGACAAGGGTCATGGAGCATTGTGGTGAGAAAGGCATAGAGCATTGTGATGACAGGGGTCAAAGAGCATTGTGATGAAAAGTTCATGGAGCATTGTGGTTAAAATGGTCACAGAGACTGTTGATGACGAGGGCATGGACCATTGTGATGACAAAGGTTATGAAGCATTGTGATGACTGGAGTAATGGAGCATGGTGATGACAGGGGTCATGGAGCATTGTGCTGACAAGGGCATGGAGTATTGTGATGAGAAGCGTCAAGGAGCATTCTGATGACAAGCTTGTGGAGTATTTTGATGACAATGGCATGGAGCATTGTGATGAAAACGGCATGGGGCATTGTGATGAAAAATTCATGGAGCCTTTTCGTGACAGGGTTCAAGGAGCATTCTGGCGACAAGTGTCAGGGAGCATTGTGATGACCAGTGTATTGAGAATTGTGATGACAAAGGTCATGGAGCATTGTGATCAAAATGGCATGGAGTATTGTGATGATAGGCATCATGGAGCGTTGTGTTGACAAGTGTTATGGAACATTGTGATCAAAAGTGTTTGGAGCACTGTGATGACAGAGGTCATGGATCATTTTGATTTCAAGGAGCATGGAGCATTGTGATGACAAGGACATGAAGCAATGTGATCCCAAAGTTCATGGAGGATTGTGATGACAATGGTAATGGAGAATTGTCATGACAAGCGCATAGAGCATTGTAATGACAAGGTCATTTGGCATTTTGCTGACATAGGCATGGAGGATTGTGATGACAGGTGTCATGGAGCACTGTGATGACAGGCATCACGGAGCATTGTGAATACAGGGTCATGGAGCATTGGGATGACAAGGGCATGGATCATTGTGATGACAAGGGCATGGATCATTTTGATGACAAGGGTCATGGAGCATTGGGCTGAAAATGTTCATGGAGTATTGTGATGACAGGGGTCTTGGTGCATTGTGATGACAAGTGTCATGGAGCCTTGTGATGACAAGGCCGTGGAACATTGTGATTGCAGGGGTCTTGGAGCACTGTTATGACAGGGGTAATGGAGCATTGTGATGAGAAGGGCATGGAGCATTGTGATTACAAGGTTTATGGAGCATTGCCATGACAAATTTGTGGACGGTTGTGATGAAATGCACGTGGCACATTGTGATGACAAGCGTCATGGAAAATTTTTCTGACAAAAGCATGGAGCATTGTGATTACAAGGGTCACGGAGCATTGTGATGAAATGTTCATGGAGCATTGTGGTTACAAAGGTCACAGAGCCTTGTGATGACGCGGGCATGGACCACTGTGATGACAAATGTTATGAAGCATTGTGATTACTGGAGTCACGGAGCATTGTGAAAACAGGGTTCATGGAGCATTGTGATGACAAGGGCATGGAGCATTTTGATGACAGGGGCATGGAGCATTGGTCTGACAAGATTCATAGATTATTGTGATGACAGTGGACATGGTGCATTGTGATGACAAGGGCATGGAGCATTGTGATGAGAAGGTCATTTATTATTTTGAAGATATGTGTCAGGGAGCATTGTGATGACATATGTCATGGTCCATTGCGATGACAATGGCATAGAGCATTGTGATGCCAAATGAAATGGAGGATTGTGATGACAAATATAATGGAGCATTGTGATGACTAGGGCTTGGAGCATTATGATGACAAGGGCCATTGAGAATATTCATGACAAGGTCGTGAAGCATTGTGATGACAATGTCCTGGAGCATTGTGATGAGAAAACAATGGAGCCTTGTGATGACAAATCTCATAGAGCATACTGTTGAAAAGGGGCATGGACCATTGTGTTTACAGGGGTCTTGGAACATTGTGATGAAAAGGGCATGGATCATTGTGATGAAAATGACATGGAAACTTGTCATGACAGGGTTCAAGGAGAGTACAGACAACAAGGGTCAGGGAGCATTTGATGACAAGTGTATTGAGCATTGTGATGACAAAGGTCATGGAGCGTTGTGATGAGAAGACCATGGATTATTGTGATGATGAGCGTCATGGGGCATTGTGATGACAAGTGTTATGGAATATTGTGATCACAAGGGTTTGGAGCATTGTGATCACAGAGTTCATGGAGCATTTTGATTTCATTGTGATGACAATAGCATGAAACATTATGATGATGGGCATGGTGCATTGTGATGACAGGGTTCATGGATCATTGAGATGAAAAGGAGCATGGAGCATTGTGATGACAGGGGTCTTGGAGCATTGTGATGAGAAGGGTCATGGAACCCTGTGATGACAAGGCCATGGAATATCGTTATGGCAGGGATCATGGCGCATTGTTATGACAGGGGTAATGGAGCATTGTGATGGCAAGGACAAGGAACATTGTGATGAGAAGGCCATGGAGCATTCTGATGACATGTGCCATGGAGCATTATGATGACGACGGACAGGGAGCATTGTGATGAAAAGTTCATGGAGCATTGTGGTTACAAAAGTCAAAGAGCCTTGTGATGACGCGGGCATGCAACACTGTGATGACTAAAGTTATGAAGCATTGTGATGACTGATGTCACGGAGCATTGTGATGACAGGGGTCATGGAGCATTGTGATGACTAGGGAATGGAGCATTGTGATGATAAGAGTCCCGGATCATTGTGTTGTCAGGTTTCATGGAGTGTTGTGATGACAGTTGTCATGGTGCATTGTGATGATATTGGTCATGGAGCATTGTGGTGAGAAGGTCATGAATCATTGGGCTGATAATATTCATGGAGTATTGTGATGACAGGGGTCATGGAGCACTGTGATGACAAGGGAATGGAGCATTGTGATGAGAAGACCATGGAGACTTGTGATGACATATCTCATGGAGCATTCTGATGAAAATTGGTATGGGACACTGTGACTACAGTGGTCTGGGAGCATTGTGATGACAAGGGCATGGAGCATTGTCATGAGACGGCCATGCAGCATTCTGATGACATGCGTCATGGAGCTTTGTGATGACAATTCTCATGCAGCATTCTGATGAAAAGGGGCATGGAGCATTGTGCTTACAGTGGTCTTGGAGCATTGTGATGACAAGGGCATGGAGCATTGTCATGAGATGGCCATGCTGCATTCTGATGACATGCGTCATGGAGGTTTGTGATGACAAGGTCATGGAGTATTTTGATGACAGGGGCATGGACCATTGGTCTGGCAAGTTTCATAGATTATTGTGATGACAGTGGACATGGTGCATTGTGATGGCCAGGGCATGGAGCACTGTGATGAGAAGGGCATGGAGCATTCTGATGGCATGTGTCATGGAGCTTTGTCATGAAAAGTGCATGAAGCAATGTGATGAGAGCGTTCATGGAGCATTGTGATGACAATGACATGGAACATTGTGATGCCAAGTGTCATGGATCTTTGTGATGACAAAGGTCATGGAGCATTTTGGTGACAAGGGCATGGAGAATTCTGATTACAGGGGTCTTGGAGCATTATGATGAAAAGGGCATGGATCATTGTGATGAAAAATGCATGGAGCCTTGTCATGAGACGGTTCAAGGAGCATACAGACAACAATTGTCAGGGAGCATATTGATGACAAGTGTATTGAGCATTGTGATGACAAAGGTCATTGAGCATTGTGATTAGAAGACTATGGATAATGTGATGACGAGCGTCATGGGGCACTGTGATGACAAATGTTATGGAATATTGTGATCACAAGGGTTTGGAGCATTGTGATGACAGGGTCTTGGAGCAATTTGATGAAAAGGGTAAAGGAACATTTTGATGACAGTGGTTATGGAACATTGTGATGTCACGGGTCATGGAGGACTTTGATGAAAAGGGTCATGTAGCATTTTCAAGATAGGGGTATAGAACATTGGGATGTCAGGGTTCATCGAACATTGTGATGATAATGCCTGTAGCATTGTGGTGACAGGAGTCACGGAGCAATTTGATGAAAAGGGTCAAGGAACATTTTGATGACAAGGGTTATGGAACATTGTGATGTCATGTGTCATGGAGCTTTTTGATGAAAAGGATCATGGAGCATTTTGATGACAGGGGTTATGTAACGTTGTGATGACAGGAGTTATGGAACATTTTGATGACAGGTGTGAGGGAGTATGGTGACGAATAGTGATTTAACATTGTGATATCAGTGGTGAGAGAAGATTTTGATGAGAAGTGCATGGAGCATTGTGATGACAAGGTTTATGGAATATTGTGATGACAAGATTGTGGAGCACTGTGATGTGAAGCGCATGGTGCATTGTGATGACATCTGTCATGGAGCATTGTGCTGACAAGCGCATGGAGCATTGTGATGACAAGGGTCATGGAGCATTGTGCTGAGAAAGGCATAGAGCATTGTGATGACGAGGGTCAAAGAGCATTGTGATGAAAACTTCATATAGCATTGTGCTTAAAAAGGTCACAGAGACTGTTGATGCCGGGGGCATGGACCATTGTGATGACAAAGGTCATGAAGCATTGTGATGACTGGAGTCATGGAGCATTGTGATGACAGGGGTCACAGAGCATTGTGATAACAAGGGCATGGAGCATTGTGATGACAAGGGCATGGATCATTGGACTAATAAGTTTCATGGATTATTGTGATGACAGTGGGAATGGCACATTGTGATGACAAGGGCATGGAGCATTGTGATGACAAGGGTCATGGATCATTGTGCTGAGAAAGGCACAGAGGATTGTGATGACAACGGTCAAAGAGCATTGTGATGAAAAGTTCATGGAACATTGTGGTTAAAAAGGTCACAGAGACTGTTGATGACGAGGTCATGGACCATTGTGATGACAAAGGTCATGAAGCATTGTGATGACTGGAGTCACGGAACATTGTGATGACAGGGGTCATGGAGAATTGTGATAACTAGGGCATGGAGCACTGTGATGACAAGGGCATGGAGCATTGGCCTAATAAGTTTCATGGATTATTGCGATGACAGTTTGAATGGCGCTTTGTGATGACAAGGGCATGGAGCATTGTGATGACCAGGTCATGCAGTATTGTGAAGACAGGTGTCAGGGAGCATTGTGATGACATATGTAATGGCCCATTGTGATGAAAATGGCATGGAGCATTATGATGCCAAGTGTCATGGAGGATTCTGATGACAAATGTAATGGAGCATTGTGATGGCAATGGCTTGGAACATTCGGAAGACAAGGGTCAGGGAGCATTGTGCTGACAAGTGCACGGAGAATTGTGATGACAATGGTCATGGAGCATTCTGATGACAAGCTTTTGGAGTATATTGATGACAGTGGCATGGAGCATTGTGATGAAATCGGCATGGGGCATTGTGATGAAAAATGCATGGAGCCTTTTTGTGACAGGGTTCAAGGAGCATTCTCATGACAAGTGTCAGGGAGCATTCTGATGACAAGTGTATTGAGAATTGTGATGACAAAGGTCATGGAGCATTGTGATGAAAAGGGCATGGAGTATTGTGATGACAGTCATCATGGAGTGTTGTGATGACAAGTGTTATGGAACATTGTGATCACAAGGGTTTGGAGCATTGTGATGACAGAGGTCATGGAACATTTTGATTTCAAGGAGCATGGAGCATTGTGATGACAAGGGCATGAAGCAATGTGATCCCAAGGTTCATGGAGGATTGTGATGACAATGGTAATGCATTATTGTGATGACAAGGGCGTAGAGCATTGTAATGACAAGGTCATGTAGCATTTTGCTGACAAAGGCATGGAGCATTGTGATGACACATGTCATGGAGCACTGTGATGACAAGCGTCACGGAGCATTGTGAATACAGGGGTCATGGAGCATTGGAATGACAAGGGCATGGATCATTGTGATGACAAGTGTCATGGAGCATTGGGCTGAAAATGTTCATGGAGTATTGTGATGACAGGGGTCATGGAGCATTGTGATGACAGAGGTCATGGAGAATTTTGATTTCATTGTGCTGACAATAGCCAGAAGCATTATGATGATGGGCATGATGCATTGTGATGACAGGGTTCATGGAGCATTGAGATGAAAAGGGACATGGAGCATTGTGATTACAGGGGTCTTGGAGCACTGTGATGACCTGGGCATGGAGGATTTTGATGAGGAGGACATGGAACATTCTGATGACATGTGTCATGGAGCTTTGTGATGACAAGGGCATGGAGCATTGTGATCACAGGGATCTTGGAGCATTGTGATGAAAAGTGTCATAGAGCCTTGTGATGACAAGGCCTTGGAACATTGTGATGGCAGGGGTCATGGAGCATTGTTATGACAGGGGTAATGGAGCATTGTGATGAGAAGGGCATGGAGCATTGTGATTACAAGTTTTATGGAGCATTGCCATGACAAATTTTGGACCGTTGTGATGAAAAGTGTGTGGCACATTGTGATGACAAGGGTCATAGAAAATTTTTCTGACAAAGGCATGGATCATTGGGCGCAAAATGTTCATGGAGAATTGTGATGACATGGGTCATGGAGCATTGTGATGAGTAGGGTATAGAACATTGTGATGACAAGAGTCCCGGATCATTGTTTTGTCAGGTGTCATGGAGTGTTGTGATGACAGTGGTAATGGAGCATTTTGATGACAAGGGAATGGAGCATGGTGATGACAAGGTCCTGGAGCATTGTGATGAGAAGACCATGGAGACTTGTGATGACAAGTCTCATGGAGTATTCTGATGAAAAGGGGCATGGAGCATTGTGATTACAGTGGTCTTGGAGCATTATGATTGCAAGGGCATGGAGCATTATGAGGAGAAGTCCATGGAGCATTCTGATGACATGCGTCATGGAGCTTTGTGATGACAAGGGCATAGAACAATGTGATTACAGGGGTCTTGGAGCACTGTGATGAAAAGGGCATGGATCATTGTGTTGGAAAGTACATGGAGTATTGTGATGACAGGCATCATGGAGCGTTGTGATGACAAGTGTTATGGAACATTGTGATCACAAGGGTTTGGAACATTGTGATGACAGAGGTCATGGATCATATTGATTTCAAGGAACATGGAGCATTGTGATGACAAGGGCATGAAGCAATGTTATCCCAAGATTCATGGAGGATTGTGATGACAATGGTAATGGAGTATTGTGATGACAAGCGCATAGAGCATTGTAATGGCAAGGTCATGTAGCATTTTGCTGACAAAGGCATGGAGCATTGTGATGACAGGGGTCATGGAGCATTGTGATTACAGGGGTGTTTGACCATTGTGATGACAAGTGTCCCGGATCATTGTGTTGTCATCTGTCATGGAGTGTATGATGACAGTGGTCATGGAGCATTGTGATGATATTCGTCATGGAGCATTGTGATGAGAAGTTCATGGAGCATTGGGCTGAAAATATTCATGGAGTATTGTGATGACAGGGTTCATGGAGCATTGTGATGACAAGGGAATGGAGCATGGTGATGACAAGGTCCTGAAGCATTGTGATGAGATGACCATGGAGACTTGTGATGACAAGTCTCATGGAGCATTCTGATGAAAAGGGGCATGGAGCATTGTGATTACGGGTGTCTTGGAGGATTTTGATGACAAGGGCATGGAGCATTGTGAGGAGAAGGCCATGGAATATCCTGATGACATGAACCATGGAGCATTGTGATGACAAGGGTCTTGGAGCATTGTGATGACAAGGGTCTTGGAGCCTTGTGATGACAAGGCCGTGGATCTTTGTGATGGCAGAAGTCATGGAGCATTGTTATGACAGATGTAATGGAGCATTGTGATGAGAAGGGCATTGAGCATTGGTCTGAAATGTTTCATAGATTATTGTGATGAGAGTGGGCATGGAGCATTGTGATGACAAGGGGACGGTACACGGTGATACATGGGTCATGGAGGATTGTAATGACAAGGGAATGGAGCATTGTGATGAGAATTTCATCGAGCATTGTGATGACAAGTGTCATGGAGCTTTGCAATGACAAGGGCATGGATCAATGTGATGAGAGGGTTCATGGAGCATTGTGATGAGAATGGCATGGAGCATTGTGATGCCAAGGGTCATGGAGCTTTGTGATGACAACGGTCATGGAGCATTTTGATGACAAGCGCGTGGTGCATTGTGATGAGAAGGGCAGGGAGCATTTTGATGACAGGGTCATGCAGCAATTTGATGAAAAATGTAATGGAACATTTTGATGGCAGGGGTTATAGAACAATGTGATGCCAGGGGTCATGGAGCTTTGGGATGAAAAGGGTCATGGAACATTTTGATGACAGGGATTATGGAACATTGTGATGTCATGGATCATGGAACATTGTGCTGATAAGGGGATGTAGCATTTTGATGACAGTGGTCATGGAACATTTTGATAACAAGGGTGAGGGAGGATTGTGATGACTAGTGATGGAACATTGTGATATCTCATGTGAGAGAGCATTTGGATGAGAAATGCATGGAGCATTGTGATTACAAGGTTTATGGAGCATAGCGATGACAAGGATGTGGATCACTCTGATGAAAACGGCATGGCATATTGTGATGACAAGGGTCATGGAGCATTGTTCTGACAAAGGCATGGAGCATTGTGATGACAAGGGTCACGGAGCATTGTGATGAAAAGTTCATGGAGCACTGTGGTTACAAAGGTAACAGAGCCTTGTGATGACGCTGGTATCGACCACTGTGATGACAAATGTTATGAAGAATTGTGATGACTGGAGTCACGGAGCATTGTGATAACAGGGGTCATGGAGGATTGTGATGAAAAGTGAATGGAGAATTGTGCTGAGAAAGGCATAGAGCATTGTGATGACAAGGGTCAAAGGGCATTGTGATGAAATGTTCATGGAGCATTGTGGTTAAAAATGTCAGTGACTGTTGATGATGAGGGCATGGACCATTGTGATGACAAAGGTCATGGAGCATTGTGATGACTGGAGTCACGGAGCATTGTGATGACAGGGGTCATGGAACATTGTGATAACAAGGGCATGGAGCATTGTGATGAAAAGGACATGTAGCATTGTGAGGAGAAGGCCATGGAACATTCTGATGACATGCGTCATGGAGCTTTGTGATGACAAGGGCATGGAGCTTTGTGATTACAGGAGTCTTGGAGCATTGTGATGACAAGGGTCATGGAGCCTTGTGATGACAAGGCCGTGGAACATTGTGATGGCAGGGGTCATGGAGCATTGTTATGACCGAGGTAATGGAGCATTGTGATGATAAGGGCAAGGAGCATTGTGATGACCAGGTCATGCAGTATTGTGAAAAGTGGTGTCAGAGAGCATTCTGATGACATATGTATTGGCCCATTGTGATGACAATGGCATGGAGCATTGTGGTGCCAAGTGTCAAGGAGGATTCTGATGACAAAGGTAATGGAGCATTGGGATGACAAGGGCTTGGAGCATAGTGATGACAATGGTCAGGGAGCATTGTGCTGACAAGTGCATGGAGAATTGTGATGACAAGGGTCATGGAGCATTCTGATGACAAGCTTGTGGAGTATCTTGATGACAATGGCATGGAGCATTGTGATGAAAATTGCATGGGGCATTGTGATGAAAAAGGCATGGAGCTTTTTCGTGACAGGGTTCAAGGAGCATTCTGACGACAAGTGTCAGGGAGCATTGTGATGACCAGTGTATTGAGAATTGTGATGACAAAGGTCATGGAGCATTGTGATGAAAAGGGCATGGAGTATTGTGATGACAGGCATCATGGAGCATTGTGATGACAAGGGTTATGGAACATTGTGATCACAAGTGTTTGGAGCATTGCGATGACAGAGGGCATGGATCATTTTGATTTCAAGGAGCAAGGAGCACTGGGATGACAAGGGCATGAAGCAATGTGATCCCAAGTTTCATGGAGGATAGTGATGACAATGGTAATGGTGTATTGTGATGACAAGCGCATAGAGCATTGTAATGACAAGGTTATGTAGCATTTTGCTGACAAAGGCATGGAGCATTGTGATGACAGGTGTCATGGAGCACTGTGATGACAAGCGTCACGGAGCATTGTGAATGCAGGGGTCATGGAGCATTGGGATGTCAAGGGCATGGATCATTGTGATGACAAGGGTCATGGAACATTAGGCTGAAAAAGTTCATGGAGTATTGTGATGACAGGGGTCATGGAGCATTGTGATTACATGGGTCTTGGAGCATTGTGATGCCAAGAGTCCCGGATCATTGTGTTGTCAGGTGTCATGGAGTATTGTGATGACAGCGGTCATTCAGCATTGTGATGATATTGGTCATGGAGCATTGCGATGAGAAGGTCATGGACAATAGGGCTGAAAATATTCATGGATTATTGTGATGACAGGGGTCATGGAGCATTGTGATGACAAGGGAATGGAGCATGGTGACAACAAGGTCCTGGAGCATTTTGATTAGAGGACCATGTAAACTTGTGATGACAATTCTTATGGTGCATTCTGATGAAAAGGGGCATGGAGCATTGGGATTACAGTGGTCTTGGAGCATTGTGATGACAAGGGCATGGAGCATTGTGAGGAGAAGACCATGGAACATTCTAATGACATGCGTCATGGAGCTTTGTGATGACAAGGGCATTTAGCATTGTGATTACAGGGGTCTTGGAGCATTGTGATGACAAGGGTCATGGAGCCTTGTGATGACAGGGCCGTGGAACATTGTGAATGCAGGGGACATTGAGCATTGTTATGACAGAGGTTATGGAACATTGTGATGAGAAGGGGATTGAGCATTGGTCTGAAATGTTTCATGGATTATTGTGATGAGTGTGGGCATGGAGCATTGTGATGATAAGGGCACGGTACACTGTGATACATGAGTCATGGAGGATTTTAATGACAAGGGTATGGGGCAATGTGATGAGAGGGTTCATGGAGCATTGTGATGACAATGACATGGAGCAATGTGATGCCAAGGGTCATGGAGATTTGTGATGACAATGACATGGAGCAATGTGATACCAAGGGTCATGGAGCTTTGTGATGACAATGACATGGAGCATTGTGATGCCAAGGGTCATGGATCTTTGTGATGACAAAGGTCATGGAGCATTTTGATGACAAGGGTGTGGTGCATTGTGATGAGAAGGGCAGGGAGCATTTTGATGAGAGGGTCATGCAGCAATTTGATGGAAAGTGTAATGGAACACTTAGATGACAGGTTTTATAGAACATTGTGATGCCAGGGGTCATGGAGCTTTGGGATGAAAAGGGTCATGGAGCATTTTGATGACAGGGGTTATGGAACATTGTGATGTCAGGGGTCATGGAATATTGTGCTTATAAGCGGATGTAGCATTGTGATGACAGGGGTCATGGAACATTGTGATAACAGGGGTGAGAGAGGATTGTGATGACTAGTGATGGAACATTGTGATATCTCTGGTGAGAGAGAATTTTGATGAGAAGTGCATGGAGCATTGTGATTACAAGTTTTATGGAGCATAGCGATGACAAGGTTGTGGAACATTGTGATGAAAAGCACATGGCACATTGTGATGACAAGGGTCATGGAGCATTGCTCTGACAAAGGCATGGAGCATTGTGATGACAAGGGTCACGGAGCATTGTGATGAAAAGTTCATGTAGCATTGTGATTACAAAGGTCACAGAGCCTTGTGATGACACGGGCATGGACCGTTGTGATGACAAACGTTATGAAGCATTGTGATGACTGGAGTCATGGAGAATTGTGATGACAGGGGTCATGGAGCATTGTGATGACAAGAGCAAGGAGCATTGTGATGACAGGGGCATGGAGAATTGGTCAGAAATGTTTCATAGATTATTGTGCTGACAGTGGGCATGGTGCATTGTGATGACAGGGGCATGGAGCATTGTGATGACCAGGTCATGCACTATTGTGAAGACAGGTTTCAGGGAGCATTGTGATGATATATGTAATGGCCCATTGTGATGACAATGGAATGGAACATTGTGATGTCATGTGTCATGGAGGATTCTGATGACAAATTTAATGGAGCATTGTGATGACAAGGGCTTGGAGCATTGTAAATACAGGGGTCATGGAGCATTGTGATGACTAGGGAATGGAGCATTGTGACGACAAGAGTCCTGGATCATTGTGTTGTCAGGTGTCATGGGGTGCTGTGATGACAGTGGTCATGGAGCATTGTGATGATATTGGCCATGGAGCATTGTGATGAGTAGGTCGTGGAGCATTGGGCTGAAAATGTTCATGGATTATTGTGATGACTGGTGTCATGGAGCATTGTGATGACAAGGGAATGCAGCATGGTGATGACAAAGAAATGGAGCATTGTGATGACAAGGGTCACGGAGCATTGTGATGAAAAGTTCATGGAGAATTGTGGTTACAAATGTCACAGAGCCTTGTGATGACGCGGGCATGGACCGTTGTAATGACAAACGTTATGAAGCATTATGATGACTGGAGTCACGGACCACTGTGATTAAAGTGATAATGGAGCATTGTGATGACAAGGGCATGGAGCATTGTGATGACAGGGGCATGGAGCATTGGTCTGACATGTTTCATAGATTATTGTGATGACAGTGGACCTGGTGCATTGTAATGACAAGTGCATGGAGCATTGTGATGACAAGGGCATGGAGTATTGTGAAGACAGGTGTCAGGGAGCATTGTGATGACATATGTCATGGTCCATTGCGATGACAATGGCATGGAGCATTGTGATGCCAAATGTAATGGAGGATTGTGATGACAAATATGATGGAGCATTGTGATGAATAGGGCTTGGAGCATTATGATGACAAGGGCAATTGAGAATTTTCATGACAATGTCGTGAAGCATTGTGATGACAAGGTCCTGGAGCATTGTGATGAGAAAACCATGGAGCCTTGTGATGACAAGTCTCATGGAGCATACTGATGAAAAGGGGCGTGGAAAATTCTTATTACTGGAGTTTTGAAACATTGTGATAACAAGTGCATGGAGCATTGTGATGACAAGGGCATGGAGCTTTGGTCTAATAAGTTTCATGGATTATTGTGATGACAGTTGGAATGGCGCATTTTAATGACAAGGGCATGGAGCACTGTGATGACCATGCCATTCAGTATTGTGAAGAGAGGTATTAGGGATCATTGTGATGACATATGAAATGTCCCATTGCGAAGACAACTGCATGGAGCATTGTGATGGCAAGTGTCATGGAGGATTTTGATGACAAAAGAAATGGAGCATTGTGATGATATTGGTCATGGAGCATTGTGATGAGAATGTCATGGAGCATTGGGCTGAAAATGATCATGGATTATTGTGATGACAGGGGTCATGGCGCATTGTGATGACAAGGGAATGGAGCATGGTGATGACAAGTTCCTGGAGCATTGTGATGAGATGACAATGGAGACTTGTGATGACAAGTCTCATGGAGCATTCTGATGAAAAGGGGTATGGAGCATTGTGATTTTAGGGGTCTTGGAGCATTGTGATGACAAGGGCATGTAGCATTGTGAGGAGAAGGCCATGGAACATTCTGAATACATGCGTCATGGAGCTTTGTGATTACAAGGGCATGGAGCTCTGTGATTACATGGGTCTGGGAGCATTGTGTTGACAAGGGTCATGGAACCTTGTGATGACAAGGCCGTGGAACATTGTGATGGCAGGGGTCATGGAGCATTGTTATGACAGAGGTAATGGAGCATTGTGATGAGAAGGACATTGAGCATTTTTCTGAAATATTTCATGGATTATTGCTCTGAGAGTGGGCATGGAGCATTGTGATGACAAGGGCACGGTACACTGTGATACATGGGTCATGGAGGATTTTAATGACAAGGACATGGAGCATTGTGATGAGACGGGCATCGAGCATTGTAGTGACAAGTGTCATGGAGCTTTGTGATGACAAGGGCATGGAGCAATGTGATGAGAGGGTTTATGGAGCATTGTGATGACAATGACATGGAGCATTGTGATGCCAAGGCTCATGGAGCTTTGTGATGACCAAAGTCATGGAGCATTTTGATGACAAGGGTGCAGTGCATTGTGATGAGAAGGGCAGGGAGAATTTTGATGACCGGGTTATGCAGCAATTTGATGAAATTTGTAATGGAACATTTTGATGACTGTGGTTATAGAACACTGTGATGCCAGGCGTCATGGAGCTTTGAGATGAAAATGGTCATGGAGCATTTTGATGACAGGGGTTATGGAACATTGTGATGTCAGGGGTCATGGAACATTGTTCTGATAAGCAAATGTAGCATTGTGATGACAGGGGTCATAGAACATTGTGATAACAGGGGTGAGGGAGGATTGTGATGAGTAGTGATGGAACATTGTGATATCTCATGTGAGAGAGCATTTGGATGAGAAGTGCATGGAGCATTGTGATTAAAAGTTTTATGCAGCATAGCGATGACAAGGTTGTGGATCATTGTGATGAAAGGCGCATGGTGCATTGTGATGACAAGGGTCATGGAGCATTGTTCTGACAAAGGCATGGAGCATTGTGATGACAAGTGTCCGGAGCATTGTGATGAAAAGTTCATGGAGCATTGTGGTTACAAAGGTCACAGAGCCTTGTGATGATGCGGGCATGGAACATTGTGATTGCAAACGTTATGAAGCATTGTGATGACTGGAGTCACGGAGCATTGTGATGACAGGGCTCATGGAGCATTGAGATGACAAGGGCATGGAGAATTGTGATGAGAAAACCATGGAGCCTTGTGATGACAGGTCTCATGGAGTAAACTGATGAAAAGGGGCATGGAGCATTCTGATTACATGGGTCTTGGAACATTGTGATAACAAGGGCATGGAGCATTGTGATGACAAGGGCATGGAGCATTGGTCTAATAAGTTTCATGGATTATTGTGATGACAGTTGGAATGGCGCATTGTGATGACAAGGGCATGGAGATTTGTGATGACCAGGTCAGGCAGTATTGTGAAGAGAGGTGTCAGGGAGCATCGTGATGACATATGTAATGGCCCATTGTGATGACAATGGCATGGAGCATTGTGATGCCAAGTATCATGGAGGATTCTGATGACAAATGTAATGGAGCATTGTTATGACAATGGCTTGGAGCATTGTGATGACAAGGGTCAGGGAGCATTGTGCTGACAAGTGCATGGAGAATTGTGATGACAAGGGTCATGGAGCATTCTGATGACAAGCATGTGGAGTATTGTGATGACAATGGCATGGAGCATTGTGATGAAAATGGCATGGGACTTTGTGATGAAAAATGCATGGAGCCTTTTCGTGACAGGGTTCAAGCAGCATTCTGATGACAAGTGTCAGGGAGCATTGTGATGACATGTATATTGAGAATTGTGATGACAAAGGTCATGGAGCATTGTGATGAAAAGGGCATGGAGTATTGTGATGACAGGCATCATGGATCATTGTGATGACAAGTGTTATGGAACATTGTGATCAAAAGTGTTTGGAGTATTGTGATAACAGAGGTCATGGATCATTTTGATTTCAAGTAGCATGGAGCATTGTGATGACAAGGGCATGAAGCAATGTGATTCCAAGTTTCATGGAGGATTGTGATGACAATGGTAATGGAGTATTGTGATGACAAGCGCACAGAGCATTGTAATGACAAGGTAATGTAGCATTTTGCTGACAAAGGCATGGAGAATTCTGATGAAAGGTGTCATGGAGCACTGTGATGAAAAGCGTCAAGGAGCATTGTGAATATAGGGGTCATGGAGCATTGGGATGACAAGGGCATGGATCATTGTGATGACAAGGGTCATGGAGCATTGGGCTGAAAATGTTCATGGATTATTGTGATGACAGGGGTCATGGATCACTCTGATTACAGGGGACTTGGAGCATTGTGATGACAAGAGTCCCGGATCGCTGTGTTGTCAGGTGTCATGGAGTGTTGTGATGACAGTTGTCATGAAGCATTGTGATGATATTGGTCATGGAGCATTGTGATGAGAAGGTCATGGAGCACTGGGCTGAAAATATTCATAGAGTATTGTGATGACAGGGGTCATGGAGCATTGTGATGACAAGGGAATGGAGCATGGTGACAACAAGGTCCTGGAGCATTGTGATGAGAAGACCATGGAGACTTGTGATGACAAGTCTCATGGAGCATTCTGATGAAAAGGGGCAGGGAGCATTGTGATTAGAGGGGTCTTGGAGCATTGTGATGACAAGTGCATGGAGCATGGTGATGACAATGTCCTGGAGCATTGTGATGAGATGACCATGGAGACTTGTGATGACAAGTCTCATGGAGCATTCTGATGAAAAGGTGCATGGATCACTGTGACTGCAGGGGTCTTGGAGCATTGTGATGACAAGGGCATGGAGCATTGTGACGAGAAGGCCATGGAACCTACTGATGATATGTGTCATGGAGCTTTGTGATGACAAGGGCATGGAGCTTTGTGATTACAGGGGTCTTGGAGCATTGTGATGACAAGGTTCATGGAGCCTTGTGATGACAAGGCCATGGAACATTGTGATGGCAGGTGTCATGGAGCATTGTTATGAGAGAGGTAATGGATCATTGTGATGAGAAGGGCATTGAGCATTGGTCTGAAATGTTTCATGGATTATTGTGATGAGATTGGATAAGGAGCATTGTGATGAGAAGGGCACGGAACACTGTGATACTTGGGTCACGGACGATTGTAATGTCAAGGGCATGTAGCATTGTGATGAGAAGGGCATCGAGCATTGTGATGACAAGTGTCATAGAGCTTTATGATGACAAGGGCATGGAGCAATGTGATGAGAGGGTTCATGGAGCATCGTGATGACAATGACATGGAGCATTGTGATGCCAACGGTCATGGAGTTTGTGATGTCATAGGTCATGGAGCATTTTGATGACAAGTGTGTGGTGCATTGTGATGAGAATTACAGGGAGCATTTTGATGACAGGGTCATGCAGCAATTTGATGAAAAGTGTAATGGAATATTTTGATGACAGGGCTTATAGAACATTGTGATGCCAGGGTTCATGGAGCTTTGGGATGAAAAGGGTCAGGGAGCACTTTGTTGACAGGGGTTATGGAACATTGTGATGTCAGGTGTCATGGAACATTGTGCTGATAAGGGGATATAGCATTGTGATGATAGGGGTCATGGAACATTTTGATAACTGGGGTGAGGGAGGATTGTGATGACTAGTCATGGAACATTGAGATATCTCATGAGAGACAGCATATGGATGAGACGTGCATGGAGCATTGTGATTACAAGGTTTATGGAGCATAGCGATGACAAGGTTGTGGATCATTGTGATGAAAAGCGCATGGCACATTGTGATGACAAGGGTCATGGAGCATTGTACTGACACAGGCATGGAGCATTGTGATGACAAGGATCACGGAGCATTGTGATGAAAACTTCATGGAGCATTGTGGTTACAAAGGTCACAGAGCCTTGTGATGATGCAGGCATGGACCGTTGTGATGGCAAACGTTATGAAGCATTGTGATGACTGGAGTCACGGAACATTGTGATGACAGGGGTCATGGAGCATTGTGATGACAAGGGCATGGAGCATTGTTATGACAGGGGCATGGATCATTGGTCTGACAAGTTTCATAGATTATTGTGATGACAGTGGATATCGTGCATTGTGATGACAAGGGCATGGAGCATTGTGAAGACAAGGGAATGGAGTATTGTGAAGACAGGTGTCAGGGAGCATTTTGATGACATATGCCATGGTCCATTGTGATGACAATGGCATGGAGCATTGTGATGTCAAATGTAATGGAGGATGTGATGACAAATATAATGGAACATTGTCATGACTTGGGCTTGGAGCATTATGATGAAAAAGGCCACTGAGAATTTTCATGACAATGTCATGAAGCATTGTGATGATAAGGTCCTTGAGCATTGTGATGAGAAACCATGGAGCCTTGTGATGACAAGTCTCATGGAGCATACTGATGAAAAGGGGCATGGAGCATTCTGATTACAGGGGTCTTGGAACATTGTGATAACAAGGGCATGGAGCATTGTGATGACAAGGGCATGGAACTTTGGTCTAATAAGTTTCATGGATTATTGTGATGACAGTAGGAATGGCGCATTGTGATGACCAGGTCATGCAGTATTGTGAAGAGAGGTATCAGGGAGCAATGTGATGACATTTGTAAGGGCCCATTGTGATGACAATGGCATGGAGCATTGTGATGCCAAGTGTCATGGAGGATTCTGATGACTAAGGTAATGGAGCATTGTGATGACAATGGCTTGGAGCATTGTGATGACCAGGTCATGCAGTATTGTGAAGAGAATTATCAGGGAGCATTGTGATGACATATGTAATGGCCCACTGTGATGAAAATGGCATGGAGCATTGTGATGCCAAGTGTCATGGAGGATTCTGATGACAACGGTAATGGAGCATTGTGATGACAATGGCTTGGAGCATTGTGATGACAAGGGTCAGGGAGCATTGGGCTGACTAGTGCATGGAGAACTGTGATGACAAGGGTCATGGAGCATTCTGATGACATTCTTGAGGAGTATTTTGAAGACAATGGCATTGAGCATTGTGAAGGAAATGGAATGGTTCTTTGTGATGCAAAAGGCATGGAGCCTCTTCGTGACAGGTTTCAAGGAGCATTCTGACGACAAGAGTCAGGGAGCATTGTGATGACAAGTGTATTGAGAAATGTGATGACAAAGTTCATGGAACATTGCGATGAAAAGGGCATGGAGTATTGTGATAACAGGCATCATGGAGCGTTGTGATGACAAGTGTTATGGAACATTGTGATCACAAGGTTTTGGAGCATTGCAATGACAGAGGCCATGGATCGTTTTGATTTCAAGGAGCATGGAGCATTGTGATGTCAAGGGCATGATGCAATGTGATCCTAAGGTTCATGGAGGATTGTGATGACAGTGGTAATGGAGTACTGTGATGACAAGCGCATAGAGCATTGTAATGAAAATGTCACGTAGAATTTTGCTGACAAAGGCCTGGAGCATGGTGATGACAGGTGTCATGGAGCACTGTGATGAGAAGTGTCACGGAGCATTGTGAATACATGGGTCATGGGGAATTGGGATGACAAGGGCATGGATCATTGTGCAGACAAGTGTCATGGAGCATTGGGCTGAAAATGTTCATGGAGTATTGGGATGACAGGGGTCATGGAGCATTGTGATGACAGAGGTCATGGAGAATTTTGATTTCATTGTGCTGACAATAGCCGGAAGCATTATGATGATGGGCATGATGCCTTGTGATGACAGGGTTCATGGAGCATTGAGATGAAAAGTGGCATGGAGTGTTGTGATTACATGGGTCTGGGAGCATTGTGATGACAAGGGCATGGAACATATTGATGAGAAAGCCATGGAACATTCTGATGACATGTGTCATGGAGCTTTGTGATGATAAGGGCATGGAGCATTGTGATTACAGGGGCCATGGATCATTGTGATGACAAGGGCATGGAACATTGTGAGGAGAATCCCATGGAACATTCTGATGACATGTGTCATGGAGCTTTGTGATGACAGGGGCATGGAGCATTTTGATTAAGGGTGCTTGGAGCATTGTGATTACAAGGGACATGGAGAATTGGGATGACAAGGGCATGGATGATTGTGATGACAAGGGTCATGGAGCATTGGGCTGAAAATGTTCATGGAGTACTGTGATGACAGGGGTCATGGAGCATTGTGATGAGTAGGGAATGGAGCATTGTGATGACAAGAGTCCCGGGTCATTGTGTTGTCAGGTGTCATGGAGTGTTGTGATGACAGTGGTCATGGAGTATTTTGATGATATTTGTCATTGAGCATTTTGATGAGAAGTTCATGGAGCACTGGGCTGAAAATGTTCATGGAGTATTGTGATGAGAGGGGTCATGGAGCATTGTGATGACAAGGGAATGGAGCATGGTGATGACAAGGTCCTGGAGCATTGTGATGGGAAGACCATGGAGACTTGTGATGACAAGTCTCATGGAGCACTGTGATGAAAAGTGGCATGGAGCATTGTGATTACACGGGACTTGGAGCATTGTGATGACAAGTGCATGGAGAATTTTGAGGAGGAGGCCATGGAGCATTCTGATGACATGAGTCATGGAGCTTTTTGATGACAACGGCATGGAGCATTGTGATTACAGTGGTCTTGAAGCATTGTGAAGAAAAGGGCATGGATCATTGTGATGAAAAGGCATGGAGCCATGTCATTACAGGGTTCAAGGAGCATACTGACGACAAGTGTCAGGGAGCATTGTGATGACAAGTGTATTGAGAATTGTGATGACAAAGATCATGGAGCATTGTGATGAGAGGACCATGGATAATTGTGATGATGAGCGTCATAGGGTGTTGTGATTATAAGTGTTAAGGAACATTGGGATCACAAGGGTTTGGAGCATTATGATGACAGTGCTCATGGAGAAATTTGATTTCATTGTGATGACAAGAGCCTGAAGCATTATGATGATGTGCATGGTGCATTTTAATTACAGTGTTCATGGAGCATTGAGATGAAAAAGGGCATGGAGCATTGTGATTACAGGGGTCTTGCCGCATTGTCATGACAAGGGCATGGAGCATTGTGATGAGAAGGCCATGGAATATTCTGATGGCATGTGTCATAGAGCTTTGTGATGACAAGGGCATGGAGCATTGTGATTACAGTGGTCTTGGAGCATTGTGATGACAAGGGTCATGGAGACTTGTGATGACAAGGCCATGGAACATTGTGATGGCAGTGGTCATGGAGCGTTGTTATGACAGAGGTAATGGAGCATTGTGATGCGAAGGGCATTGAGCATTGGTCTGAAGTGTTTCATGGATTATTGTGATGAGAGTGGGCATGGAGCATTGTGATGAAAAGGGCACGGAACACTGTTATACATGGGTCATGGAGGATTGTAATGACAAGGGCATGGAACATTGTGAGGAGACGGGCATCGAGCATTGTGATGACAAGTGTCATGGAGCTTTGTGATGACAAGGGCATGGAGATATGTGATCAGAGGGTCCATGGAGCATTGTGATGACAATGACATGGAGCATTGTGATGCCAAGGGTCATGGAGCTTTGTGATGACAAAGGTCATGGAGCATTTTGATGACAAGTGTGTGGTGCATTGTGATGAGAAGGGAAGGGAGCATTTTGATGAACGGTTCATGCAGCAGTTTGAAGAAAAGTGTAATGGAACATTTTGATGGCAGGGGTTATAGAACATTGTGATGCCAGGGGTCTTGGGGCTTTGGGATGAAAAGGGTCATGGAGCATTTTGATGACAGGGGTTATGGAACATTGTGATGTCAGGGGTCATGGAACATTGTGCTGATAATGCGATGTAGCATTGTGATGACAGGGGTCATGGAACATTGTGATAACATGGTTGAGGGAAGATTGTGATGACTAGTGATGGAACTTTTTGATATATCATGTGAGAGAGCATTTGGATGAGAAGTGCATGGAGCATTGTGATTACAAGGTTTATGGAGCATAGCGATGACAAGTTTGTGGATCATTGTGATGAAAAGTGCATGGCACATTGTGATGACAAAAGTCATGGAGCATTGTTCTGAAAAACGCATGGAGCATTGTGATGACAAGGGTCACGGAGAATTGTGATGAAATGTTCATGGAGCATTGTGGTTTCAAAGGTCACAGAGCCTTGTGATGATGCGGGCATGGACCGTTGTGTAGACAAACCTTATGAAGCATTGTGATGACTGGAGTCACGGAGCATTGTGAATACAGGTGTCATGGAGCACTGGGATGACAAGGGCATGGTTCAATGTGATGACAAGGGTCATGGAGCATTGCGCTGAAAATGTTCATGGAGTATTGTGATGACAGGGGTCATGGAGCATTGTGATGACTAGGGAATGGAGCATTGTGATGAAAAGTGTCCAGGATCATTGTGTTGTCAGGAGTCATGGAGTGTTTTGATGACAGTGGTCATGGAGTTTTGTGATATTTGCAATGGAGCATTGTGATGAGTAGGTCGTGAAGCAATGGGCTGAAAATGTTCATGGATTATTGTGATGACAGGGGTCATGGAACATTGTGATGACAAGGGAATGGAGCATGGTTATGACAAGGTACTGGAGCATTGTGATGAGAAGACCATGGAGACCTGTAATGACAAGTCTCATGGAGCATTCTGATGAAAAGGGGCATGGAGCATTGTGAATACAGGGTTCTTGGAGCATTGTGATGACTAGGGCATGGAGCATTGTGATGAGAAGGCCATGGAGCATTCTGATGACATGCGTCATGGAGTTTTCTGATGACAAGGGCATGGAGCATTGTGATTACAGGGGTCTTGGAACATTGTGATGACAAGGGCATGGAGCAATGAGAGCAGAAGACCAAGGAGCATTCTGATGGCCTGCAACATTGAGCTTTGTGATGAAAAGGGCATGGAGCAATGAGATTATATGTGTCTTGGAACATTGTGATGAAAAGGACATGGATTATTGTGATGAAAAAGGCATGGAGCCTTGTCATGACAGGATTCAAGGAGCAAACAGACAACAAGTGTCAGGGAGCATTTTGATGACAAGTGTATTGAGCATTGTGAGGACAAAGATCTTGGAGCATTGTGATGAGAAGACCATTGATAATTGTGATGACGAGCACATGGGGCATTGTGATGACAAGTGTTATGGAATATTGTGATCACAAGGGTTTGGGGCATTGTTATGACAGAGGTCATGGAGCATTTTGATTTCATTGTGATGACAATAGCATGAAGCATTATGATGATGGGCATGGTGCATTGTGATGACAGGGTTCATGGATCATTGAGATGAAAAGGGGCATAGAGCACTGTGATTCCAGGGTTCTTGGAGCATTGTGATGAGAAGGGTCATGGAGCTTTGTGATGACAAGGCCATGGAACATCGTGATGGCAGGGGTCATGGAGCACTGTTATGTCAGGTGTAATGGAGCATTCTGATGGCAAGGGCGTGGAACATTGTGATGAGAAGGCCATGGAGCTTTCTGATGACATGTGTCATGGAGCTTTGTGAAGACAAGGGCCTGGAGCAATGTGATGAGAGCGTTCATGGAGCATTGTGATGACAATGACATGGAGCATTCTCATGCCAAAGGTCATGGATCTTTGTGATGAAAAAAGTCAAGAAGCATTTTGATAGCAAGGGCGTTGTGCATTGTGATGAGAAGGGCAGGGAGCACTATGATGACAGGGTCATGGAGCAATTTGATGAAGTGTCATGGAACATTTTGATGACAGGTGTTATGAAACACTGTGATGTCAGGGGTCATCGAACAGTGTAATGATAAGAGCATGTAGCATTGTGATGACAGGAGTCATGGAACATTGTGATGACAGGGGTGAGGGAGTATTGTGACAAATAGTGATGTAGCATTGTGATATAAGTGGTGAGAGAGCATTTTGATGAGAAGTGCATGGAGCATTGTGATGACAAATTTAAAGGAGCATTGTGATGACAAGATTGTGGAGCACTGTGATGACAAGCGTATGGTGCATTGTGATGACATGTGTCATGGAGCATTGTGCTGACAAGCACATGGAGCATTGTGATGACAAGTTTCAGAGAGCATTGTGAAGAAAAGTTCATGGAGCATTGTGGTTAAAAAGGTCACAGAGACTGTTGATGACGAGGGCATGGACCATTGTGATGACAAAGGTCATGAAGCATTGTGATGACTGGAGTCACGGAGCATTGTGATGACAGGGGTCATGGAGCATTGTGATAACAAGGGCATGGAGCATTGTGATGACAAGGGCATGGAACATTGGTCTAATATGTTGCATGGATTATTGCGATGACAGTTGGAATGGCACATTGTGATGACAAGGGCATGGAGCATTGTGATGACCATGTCATTCCGTATTGTGAAGACAGGTGTCAGGGAGCATTGTGATGACATATGTAATGGCCCATTGTGATGACAATGTCATGTAGCATTGTGATGCCAAGTGTCATGGAGGATTCTGATGACAAAGGTAATGGAGCATTGTGATGACAATGGCTTGGAGCATTGTGATGACAAGGGTCAGGGAGCATTGTGCTGACAAGTGCATGGAGAATTGTGATGACAAGGGTCATGGAGCATTCTGATGAAAAGCTTGTGGAGTATTTTGATGACAATGACATGGAACATTGTGATGAAAACCGCATGGGTCATTGTGATGAAAAATGCATGGAACCTTGTCATGACAGGGTTCAAGGAGCATTCTGATGACCAGTGTCAGGGAGCATTGTGATGACAAGTGTATTGAGCATTGTGATGACAAATGTCATGGAGCATTGTGATGAAAAGAGCATGGAGTATTGTGATGACAGGCATCATGGAGCGTTGTGATGACAAGTGTTATGGAACATTGTGATCACAAGGGTTTGGAGCATTGTGATGAGAGAGGTCATGGATCATTTTGATTTCAAGGAGCATGGAGCACTGTGATGAAAACTGCATGAAGCAATCTGATCCCAAGGTTCATGTAGGATTGTGATGACAATGGTAATGGAGTATAGAGATGACAAGCGCATAGAGCATTATAATGACAAGGTCATGTAGCATTTAGCTGACAAAGACATGGAGCATTGTGATGACAGGTGTCATGGAGCACTGTGATGACAACCGTAACGGAACACTGTGAATACAGGGGTCATGGAGCATTGGGATGACAAGGGCATGTATCATTGTGATGACAAGTGTCATGGAGCAATGGGCTGAAAATGTTCATGGAGTGTTTTGATGACAGGGGTCATGGAGCATTGTGATGACTAGGGAATGGAGCATTGTGATGACAAGAGTCCCGGATCATTGTCTTGTCAGGTGTCATGGAGTGTTGTGATGACAGTGGTCATGGAGCATTGTGATGATATTGGACATGGAGCATTGTGATGAGTAGGTCGTGGAGCATTTGGTTGAAAATATTCATAGATTATTGTGATGACAGGGGTCATGGAGCATTGTGATGACAAGGGAATGGAGCACGGTAATGACAAGGTCCTGGAGCATTGTGATGAGAAGACCATGGAGACTTGTGATGACAAGTCTCAGGGACCATTCTGATGAAAACGGAAATGGAACATTGTGATTACAGGGGTCTTGTAGCATTGTGATGACTAGGGCATGGAGCATTGTGATGAGAAGGCCATGGAGCATTCTGATGACATGCGTCATGGAGTTTTTTGATGACAAGTGAAAGGAGCATTGTGATTAAAGGGGTCTTGGAACATTGTGATGACAAGGGCATGGAGCATTGTGAGGCGAAGAACAAGGATCATTCTGATGGCATGCGTCATTTAGCTTTGTGATGACAAGTGTTACGGAACATTGTGATCACAAGGGTTTGGAGCATTGTTATGACTGAGGTCATGCAGCATTTTGATTTCATTGTGATGACAATAACATGAAGCATTATGATGATGGGCATAGTGCATTGTGATGACAGGGTTCATCGATCATTGAGATGAAAAAGGGCATAGATAATTGTGATTACAGGGTTCCTGGAGCATTGTGATGAGAAGGGTCATGGAGCTTTGTGATGACAAGACCATGGAACATCGTGATGGCAGGGGTCATGGAGCATTGTTATGAGAGGGGTAATGGAGCATTGTGATGGCAAGGGCATGGAGCATTGTGATGAGAAGGCCATGGAGCATTCTGATGACGTGTCATGGAGCTTTGTGAAGACAAGGGCCTGGAGCAATGTGATGAGAGCGTTCATGGAGCATTGTGATGACAATGATATGAAGCATTGTGATGCCAAGGGTCATGGATCTTTGTGATGACAAAGGTCATGGAGCATTTTGATGGCAAGGGCATTGTGCATTGTGATGAGAAGAGCAGGGAGCATTCTGATGACAGGGTCATGGAGCAATTTGATGAAAAGTGTCATGGAACATTTTGATGACAGGTGTTATGGAACATTGTGATGTCAGGGGTCATCGAATATTGTTATGATAAGTGCATGTAGCATTTTGATGACAGGAGTCATGGAACATTGTGATGAAAGGGTTGAGCTAGTATTGTGACAAATAGTGATGTAGCATTGTGATATCAGTGGTGAGAGAGCATTTTGATGAGAAGTGCATGGAGCATTGTGATGACATATTTTAAGGAGCATTGTGATGACAAGATTGTGGAGCACTGTGATGACTAGCGTATGGTGCATTGTAATGACATGTGTCATGGAGCATTATGCTGACAAGCACATGGAGCATTGTGATGACAAGTGTCAAAGAGCATTGTGAAGAAAAGTTCATGGACCATTGTGGTTAAAAAGGTCACAGAGACTGTTGATGACGAGGGCATGGACCATTGTGATGACAAAGGTCATGAAGCATTGTGATGACTGGAGTCACGGAGCATTGTGATGACAGGGGTCATGGAGCATTGTGATAACAAGGGCATGGAGCATTGTGATGACAAGGGCATGGAACATTGGTCTAATAAGTTGCATGGATTATTGCAATGACAGTTGGAATGGCACATTGTGATGACAAGGGCATGGAGCATTGTGATGACGATGTGATACAGTATTGTGAAGAGAGGTGTCAGGGAGCATTGTGATGACATATGTCATGGCCCATTGTGATGACAATGGCATGGAGCATTGTGATGCCAAGTGTCATGGAGGATTCTGATGACAAAGGTAATGGAGCATTGTGATGACAATGGCTTGGAGCATTGTGATGACAATGGCTTGGAGCATTGTGCTGACAAGTGCATGGAGAATTGTGATGACAAGGGTCATAGAGCATGCTGATGACAAGCTTGTTTAGTATTTTGATGACAATGACATGGAGCATTGTGATGAAAACGGCATGGGGCATAGTGACGAAAAAGGCATGGAGCCTAGTCATGACAGGTTTCAAGGAGCATTCTGACGACAAGGGTCAGGGAACATTGTGATGACAAGTGTATTGAGCATTGTGATGACAAAGGTCATGGAGCATTGTGATGAAAATGGCATGAAGTATTGTGATGACAGGCATCATGGAGCGTTGTGATGACAAGTGTTATGGAACAATGTGATCAAAAGGGTTTGGAGCATTGTGATGACAGAGGTCATGGATCATTTTGATTTCAAGGAGCATGGAGCATTGTGATGACAAGGGCATGAAGCAATGTGATTACAAGGTTCATGGAGGATTGTGATGACAATGGAGATGGTGTATTGAGATGACAAGCGCATAAAGCATTATAATGACAAGGTCGTGGAGCATTTTGCTGACAAAGGCATGGAGAATTGTGATGACATGTGTCATGGAGCACTGTGATGACAAGCGTCACGGAGCATTGTGAATACACCGGTCATGGAGCATTGGGATGACAAGGGCATGGATCATTGGGATGACAAGGGTCATGGAGCACTTGGCTGAAAATGTTCATGGAGTATTGTGATGACACGGGTCATGGAGCATTGTTATGACTAGGGAATGGAGCATTGTGATGACAAGAGTCCCGGATCATTGTGTTGTCAGGGGTCATGGAGTGTTGTGATGACAGTGATCATGGAGCATTTTGAAGACCAGGGAATGGAACATGGGGATTACAAGGTCCTGGAGCATTGTGATGAGATGGCCATGAAGACTTGTGATGACAAGTCTCATGGAACATTCTGATGAAAAGGGGCATGGAGCATTGTGATTACAGGGGTCTTGGAGCATTGTGATGACTAGGGCATGGATCATTGTGATGAGAAGGCCATGTAGCATTCTGATGACATGCGTCATTGAGCTTTGTGATGACAATGGCATGGAGCATTGAGATTACATTGGTCTTGGAGCATTGTGATGAAAATGACATGGATCATTGTGATGAAAAAGGAATGGAGCCTTGTCATGACAGGGTTCAAGGAGCATACAGACAACAAGTGTCAGGGAGCATTTTGATGACAAGTGTATTGAGCATTGTGATGCCCAAGGTCATGTAGCATTGTGATGAAAAGTGCATGGAGTATTGTGATGACAGGCATCATGGAGTGTTGTGATGACAAGTGTTATGGAACACTGTGATCACCAGGGTTTGGAGCATTGTGATGAGAGAGGTCATGGATCATTTTGATTTCAAGGAGCATGGAGCATTGTGATGAAAAGGGCATGAAGCAATGTGATCCCAATTTTCATGGAGGATTGTGATGACAATGGAAATGGAGTATTGTGATGACAAGCGCATAGAGCATTGTAATGACAAGGTCATGTAACATTTTGCTGACAAAGGCATGGAGCATTGTGATGACAGGTGTCATGGAGCACTGTGATGACAACCGTCACGGATCATTGTGAATACAGGGGTCATGGAGCATTGGGAAGACAAGGGCATGGATCATTGTGATGACAAGGGTCATGGAGCAATGGGCTGAAAATGTTCATGGAGTGTTGTGATGACAGGGGTCATGGAGCATTGTGATGACTAGGGAATGGAGCCCTGTGATGACAAGAGTCCCGGATCACTGGGTTGTCAGGTGTCATGGAGTGTTGTGATGACAGTGGTCATGGAGCATTTTGATGATATTGGCCATGGAGCATAGTGATGAGAATGTTGTGGAGCATTTTGATTACAGGGGTCTTGGAGCATTGTGATGAGAAGGGTCATGGAGCCTTGTGAAGACAAGGCCATGGAACATCGTGATGGCAGTGGTCATGGAGCATTGTTATGACTGGGGTAATGGAGCATTGTAATGGCAAGGGCATGGATCATTGGTCTAATATGTTTCATGTATTATTGCGATGACTGTTGGAATGGTGCATTGTGATGACAAGGGCATGGAGCATTGTGATGACCAGGTCATGCAGTATTCTGAAGACATTTGTCAGGGAGCATTGTGATGACATATGTAATGGCCCATTGTTATGACAATGGCATGGAGCATTGTGAGGCCAAGTGTCATGGAGGATTCTGATGACAAAGGTAATGGAGCATTGTGATGACAATGGCTTGGAGCATTGTGATGACAAGGGACAGGGAGCATTGTGCTGAAAAGTGCATGGGAATTGTGATGACAAGGGTCATGGAGCATTCTGATGACAAGCTTGTGGATTATTTTGATGACAATGGCATGGAACATTGTGATGAAAAGGGCATGGTGTATTTTGATGACAGGCATCATGGAGCGTTGTGATGACAAGTGTTATGGAACACTGTGATCAAAAGGGTTTGGAGCATTGTGATGAGAGAGGTCATGGATCATTTTGATTTCAACGAGCATGGAGCATTGTAATGACAAGGGCATGATGCAATGTGATCCCAAATTTCATGGAGGATTGTGATGACAATGGAAATGGAGTATTGTGATGACAAGCGCATAGAGCATTGTAATGAAAAGGTCATGTAGCATTTTGCTGACAATGGCATGGAACATTGTGATGACATGTGTCATGGAGCACTGTGATGACAAGCGTCACGGAGCTTTGTGAATATAGGGGTCATGGACCATTGGGATGAGAAGGGCATGGAATATTGTGATGACAAGGGTCATGGAGCCCTGGGCTGAAAATGTTCATGGAGTGTTGTGATGACACGGGTCATGCAGCATTGTGATGACTAGGGAATGGAGCCCTGTGATGACAAGAGTCCCGGATCACTGGGTTGTCAGGTGTCATGGAGTGTTGTGATGACAGTGGTCATGGAGCATTTTGATGATATTGGCCATGGAGCATAGTGATGAGAAGGTTGTGGAGCATTTTGATTACAGGGGTCTTGGAGCATTGTGATGAGAAGGGTCATGGAGCCTTGTGAAGACAAGGCCATGGAACATCGTGATGGCAGTGGTCATGGAGCATTGTTATGACTGGGGTAATGGAACATTGTGATGGCAAGGGCATGGATCATTGGTCTAATATGTTTCATGTATTATTGCGATGACTGTTGGAATGGTGCATTGTGATGACAAGGGCATGGAGCATTGTGATGACCAGGTCATGCAGTATTCTGAAGACAGTTGTCAGGGAGCATTGTGATGACATATGTAATGGCCCATTGTTATGACAATGGCATGGAGCATTGTGAGGCCAAGTGTCATGGAGGATTCTGATGACAAAGGTAATGGAGCATTGTGATGACAATGGCTTGGAGCATTGTGATGACAAGGGACAGGGAGCATTGTGCTGAAAAGTGCATGGGAATTGTGATGACAAGGGTCATGGAGCATTCTGATGACAAGCTTGTGGATTATTTTGATGACAATGGCATGGAACATTGTGATGAAAAGGGCATGGTGTATTTTGATGACAGGCATCATGGAGCGTTGTGATGACAAGTGTTATGGAACACTGTGATCAAAAGGGTTTGGAGCATTGTGATGAGAGAGGTCATGGATCATTTTGATTTCAACGAGCATGGAGCATTGTAATGACAAGGGCATGATGCAATGTGATCCCAAATTTCATGGAGGATTGTGATGACAATGGAAATGGAGTATTTTGATGACAAGCGCATAGAGCATTGTAATGAAAAGGTCATGTAGCATTTTGCTGACAATGGCATGGAACATTGTGATGACATGTGTCATGGAGCACTGTGAGGACAAGCGTCACGGAGCTTTGTGAATATAGGGGTCATGGACCATTGGGATGACAAGGGCATGGAATATTGTGATGACAAGGGTCATGGAGCCGTGGGCTGAAAATGTTCATGGAGTGTTGTGATGACACGGGTCATGCAGCATTGTGATGACTAGGGAATGGAGAATTGTGATGACAAGAGTCAAGGATCATTGTGTTGTCAGGTGTCATGGAGTGTTATGATGACAGTGGTCATGGAGCATTATGATGACAAGGGATTGGAGCATGGTGATGACAAGGTCCTGGAGCATTGTGATGAGAAGTCCATGGAGAATTGTGATGACAAATCTCATGGAGCATTGTGATGAAAATGGACATGGAGCATTGTGATTACAGGGTTCTTGGAGCATTGTGATGACTAGGGCATGGAGCAATGTGATGAGAAGGTCATGGAGCATTCTGATGACATGCGTCATGGAGTTTTGTGATGACAAGGGCATTGAGCATTGTGATGACAAGGGCATGGAACATTGGTCTAATAAATTTCATGGATCATTGTGATGACAGTAGGAATGGCGCATTGTGATGACAAGGGCATGGAGCAATGTGATGACCAGGTCATGCAGTATTGTGAAGACAGGTTTCAGGAAGCATTGTGATGACATAAGTAATGGCCCAATGTGATGACAAGGGTCATGGAGCACAGTGATGACAAGCATCACGGAGCATTGTGAATACAGGGGTCATGGAGCATTGGGATGACAAGGGTCATGGAGCACTGGGCTGAAAATATTCATGGAGTGTTGTGATGACAGTGGTCATGAAGCATTGTGATGGCTAGGGAATGGAGCATTGTGATGAGAAGAGTCCCAGATCATTGTGTTGTCAGGTGTCATGGAGTGTTGTGATGACAGTGGTCATGGAGCATTGTGATTATATTGGCCATGGAGCATTGTGATGAGTAGAGCATGGAGCATTGTGATGAGAAGGCGATGGGGCATTCTGATGTCATGCGTCATAGAGTTTTGTGATGACAAGGGCATGGAGCATTGTGATTACAGGCATATTGGAGCATTCTGATAAAAAGGGCATGGATCATTGTTATGAAAAAGGCACGGAGCCTTGTCATGAAAGGGTTCAAGGAGCATACTGACGACAAGTGTCATGGAGCATTGTGATGACAAGTGTATTGAGCATTGTGATGACAAAGATCATGGAGCATTGTGATGAGAAGACCATGAATAATTGTGATGATGAGCATCATGGGGTGTTGTGATGATAAGTGTTATGGAACATTGTGATCACAAGGGTTTGGAGCATTATGATGACAGAGGTCATGGAGAATATTGATTTCATTGTGATGACAATAGCCTGAAGCGTTATGATGATGGTCATGGTGCATTGTGATGACAGGGTTCATGGAGCATTGAGATGAAAAGGGGCATGGAGCATTGTGATTACAAGGGTCTTGTAACATTGTGATGACAAGGGCATGGAGCATTGTGATGAAAAGGCCATGGAACATTCTGATGACCTGCGTCATGGAGCTTTCTGATGACAAGGGCATGGAGCATTGTGATTTCAGTGGTCTTAAGCATTGTGATGACAAGTGTCATGGAACCTTGTGATGACTAGGACGTGGAACATTTTGATGGCAAAGGTCATGGTGCATTGTTATGACAGGGGTTATGCAAGATTTTGATGAGAAGGGCATGGAACATTGGTCTGAAATATTTCATGGAATATTGTGATGAGAGTGGGCATGGAGCATTGTGATGACAAGGGCACGGAGCACTGTGATACATGGGTCATGCAGGATTGTAATGACAAGGGCATGGAGCATTGTGATGAGAAGGGCATCGAGCATTGTGATGACAAGTATCAGGGAGCTTTGTGATGAGAAGGGCATGGAGCAATATGATAAGAGTGTTCATGGAGCATTGTGATGACAATGACATGGAGCATTGTGATGCCAAGGGTCATTCAGTTTGTGATGACAAGTCATGGAGCATTTTGATGACAAGGGCATGGTGCATTGTGATGAGAAAGTCAGGGAGCATTTTGATGGCCGGTTCATGCAGCAATTTGATGAAAAGTGTAAAGGAACATTTTGATGCAGGGGTTACAAAATATTGTGATGTCAGGGGTCTTGGAACTTTGGGAAAAAACGGGTCATGGAGCATTTTGATGACAGGGGTTATGGAACATTGTGATGTCAGGGGTCATGGAACATTGTGATGATAAGGGGATGTAGCATTGTGATGAAAGTGTCATGGAACATTGTGATTACAGGGGTGAGGGAGTATTGTGATGACTAGTGATGGAACATTGTGATATCTCTGGTGAGAGAGCATTTTGATGAGATGTGCATGGAGCATTGTGATTACAGGGATCTTGGAGCATTGTGATGAAAATGGCATGGATCATTGTTATGAAAAAGGCATGGAGCCTTGTCATGACAGGGTTCAAGGAGCATACTGACGACAAGTGTCAGGGAGCATTGTGACGACAAGTGTATTGAGCATTGTGATGACAAAGATCATGGAGCATTGTGATGAGAAGACCATGGATAATTGTGATGATGAGCGTCATGGGGTGTTGTGATGATAAGTGTTATGGAACATTGTGATCACAAGGGTTTGGAGCATTATTATGACAGAGGTCATGGAGAATATTGATTTCATTGTGATGACAATAGCCTGAAGCATTATGATGATGGGCATGGTGCATTGTGATGACAGGGTTCATGGAGCATTGAGATGAAAAGGGGCATGGAGCATTGTGATTACAAGGGTCATGGAGCATTCTGATGACAAGGGTATGGAGCATTGTGATGAAAAGGCCATGAAACATTCTGATGACATGCGTCATGGAGCTTTCTGATGACAAGGTCATGGAGCATTGTGACTTCAGGGGTCTTAAGCATTGTGATGACAAGTGTCATGGAACCTTGTGATGACTAGGCCGAGGAACATTTTGATGGCAAGGGTCATGGTGCATTGTTATGACAGGTGTAATGGAGCATTTTGATGAGAAGGGCATGGAACATTGGTCTGAAATATTTCATGGATTATTGTGATGAGAGTGGGCATGGAGAATTGTGATGACAATGGCACGGAGCACTGTGATACATGGGTCATTCAGGATGGTAATGACAAGGGCATGGAGCATTATGATGAGAAGGGCATCGAGCATTGTGATGACAAGTATCAGGGATCTTTGTGATGACAAGGGCATGGGGCAATGTGATAAGAGGGTTTATGGAGCATTGTGATGACAATGACATGGAGCATTGTGATGACAAGCGTCATGGAGCATTGTGAATACGGCGTCATGGAGCATTGGGATGACAATGGCATGGATCATTGTGATGAGAACGTTCATGGAGCACTGGGCTGAAAATATTCATGGAATGTTGTGATGACAGGGGTCATAAAGCATTGTGATGACTACGGAATGGAGCATTGTGATGACAAGAGTCCCAGATCATTGTGTTGTCAGGTGTCATATAGTGTTGTGATGACAGTGGTCATGGAGCATTGTGATGATATTGGCCATGGAGCATTGTGATGAGTAGGTCGTGGAGCACTGGGCTGAAAAAATTCATGGATTATTGTGATGACAGGGTTCATGGAGCATTGTGATGACAAGGGAATGGAGCATGGTGATGACAAGGTCCTGGAGCATTGTGATGAGAAGACAATGGAGACTTGTGATGACAAGTCTCATGGAACATCCTGATGAAAACGGGCATGGAGCAATGTGATTACATGGGTCTTGGAGCATTGTGATGACTAAGGCATGGAGCATTGTGATGAGAAGGACATGGAGCATTCTGATGACATGCGTCATGGGGCATTGTGATGACAAGTGTTATGGAATATTGTGGTCACAAGGGTTTGGAGCATTTGTATGACAGAGGTCATGGAGCATTTTGATTTCATTGTGATGACAATAGCATGAAGCATTATGATGATGGGCATGGTGCATTGTGATGACAGGGTTCATGGTTCATTGAGATGAAAAGGGGCATACAGCATTGTGATTACACGGTTCTTGGAGCATTGTGATGAGAAGGTTCATGGAGCTTTGTGATGACAAGGCCATGGAACATCGTGATGGCAGGGGTCATGGAGCATTGTGATGACTGGGGTAATTGAGCATTTTGATGGCAAGGGCATGGAGCATTGTGATGAGAAGAACATGGAGCATTCTGTTGACATGTGTCATGGAGCTTTGTGAAGACAAGGGCATGGAGCAATGTGATGAGACCGTTCATGGAGCATTGTGATGACAATGACATGGAGCATTGTGATGCCAAGGATCATGGATCTTTGTGATGACAAAGGTCATGGAACATTTTGATGGCAAGGTCGTTGTGCATTGTGATGAGAATGGCTTGGAGCATTCTGATGACAGGGACATGGAGCACTTTGATGAAAATTGTCATGGAACATTTTGATGACAGGTGTTATGGAACATTGTGATGTCACGGGTCAACGAACATTGTGATGAACAGTGCATGTAGCACTGGGATGACAGGAGATATGGAACATTGTGATGACAGGGGTGAGGGAGTATTGTGACTAACAGTGATGTAGCATTGTGATATCAGTGGTGAGAGAGCATTTTGATGAGAAGTGCATGGAGCATTGTGATGACAAATTTTAAGGAGCATTGTGATGACAAGATTGTGGAGCACTGTGATGACAAGCGCATGGTGCACTGTGATGACATGTCATGCAGCATTTTGCTGACAAGCGCATGGAGCATTGTGATGACAAGTGTCAAAGAGCATTGTGATGAAAATTTCATGGAGCATTGTGTTTAAAAAGGTCAGAGACTGTTGATGACGACGGCATGGACCATTGTTATGACAAAGGTCATGAAGAATTGTGATGACGGGAGTCACGGAGCATTGTGATGACAGGGGTCATGGAGCATTGTGATAACAAGGGCATGGAGTATTGTGATGACAAGGGCATGGAACATTGGTCTAATATGTTTCATGGATTATTGCAATGACATTTGGAATGGCACATTGTGATGACAATGTCATGGAACATTGTGATGCCAAGTGTCATGGAGAATTCTGATGACAAATGTAATGGAGCATTGTGATGACAATGGCTTGGAGCATTGTGCTGAAAAGTGCATGGAGAATTGTGATGAGAAGGCTCATGGAGCATTCTGATGACAAGCTTGTGCAGGATTTTGATGACAATGGCCTGGAACATTGTGATGAAAACGGCATGGTGCATTGTGATGAAAACGGCATGGAGCCTTTTCGTGACAGGGTTCAAGGAGCATTCTGATGACAAGTGTCAGGGAGCATTTTGATGACAAGTGTATTGAGAATTGTGATGACAAAGGTCATGGAGCATTGTGATGAAAAGGGCATGGATTATTGTGATGACAGGCATCATGGAGCATTGTGATGACAAGTGTTATGGAACATTGTGATCACAAGGTTTTGGAGCATTGTGATGACAGAGGTCATGGATCATTTTGATTTCAAGGAGCATGGAGCATTGTGATGAAAATGGCATGAAGCAATGTGATCCCAAGGTTCATGGAAGATTGTGATGACAATGGAAATGGAGTATTGTGATGACAAGCGCATAGAGTATTGTAATGACAAGGTCATGTAACATTTTGCTGACAAAGGCATGGAGCATTGTGATGACAGGTGTCATGGAGCACTGTGATGACAAGCGTCACGGAGCATTGTGAATACAGGTGTCATGGAGCATTGGGCTGACAAGGGCATGGATAATTGTGATGACAAGGGTCATGGAGCACTGGGCTGAAAATGTTCATGGAGTGTTGTGATGACAGGGGTCATGGAGCATTGTGATGAGTAGGGAATGGAGCACTGTGATGACAAGTGTCCCGGATCATTGCGTTGTCAAGTGTCATGGAGTGTTTTGATGACAGTGGTCATGGAGCATTGTGGTGATATGGGCTATGGAGCATTGTGATGAGAATTTCGTGGAGCATTGGGCTGAAAATGTTCATGGATTATTGTGATGACAGTGGTCATACTGCATTGTGATGACAAGGGAATGGAGCACTGTGATGACAATGTCCTGGAGCACTGTGATGTGAAGACCATGGAACCTTGTGATGACAAGTCTCATGGAGCATTCTGATGAAAAGGCGCAGGGATCATTTTGATTACAGGGCTCTTGGAGCATTGTGATGACAAGGGCATGGAACATTATGATGAGAAGGCCACGGAGCATTCTGATGACATTCGTCATGGAGCTTTGTGATGACAAGTGCAAGGAGCATTGTGATCACAGGTGTCTTGGAACATTTTGATGAGAAGGGCATGGATCATTGTGATGAAAAAGGCATGGAGCCTTGTCATGAAAGAATGCACGGTGCATACTGAGGTCAATAATCAGAGAGCATTGTGTTGACAAGGTTATTGAGCATTGTGTTGACAAAAGTCATGGTGCATTGTGATGAGAAGCCCATGGATAACTGTGGTGACAAGCGTCATGGGGCACTGTGATGACAAGTGTTATGGGACATTGTGATCACAAGGGTTTGCTGCATTGTGATGACAGATGTCATGGAGCTTTTTGATTTCATTGTGATGACAATAGCATGAAGCATTATGATGATGGGCATGGTGCATTTTGATGACAGCGTTCATGGAGCATTGTGATGAAAAGTGGCATGGAGCATTGGTCTGACAAGTTTCTTGGATTATTGTGATAAGAATGGGCATGGCACGTTGTGATGACAAGTTCATGGAGCACTGTGATGACAAGGTCATGGATTATTGTGAAGAAAGTTGTCAGGGAGCATTGTGATGAAATATGTCATGTTCCAGTTTGATGACAATATCATGGAGCATTGTGATGCCAATTGTTATGGAGGATTGTTGTGACAAAGTAAAGGAGCATTGTGATGACAAGGGCATGGAGCATTGTGATATCAAGGGCCATTGAGAATTTTAATGTCCTGGTCGTGAAACATTTTGATGAAAAGCGCATGGAGCTTCCTATGACAGGGGTCATGGAGCATTGCGATGACAAGTGCATGGAGTATTTTGATGACAAGAGCATATAACATTGTGATGTGAAGTGCCATGGAGCATTGTAATGACAAGGACGTGGAGAATTGTGAGGACAAGGGACATTGAGCTTTGAGATGACAAGGCATGGAGCATGGTGATGGCAAAACCGTGGAGCATTGTGATGAGAAGACCTTGGGTAATTGTGATGTCGAGCATCATGGAGCACTGTAATGACAATGGGCATGAAGCATTGTGATGACAGGTGTCAGGGAGCAATTTGATGACAGGGGTCATGGAGCAATGTGATGACAAAGGCATGGAGCATTGTGATGACAAGGGCATGGAGCATTGCAATGTCAAGAGAATGGAGAATTGTGATGACAAGATCATGTAACATTTTGATGAGAAGTGTCATGTAGCACTGTGATGACAAGTACGTGGAGAATTTTGATGACAAGGGACATGGAGCATTTTGATAACCAGGGCATGGATCATAGTGATGACAGGGGTCATGAAGCATTATTATGACAAGGGCCATGGTGCATTCTGACATAAGATATCACTTATGAAGGGAATGTAAACATGGCTACATATGAACTGATTTAGGGAAGAGAACAGAGTCTCAGATTTAGAAAACACTCTAACGCTTGCTTAAGGGGAAAGACAGGTGGGGAGATGCACAAAACAAAAGATTGATATTAGCACAGGTACCGTTCCATAATCCAAAAACAAAAGAGACAAGCCCTACTCCTTCCTCAGTGAACGGAACTCAACATCCCTATTCCCCACAGAGAAATATATCTGACTAGTAAGAATTTTAAAACCTATGTATTGATATGTCTCCGTAAGGTAACTAAGTGTGTCTAGAATGACATAAACATGGCAGGGAGAATCAGTTCAAACCCAATATAAAAATGAATTTCAAAAAAATACATAAAAACAGAACAATTCTTACACAATACCTTCAGGGTCGCTGATGAAACCTGGAATGACCCTATCTACAACGACAGCTGGATGTGGCATAAGGCTGGACACTTGGGACTGAGAGGATTGGTGAGATTGGGTGAGCAAATGTAGACACTTTAAAGCAATAATGTGTGGCACGCATTCCATGGGTCCCAACAGGCCAGGTTTAAGGGCATATTACTACAGCTATAATATGTACGGGAACCCTAGAGAATGGACACAGTGAATACGAAAGTTTTCTAAAACTCAACGAATAGTCCCACTCCTGGTGATCCCATTTGACTTTCCAACTGCTTTACTATCAATCTCCCAACTTGGAGAGACAGCACCTTTAACCTCCTGGTTCACACAGGTTGCCAATTTGGCAGAGGATGAAAGGGAAAAGGGAGAACCAGTGAGAGAGTAGCTGTTAAACATTTCTACGGGCACATGTCATCTTACTTCGCGGGAAGAAGAAGAAATAACCAAAGCCTCAGCCACCCACTGGGAACCAGTATAGGTCCTGAACCAAAATATTGGACTTGCGTTCAGCTCACAAAAAAACGAGTTAAATAATGTAGCTCACTGGCACAACAATTCACAAACAGGCAGAGTAATAAAGGACAACTATCGTCCAAAAATCTGTTGAAGGAAGGCAACGAGGCGCACTTGAAAGCGAGGCAGAATAGCAGGAAACAGACTTCAAGAGGTATGTTGGAATCGCTTTTAAGGCAAAGGAAGAGGGGCACAACATCGACAATGATGCACTTGGCCAAAAAGGGCGTATGCGTTTTCACCTGAATATATTCAGGAGAAAACGTATACAACCTTTTTGGCCAAGCAAGCATGCTGGCAATGCAAATCTGCACTACAAAGTATCAATTCCCACTTGTCAAAAGGTACATCCAAAAAATGGGTAAAAACCAGAAAGGCAAGACAGGCCCTGGAGAACAGGGAGCCTTGTTATGCTGATGGGCGGGATGTAAATTGCCAACTGCCTCTCTGGAGGAGTGCATTGTGTTCCCTAAAACAAGTAAACAACAGAGCTACAGAGCCAAGGGCACTTCCAGTCTGGGGAATATACCTTGGGAAAGCAGAAAATGAATAAGACAGAGCCATCCCAAAATTTAGGGCTACACTGCTTACAAGAACTTCAAATTGCGTACAGCTTAAATATCCCAGGAAATATAAATATGGTTTAAAATATTTTGGTACTTACGTACGATGGAATATCCCTGAGCCATGAAATCAATGTCATAAGACCAGTAGCATCAAAATGAGTGGATTCAGGTACGAGGATTCTAACTGAAATAAGTCACACAGATAAAGAAACTTATCATAAGATATCACTTATGAAGGTCCTCTAAACATGGCTACACATGAACAGAGTTAGGAAAGCGAACAGAGTCTCACATTTAGAAAACACTCTTATGCCTGCTTAAGGGGGAAGATGAGGTGGGGTGCTACAGAAAACCAGCGTTTGATATAACCACACGTACCATTTCAAAAACCAACTATGGAATATACAAGACCTACACCTTCCTCAGTGAAAGGAACTCAAAACACGATATTTCCCAAAGAGTAATATATCTGAAGAGTAAGAATATTAAAACCTATGTATTGATATGTTTCCGGAATGGAATGAAGTGTGTCTAAACTGGCATAATCATTGCAGTGAGAATCAGCTCAAACCCACTATAAAAAGGAATTTCAAACAAAAAAACATGGAAATTCTTTACAATTACTTTAGGGGCTCTAATGAAACCTGGAATGAGCCTATCTACAATGACAGCTGGACATAGCATAAGGCTGGACACTTGGGACTGAGAGGATTGGTGAGATTGGTTGAGCAAATGCACACCCTTTAAAGCAATAATGTGTGGCACCCATTCCATTTGTCCCAACTCTCCAGGTTGAAGTCAATATTACTACAGCTATAACATGTATGAGAAACCTAGAGAATGGACACACTGTAAATACGAAAGGCTTCTAAAACTGAACTAATAGTCCCTCTCCTGGTGCTCCGGTTTTACTTTCCAACTGCTTTACTATCAATCTCCCAACTTGGAGAGACAGCCCGTTTAACCTCCTGGTTCGCACAGGTTGCCAATTTGGCAGAGGATGAAAGGGAAGAGGGAGAACCAATGAGAGAGTAGCTGTAAGGCATTTGGACGGGCATATATCACTCTGATTTCCCGGCAAGAAGAAGGATTAACCAAAGTCTCAGCCACAGCCCGGGATCCAGATTAGGTCCTGAATCAAAATTGTGGACTTGCGTTGAGCTCACAAAAAACGAGTTGAAAAATGAAGCTAAGGGGCACAGCAATTCACAAACTGGCAGAGTAATAAAGGACAACTCTCATCCAAAAATCTGTTGACGGAAGGCAACAAAGCGGACATGAAAGTGAGGCCGAATAGCAGGAAACAGATTTCAAGAGGTACGTTGGAATCGTCTGTAAAGCACAGGAAGAGGGGCACAACTTCGACAATGATGCACTTGGCCAAAAAGGGCGTATGTGTTTTCTCCTGAATATATGCAGGAGAAAACGCATACGCCCTTTTTGGCCAAGCAAGCAAGCGGGCAATGTAAATCTGCACTACAAAGAAGTATCACTTCCCACCTGTCAAAAGGGACATCCACAAAATGTGTAAATACCAGAAGGGCAAGACAGGCCTTGGAGAACAGGGAGCCTTGTTATGCTGATGGGCGGGATGTAAATTGCCAACTGCCTCACTGGAGGAGTGCATTGTGTTCCCTCAAACAAGTAAACAACAGAGCTACAGAGCCAAGGGCACTTCCAGTCTAGGGAATATACCTTGGGAAAACTGAAAATCAATAAGACAGAGCCACCCTCAAATTTAGGGCTGCACTGCTTACAAGAAACTCAACTTGAGTACACCTTAAATATCCCAGGAAATATAAAAATGGTTCAAAAAATTGTGGTACTTACGTACGATGGAATATCCCTCAGCCACGAAATCAATGTCATAAGACCAGTAGCAGCAAATCAGTGGATTCAGGTACGATGATTCTAAGTGAAATAAGTCACACAGAAAAAGAAGCTTATCATAAGATATCACTTATGAAGATCCTGTAAACATGGCTACACATGAACTGAGTTAGGAAAGAGAACAGATTCTCACATTTAGAAAACACTCTTATGCCTGCTTAAAGGGGAAGGAGAGGTGGGGTGATGCATAAAACCAGAGTTTGATATAAGCACAGGTACTGTTCCGAAAACCAACTATGGAGTAGACAAGACCTACCTATACCTTCTTCAGTGAAAGGGACTCAAAACCCCATATTTCCCGCAGAGGAATATATCTGACTAGTAAGAATCTTAAAACCTATGTATTGATATGTCTCTGTAAGGGAATCAAGTGTGTCTAGACTGGCATAAACATGGCAGAGAGAATCAGCTCAAACCCACTATAAGAAGGAATTTCAAAAACAAAACAAAAAAACATGGAAATTCTTTACAATTCCTTCAAGGTCTCTGATGAAACGTGGAATGACCCTGTCTACAATGACAGCTGGATGTGGCATAAGTCTGGACACATGGGACTGATAGGATTTGTGAGATTGGGTGAGCAAATGCAGACCCTTTAAAGCAATAATGCATGGCACCCATTCCATGGGTCCCAACTCTCCAAGTTGAAGGGAATATTACTACAGCTATAACATGTATGGGAAACCTAGAGAATAGACACACTGTGAATACGAAAGGTTTCTAGAACTCAACGAATAGTCCCTCTCCTGGTGCTCCGGTTTGACTTTCCAACTGCTTTACTATCAATCTCCCAACTTGCAGAGACTGCCCCTTTAACCTCCTGGTTCGCACAGGTTGCCAATTTGTCAGAGGATGAAAGGGAAGAAGGAGAACCAATGAGAGAGTAGCTGTTAGGCTTCTGGACGGGCACATGGCACTCTAAATGCCCGGCAGGAAGAAGAATTAACCAAAGTCTCAGCCACTCACCGGGAAACATTATAGGTCCTGAACCAAAATTTTGGACTTACATTCAACTCACAGAAAACGAGTTGAAAAATGGAGCTCAGGGGCAGAGCAATTCACAAACTAGCAGAGTAATAAAGGCCAACTATCGTCCAGAAATCTGTTGAGGGAAGGCAACGAAGCGGACTTGAATGTCAGGCCGAATAGCAGGAAACAAATTTCAAGACGTAAGTTGAATTCGTCTGTAAAGCACAGGAAGAGGGGCACAACTTCGACAGTCATGTACTTGGCCAAAAAGGGCGTATGCATTTTCTCCTGAATATATGGAGGAGAAAATGCATACGCCCTTTTTGGCCAAGCAAGCAAGCGGGCAATGCAAATATGCACTACAAAGAAGTATCACTTCCCACCGGTCAAAAGGGACATCCACAAAATGGGTAAAAACCAGAAAGGCAAGACAGGCCTTGGAGAACAGCGAGCCTTGTTATGCTGATGGGCGGGATGTAAGTTGTCAACTTCCTCTCTGGAGGAGTGCGTTGTGTTCCCTAAAACAAGTAAACAACAGAGCTACAGAGCCAAGAGCACTTCCACTCTAGGGTATATACCTTGGGCAAACTGAAAATCAATAAGACAGGGTCAGCCCAAAATTTAGGAGTGCACTGCTTACAAGAACCTCAACTTGTCTACACCTTAAATATCCCTGGAAATATAAAAATGGTTGAAAACATTGTGGTAATTACATACGATGGAATATCCCTCAGCCATGAAATCAATGTCATAAGACCAGTAGCAGCAAAATGACTGGATTCAGGTACGATGATTCTAAGTGAAATAAGTCACACAGAAAAAGAAACTTATCATAAGATATCACTTATGAAGGTCCTGTAAACATGGCTACACATGAACTGAGTTAGGAAAGAGAACAGAGTCTCACATTTAGAAAACACTCTTATGCCTGCTTAAGGGGGAAGGAGAGGTGGGGTGATGAAAAAAAACCAGAGTTTGATATAAGCACAGGTACCTTTCCCAAAACCATCTATGGAATAGACAAGACCTACCTATACCTTCCTCAGTGAAAGGGACTCAAAACCCCATATTTCCCACAGAGGAATAGATCTGACTAGTAAGAATCTTAAAACCTATGTATTGATATGTCTCTGTAAGGGAATCAATTGTGTCTAGACTGGCATAAACATGGCAGCGAGAATCAGCTCAAACCCACAATAAAATGGAATTTCAAAAACAAAACAATAAAACAGGGAAATTCTTTTCAATTCCTTCAGGGTCTCTGATGAAACCTGGAATGACCCTATCTACAACGACAGCTGGATGTGGCATAAGGCTGGACACATGGGACTGAGAGGATTGGTGAGATTGGGTGAGCAAATGCAGACGCTTTAAAGCAATAATGCATGGCACCCATTCCATGGGTCCCAACTCTCCAGGGAGAAGCAAATATTACTATAGCTATAACATGTACGGGAAACAGAGAGAATGGACACACTGTGAATATGAAAGGTCTATAAAACTCAACAAATAGTCCCTCTCCTGGTCCTCCGGTTTGACTTTCCAACTGCTTTACTATCAATCTCTCAACTTGGAGAGACAGCCTTTTAACCTCCTGTTTCACACAGGTTGCCAATTTGGCAGAGGATGAAACGGAAGAATGAGAACCAATGAGAGAGTAGCTGTTAGGCATTTGGACGGGCACATGTCACTCTTGTTTCCCGGGAGGAAGAAGAATTAACCAAAGTCTCAGCCACCCACCGGATACCAGTATAGGTCCTGAACCAAAATATATGACTTGCGTTCAGCTCACAAAAAACGAGTTAAATAATGGAGGTCTGGGGCACGGAAATTCACAAACAGGCAGAGCAATAAAGGACAACTATCATCCAAAAATCTGTTGAGGGAAGGCAACGAGGCGGACTTGAAAGTGAGGCAGAATAGCAGGAAACAGATTTCAAGAGGTACGTTGGAATCGCCTTTAAAGAACAGAAAGAGGGGCACAACTTCGAAAATGATGCACTTGGCCAAAAAGGGCGTATGCATTTTCTCCTGAATATATTCAGCAGAAAACGCATACAACCTTTTTGGCCAAAAAAGCAGGCGGGCAATGCAAATCTGCACTACAAAGAAGTATCACTTCCCACAGGTCAAAAGGGAAATCCACAAAATGTGTAAAAATCAGAAAGGCAAGACAGGCCCTGAAGAACAGGGAGACTTGTTATGCTGATGGGCGGGATGTAAATTGCCAACTGCCTCTCTGAAGGAGTGCATTGTGCTCCCTAAAAGAAGTAAACAGCAGAGCTACAGAGCCAAGGGCACTCCCAGTCCAGGGAATATACCTTGGGAAAACTGAAAATCAACAAGACAGAGCCACCCCCAAATATAGGGCTGCACTGCTTACAACAACCTCAACTTGGGTACACCATAAATATCCCAGGAAATATAAAAATGGTTCAAAAAATTGTGGTACTTTCGTACAATGGAATATCCCTCACCCATGAAATCCATATCGTAAGACCAGTAGCAGCAAAATGAGTGGATTCAGGTACGATGATTCTAAGTGAAATAAGTCACAAAAAGAAGCTTATCATAAGATATCACTTATGAAGATCCTGTAATCATGGCTACACATGAACTGAGTTAGGAAAGAGAACAGAGTCTCACATTTAGAAAACATTCTCATGCTTCCTTAAGGGGGAAGGAGAGGTGGGGGGATGCATAAAACCAGAGTTTGATATAAGCACAGGTACTGTTCCCAAAACCAACTGTGAAATAGACAAGACCTACCTATAACTTCCTCAGTGAAAGGGACTCAAAACCCCACATTTCCCGCAGAGGAATATATCTGACTAGTAAGAATCTTAAAACATTTGTATTGATACGTCTCCGTAAGGGAATCAAGTGTGTCTAGACTGGCATAAACATGGCAGCGAGAATCAGCTCAAACCCACTATAAAAAGGAAATTCAAAAACAAAACTAAAAAACAGGGAAATTCTTTACAATTCCTTTAGGGTCTCTGATGAAACGTGGAATGACCCTGTCTACAGTGACAGCTGGATATGGCATAAGGCTGGACACTTGGGACTCAGAGGATTGGTGAGATTGTGTGAGCAAATGCAGACCCTTTAAAGCAATAATGCATGGCACCCATTCCATGGGTCCCAACTTTTCAGGTTGAAGGGAATATTACTACAGCTATAACATGTATGGGAAACCTAGCAAATGGACACACTGTGAAAACGAATGGTTTCTAAAACTCAATGAATAGTCCCTCTCCTGGTGCTCCGGTTTGACTTTCCAACTGCTTTACTATCAATCTCCCAACTTGGAGAGACAGCCCCTTAACCTCCTGGTTCTCACAGGTTGCCAATTTGGCAGAGGATGAAAGGGAAGAGGTAGAACGAATGAGAGAGTAGCTGTTAGGCATTAGGACGGGCATATGCCACTCTAATTTCCCGGCAGGAGGAAGAATTAACCAAACTCGCAGCCACCCACCGGGAACCAATATAGGTCCTGAACCAAAATTTTGGACATGCGTTCAGCTCACAAAAAACGAGTTGAAAAATGGAGCTCAAGGGCACAGCAATTCACAAACTGGCAGAGTAATAAAGGACAACTATCATTCAAAAATCAGTTGAGGGAAGGCAACGAGGTGGACTTGAAAGTGAGACAGAATAGCAGGAAACAGATTTCAAGAGGTACGTTGGAATCACCTGTAAAGCACAGGAAGAGGGGCACAACTTCGACAATGATGCACTTGGCCAAAAATGGCGTATGCATTTTCTCCTGAATATATGCAGGAGAAAACGCAAACGCCCTTTTTGGCCAAGCAAGTAAGCGGGCAATGCAAATCTGCACTACAAAGAAGTATCACTTCCCACCGGTCAAAAGGGACATCCACAAAAAGAGTAAAGACCAGAAAGGCAAGAGAGGACCTGGAGAACAGGGAGCCTTGTTATACTTATGGGCGGGATGTAAATTGCCAACTGCCTCACTGGAGGAGTGCATTGTGTTCCTTAAAACAAGTAAACAACAAATCTACAGAGCCAAGGGCACTTCCAGTCTAGGGAATATACCTTGGGAAACGGAAAATCAAAAAGACAGAGCCACCCCCAAATTTAGGGCTGCACTGCTTACAACAACCTCAACTTGGGTACACCTCAAATATCCCAGGAAATATAAAAATGGTTCAAAAAATTGTGGTACTTACGTACGATGGAATATCCCTCAGCAATGTAATCAATGTCATAAGACCAGTAGTAGCAAAATGACTGGATTCAGGTACGATGATTCTAAGTGAAATGTCACACAGAAATAGAAGTTAATCATAAGATATCACTTACGAATACCCTGGAAACATGCCTACACATGAACTGAGTTAGGAAAGTGAAGAGAGTTTGACCTTTAGAAAACATTCTTCTGCCTGCTTAAGGGGGAAGGAGAGGTGGGGTGATGCATTAAACCAGATTTTGATATTAGTTCAGGTACCGTTCCAAAAACCAAATACGGAATAGACAAGACCTACACCTTCCTCAGTGAAAGGGACTCAAAACCCCATATTTCCCGCAGAGGAATATATCTGACTAGTAAGATTCTTAAAACCTATGTATTGATATGTCTCCGTAAGGGAATCAAGTGTGTCTAGACTGGCATAAACATGGCAGTGAGAATCAGCTCAAACCCAGTATAAAGAGGAATTACAAAAACAAAACAAAAAAACAGGGAAATTCTTTCCAATTCCTTCAGGGTCTCTGATGAAACCTGGAATGACCCGATCTACAATGACAGCTGGATGTGGCATAAGGCTGGACACATGGGACTGAGAGTATTGGTGAGATTGGGTGAGCAAATGCAGACCCTTTAAAGCAATAATGCATGGCACCCATTCCATGGGTCCCAACTCTCCAGGTGGAAGGGAATATTACTATAGCTATAACATGTATGAGAAACCTAGAGAATGGAGACACTGTAAATACAAAAGGTTTCTAAAACTCAACGAATATTCCCTTTCCTTCTGTGCCAGTTTGTCTTTCCAACTGCTTAACTATCAATCTCCCAACTTGGAAAGACAGCACCTTTAACCTCCTGGTTCTCCCAGGTTGCCAATTTAGCAAAGGATGAAAGGGAAGAGGGAGAACCAATGAGAGAGTAGCTGTTAAGCCTATGGACGGGCATATGTCACTCTTATTTCCCGGGAGGAAGAAGAATTAACCAAAGTCTCAGCGACCCACCAAAAACCTCTATAGGTCCAGAACCAAAATATTGGTCTTGCGTTCAGCTCACAAAAAAAAGAGTTAAAAAATGAGCTCAGGGGCACAGCAATTCACAAACTGGCAGAGTAATAAAGGGCAACTATCGTCCAATAATCTGTTGAGGGAAGGCAACTAGGCAGACTTGAATGCAAGGCAGAATAGCAGGAAACGGATTTCAAGAGATACGTTGGAATGGCCTTTAAAGCACACGAAGAGGGACAAACTTCGACTATGATGCACTTGGCCAAAAAGGGCTCATGTGTTTTCTCCTGAATATACTCAGGAGAAAACGCATACGCCCTTTTTGGCCAAGCAAGCAAGCGGGCAATGCAAACCTGCAGTACAAAGAAGTATCACTTCCCACCAGTCCTAAGGGACATCCACGTAAAAGGTAAAAACAAGAAATTCAAGACAGGCCCTGGAGAACAGGGAGCCTTGTTTTGCTGATGGGCGGGATGTAAATTGCCAACTGCCTCTCTGGAGGAGTGCATTGTGTTCCCTAAAACAAGTAAAAAACAGAGCTACAGAGCCAAGGACACTTCCAGTCTAGGGAATATACCTTGGGAAAACTGAAAATCAATAAGACAGAGTCACCCCAAAATTTAGTGCTGCACTGCTTACAAAAACCTCAACTTGTGTACAACTTAAATATCCCAGGAAATATAAAAATGGTTCAAAAAATTGTGGTACTTACGTACGATGGATTATCCCTCAGCCATGAAATCAATGTCATACGACCAGTAGCAGCAAAATGAGTGGATTCAGGTACGATGATTCTAAGTGAATTAAGTCACAGAGAAAAAGAAACATATCATAAGATATCACTTATGAACATCCTGTAAACATGGCTACACATGAACTGAGTTAGGAAAGAGAACAGAGTCTCACATTTAGAAAACACTCTTATGCCTGCTTAAGGAGGAAGGAGAGGTGGGGTGATGCATAAAACCAGAGTTTGATACACGCACAGGTACCGTTCCATAAACCAACTATGGAATAGACAAGACCTACACCTTCCTCAGTGAAAGGGACTCAAAATCCCATATTTCCCGCAGAGGAATATATCTGACTAGTAAGAATCTTAAAATCTATGTATTGATATGACTTCTTAAGGGAATCAAGTGTGTCTAGACTGGCATAAACATGGCAGAGAGAATCAGCTCAAACCCACTATAAAAAGGAATTTCAAAAACAAAACAAAAAAACAGGAAAATTCTTTGCAATTCCTTCTGGGTCTCTGATGAAACCTGGAACGACCCTATCTACAACGACAGCTGGATGTGGCATAAGGCTGGACACATGGGACTGAGAGGATTGGTGACATTGGGTGAGCAAATGCAGACCCTTTAAAGCAATAATGCATGGCACCCATTCCATGGGTACCAACTCTCCAGGTTGAAGGGAATATTACTATAGCTATAACATGTATGGGAAACCTAGAGAATGGACACACTGTGAATACGAAAGGTTTCTAAAAGTCAACGAATAGTCCCTCTTCTTGTGCTCCAGCTTGACTTTCCAACTGCTTTACTATCAATCTCCCAACTTGGAGAGACAGCACCTTTAACCTCCTGGTTCTCCCAGGTTGCCAATTTGGCAAAGGATGAAAGGGAAGAGGGAGAACCAATGAGACAGTAGCTGTTACGCATTTGGACGGGCACATGTCACTCTTATTTCCCGGGAGGAAGAATAATTGACCTAAGCCTCAGCCACCCACCGAAAACCAGTATAGGTTCTGAACCAAAATATTGGACTTGCGTTCAGCTCACAAAAAACGAGTTAAAAAATGGCGCTCAGGGGCACAGCAATTCACAAACTGGCAGAATAATAAAGGGCAACTATCGTCCAAAAATCTGTTGAGGGAAGGCAACGAGGCGAACTTGAAAGCGAGGCAGAATAGCAGGAAACAGATTTCAAGAGGTACGTTCGAATAACATGTAAATCACAGGAAGAGGGGCACAATTTCGACAATGATGCACTTGGCCAAAAAGGGCGTATGCCTTTCTCTTGAATATATACAGGAGAAATCACATACGCCCTTTTTGGCCAAGCAAGCAAGCGGGCAATGCAAATCTGCACTACAAAGAAGTATGACTTCCCAGGGATCAAGAGGGACATCCACAAAATGGGAAAAAATCAGAAAGGCAAGACAGGCCCTCGAGAACAGGGAGCCTTGTTATGCTGATGGCCGGAAAGTAAATTGCCATCTGCCTCTCTGGAGGAGTGCATTGTGTTCCCTAAAATAAGTAAACAACAGAGCTACAGAGCCAAGTACACTCCCAGTCTAGGGAATAAACCTTGGGAAAACTGAAAATGAATAAGACAGAGCCACCCCAAAATTTAGGGCTGCACTGCTTTCAAGAACCTCAACTTGGGTACACTTTAAGTATCCCAGGAAAGGTAAAAAATGTTGAAAAAAGTGTGGTACTTACGTATGATGGAATATCCCTCAGCTATGAAATCAATGTCATAAGATCAGTAGCAGCAAAATGAGTGGATTCAGGTACGATGATTCTAAGTGAATTAAGTCACACAGAAAAAGAAACATATCATAAGATATCACTTATGAAGATCCTGTAAACATGGCTACACATGAACTGCGTTAGGAAAGAGAACAGAGTCTCATATTTAGAAAACACTCTTATGCCTGCTTAAGGGGGAAGGAGAGGTGGGGTGATGCATAAAACCAGAGTTTGATATAAGCACAGGTACCCTTCCAAAAACCAACTATGGAATAAACAACACCTACACCTTCCTCAGTGAAAGGGACTCAAAACCCCACATTTCCCGCAGAGGAATATATCTGACTAGTAAGAATCTTAAAACCTATGTATTGATATGTCTCCGTAAGGGAATCAAGTGTGTCTAGACTGGCATAAAGATGGCAGTGAGAATCAGATCAAACCCACTATAAAACGGAATTTCAAAAACAAAACAAAAAAAAAGCAAAATACTTTACAATTCCTTCAGGCTCTCTGATGAACCTTGGAATGACCCTATCTACAACGACAGCTGGAGGTGGCATAAGGTTGGACACATGGGACTGAGAGGATTGGTGAGACTGGGTGAGCAAATGCAGACCCTGTAAAGCAATAATGCATGCCACCCATTCCATGGGTCCCAACTCTCCAGGTTGAAGGAAATATTACTACAGCTATAAAAGGTATGGGATACCTAGAGAATGGACACACGGTGAATACGAAAGCTTTCTAAAACTCAACGAATAATCGCTCTCCTGGTGCTCCAGTTTGACATTCCAACTGCTTTACTATCAATCTCCCAACTAGGAGAGACTGCACCTTTACCCTCCTGGTTCGCACAGGTTGCCAGTGTGGCAAAGTATGAAAGGGAAGAGGGAGAACCAAAGAGAGAGTAGCTGTTAGGCATTTGGACGGGCACATGTCACTCTTATTTCTCGGGAGGAAGAAGAATTAACCAAAGTCTCAGCCACCCCCCGGGAACCAGTATAGGTCCTGAACCAAAATATGGGACTTGCGTTCAGCTCACAAAAAACGAGTTAAATAATGGAGCTCAGGGGCACAGCAATTCACAAACTGGCAGAGTGATAAACGACAACTATCATCCAAAAATCTGTTGAGGGAACGCAACGAGGCGGACTTGAATGTGAGGCAGAATAGCAGGAAACAGATTTCAAGAGGTACGTTGGAATCGCCTTTAAAGCACAGGAAGAGGGGCACAACTTCGACAATGATGCACTTGGCCAAAGAGGGCGTAAGCGTTTTCTCCTGAGTATATTCAGGAGAAAACGCATACACCCATTTTGGCCAAGAAAACAAGCGGGCAATGCAAATCTCCACTACAAAGAAGTATCACTTCCCACGGATCCTAAGGGACATCCACATAAAGGGTAAGAACCAGAAATTCAAGACAGTCCCTGGAGAACAGGAAGCATTGTTATGCTGATGGCCGGGATGTAAATTGCCTACTGCCTCTCTGGAGGAGTGCATTGTGTTCCCTAAAACAAGTAAACAAGAGAGCTACAGAGCCAAGGACACTTCCAGTCCAGGGAATATACCTTGGGAAAACTGAAAAGCAATATGACAGAGCCACCCCAAAATTTAGTGCTGCACTGCTTACAATAACCTCAACTTGGGTACACCTTAAATATCACAGGAAATATAAAAATGGTTCAAAAAATTGTGGTACTTACGTATGATGGAATATCCCTCAGCGATGAAATCAATGTCATAAGACCAGTAGCAGCAAAATGAGTGCATTCAGGTACGAAGATTCTAAGTGAAATAAGTCACACAGAAATAGAAACGTATCATAACATATCACTTATGAAGATCCTGTAAACATGGCTACACATGAACTGAGTTAGGAAATAGAACAGAGTCTCACATTTAGAAAACACTCTTATGCCTGCTTAAGGGGGAAGGAGAGGTGGTGTGATGAATAAAACCAGAGTTTGATATAAGAACAGGTACCGTTCCAAAAACCAACTATGGAATAGACAAGACCTACACCTTCCTCAGTGAAAGGAACTCAAAACCCCATATTTCCCGCAGAGGAATATATCTGACTAGTAAGAATCTTAAAACCTATGTATTGATATGTCTCCATCAGGGAATCAGTGTGTCTAGATTGTCATAATAATGGCAGTGAGAATCAGCACAAACTCACTATAAAAAGGAATTTCAAAACAAAAAAAACAGGGAAATTCTTTACAATTCCTTCAGGGTCTCTGATGAAACCTGGAATGACCCTATCTACAATGACAGCTGGATATGGCATAAGGCTGGATACCTGGGACTGAGAGGATTGGTGAGATTGGGTGAGCAAATGCAGACCCTTTAAAGCAATAATGCATGGCACCCATTCCATGGGTCCGATGTCTCCAGGTTGAAGGGAATATTACTACATCTATAACATGTACGGGAAACCTAGAGAATGGACACACTGTGAATATGAAAGCTTTCTAAAACTCAACGAATAGTCCCTCTCCTGGTCCTCCGGTTTGACTTTCCAACTGCTTTACTATCAATCTCTGAACCTGGAGACACAGCACCTTTAACCTCCTGTTTCGCACAGGTTGCCAATTTTGCAGAGGATGAATGTGAAGAGGGAGAACCAATGAGAGAGTAGCAGTTAGGTATTTGGACGGGCATATGTCACTCTTATTTCCCGGGACGAAGAAGAATTGACCAAAGTCTCAGCCACCCACCGGGAACCAGTATAGTTCCTGAACCAAAATATTGGACTTGCGTTCAGCTCAGAAAAAACGAGTTAAATATGGAGCTCAGGGGCACAGCAATTCACAAACTGGCAGAGTAACAAAGGGCAACTATCGTCCAAAAATCTGTTGAGGGAAGGCAACGAGGTGGCCTTGAAAGCAAGGCAGAATAGCAGGAAACAGATTTCAAGAGGTACTTTCGAATCGCCTTTAAAGCACAGGAAGAGTGTCACAACTTCGACAATGATGCACTTGGCCAAAAAGTGCGTATGTGATTTCTCCTGAATATATTCAGGAGAAAACGTATACGCCCTTTTTGGCCAAGCAAGCAAGTGGGCAATGCAAATCTGCACTACAAAGTAGTATCACTTCCCTCCGATCAAAAGGGACATCGGAAAAATGTGTAAAAACCAGAAAGGCAACACAGGCCCTGGAGAACAGGGAGCCTGGTTATGCTGAAGGAAGGCATGTAAATTGCCAACTGCCTCTCTGGAGGAGTGCATTGTGTTCCCTAAAACAAGTAAACAACAGAACTACAGAGCCAAGGGCACTTCAAGTCTAGGGAATATACCTTGGGAAAACTGAAAATCAATAAGACAAAGCCACCCCAAAATTTAGGGCTGCACTGCTGACAAGAACCTCAACTTGGGTACACCTTAAATATTCCGTGAAAGATAAAAATGGTTCAAAAAATTGTGGTACTTACGTTATGATGGAATATCCCTCAGCCATGAAATAAATGTCAAAGACCAGTAGCAGCAAAATGAATGGATTCAGGTATGATGATTCTAAGTGAAATAAGTCACACAGAAAAAGAATCTTATCATAAGATATCACTTATGAAAATCCTGTAAACATGGCTACACATGAACTGAGTTAGGAAATAGAACAGAGTCTCACATTTAGAAAACACTCTTACGCCTGCTTAAGGGGGAAGGAGAGGTGGGGTGTTGCATAAAACAGAGTTTGATATAAGTACAGGCACCATTCCAGTAACCAAATACAGAATAGACAAGATCTACACCTTCCTCACTGAAAGGTTATCAAGAACCCATACTTCCCGCAGAGGAATATATCTGACTAGTAAGGATCTTAATCCTATGTATTGATATATCTCCTTAAGGGAAACAAGTGTGTCTAGACTGGCATAAACATGGCAGTGAGAATTAGCTCAAACCCACTATAAAAAGGAATTTCAAAACAAAACAACAAAACAGGGAAATTCTTTACAATTCCTTCAGGGTCTCTGATGAAACCTTGAATGACCCTGAGTACAACGACAGCTTGATGTGGCATAAGGCTGGACACTTGGGACTGAGAGGATTGGTGAATTTGGGTTAGCAAATGCAGACCCTTCAAAGCAATAATGTGTGGCACCCATTCCATGGTTCCCAACTCTCCATGTTGAAGGGAATATTACTACAGCTATAACATGTACAGGAAACCAAGAGAATGGACACACAGTGAATACAAAAGGTTTCTAAAACCCAACTAACTGTCCCTCTCCTGGTGCTCCGGTTTGACTTTCCAACTGCTTAACTATCAATCTCCCAACTTGGAGAGACAGCCCCTTTAACCTCCTGGTTTGCTCAGGTTGCCAATTTGGAAGAGGATGAAAGGGAAAAGGGGGAACCAATGAAAGAGTAGCTGTTAGGCATTTGGACGGGCACATGTCACTCTAAATTCCCGGCAGGAAGAAGAATTAACCAAAGTCTCAGCCACCCACCGTGAACAAGTATAGGTCCTGAACCAAAATTTTGGACTTGCGGTTAGCTCACAAAAAACGAGTTAGAAAATGGAGCTCAAGGATACAGCAATTCACAAACTGGCACAGTAATAAAGGACAACTATCGTCCAAAAAATCTGTTAACGGAAGGCAACGAGGCGACCTTCAAAGCGAGGCAGAATAGCAGGAAACATATTTCAAGTGGTTCGTTGGAATCACCAGTAAAGCACAGTAAGAGTGGCACAACTTCGAAAATGATGCACTTGTCCAAAAAGGGCGTATGCATTTTCTCCTGAATATATTCAGGAGAAAACGCATACGCCCTTTTTGGCCAAGCAAGCAAACGGGCAATGCAAATCTGCACCACAAAATAGTATCACTTCCCACCTGTCAAAAGGGACATCCACAAAATGTGTAAAAACCAGAATTCCTAGAGAGGCCCTGGAGAACATGGTGCCTTGTTATGCTGATGGGCGGGATGTAAATTGCCAACTGCCTCTCTGGAGGAGTACATTGTGTTCCCTAAAACAAGTAAACAACAGAGCTACAGAGCCAAGGGCACTTCCATTCTAGGGAATATACCTTGGGAAAACTGAAAATCAATAAGATAGAGCCACGCCAAAATTTAGGCCTGCACTACTTACAAGAATCTCAAATTGAGTACTCTCTAAATATCCCAGGATAGATAAAAATGATTCAAAAAATTGTGGTACTTATGTACGATGGATTATCCCTCAGCCATGAAATCAATGTCATAATGCCAGTAACAGGAAAATGAATGGATTCAGGTACGATGATTCTAAGTGAAATAAGTCACACAGAAAAAGAAACTTATCATAAGATAGCACTTATGAATTTTCTGTAACATGGCTACACATGAACTGATTTAGGAAAGGGAACAGCGTCTCACATTTAGAAAACACACTTATGCCTGCTTAAGGAGGAAGGAGAGGTGGGGTGATGCATAGAACCAGAGTTTGATATTAGTACAAGTACCATTCCAAAATCAAAATACGGAATAGACAAGACCTACACCTTCATCAGTGAAAGGGACGCAAAACCCAATATTCTGCGCAGAGGTATATATCTGACTAGTAAGAATCTTAAAACCTATGTATTGATATGTCACCATAAGGGAATCAAGTGTGTCTAAACTGGCATAAACATGACAGTGAGAATCAGATCATACCCAGTAAAAAAAAAAAATTTCAAATACAATACAAAAAAAACAGGGAAAATCTTTACAATTCCTTCCGGGGCTCTAATGAAACCTGGAATGACCCTACCTACAACGAGAGGTGGATGTGGCATAAAGCTGGACACTTGAGACTGAGAGGTTTGGTGAGACTGGGTGAGCAAATGCAGACCCTTTAAAGCAATAATATGTGGCACCCATTCCATGTGTCCCAACTCTCCATGTGTAAGGGAATATTACTACAGCCAAAACATTTACGGGAAACCTAGAGAATGGACACACTGTGAATACGAAAGGTTTCTAAAACTCAACATATAGTCCCTCTCCTTGTGCTCCAGTTTGAACTTCCAACGGCTTTACTATCAATCTCCGACTTGGAGTGATAGCCCGTAAAACCTCCTGGTTCGCACAGGTTGCCAATTTGGCAGAGGATGAAAGGGAAGAGGGAGAACCAATGAGAGAGTAGCTGTTATGCATTTGGACAGGTACATGTCACTTTAATTGCCCGGCAGGAAGTAAAATTAACCAATGTCTCAGCCACCCGCCGGGAACCAGTATAGGTTTTGAACCATAATTTTGTATTTGCTGTCAGCTCACAAAAACGAGTTGAAAAATGGAGCTCAGGGGCACAGCAATTTACAAACTGGCAGAGTAATAGAGGAAAACTATCGTCCAAAAATCTTTTGAGGGAAGGCAGAGAGGCGGACATTAAAACGAGGCAGAATAGCAGGAAACAGATTTCAAGAGGTACGTTGGAATCACCTTTCAAGCACAGGAAGAGGGGCACAACTTCGACAATGATGCACTTGGCCAAAAAGGGCGTATGCGTTTTCTCCTGAGTATATTCAGGAGAAAATGCATACGCCCTTTTTGGCCAAGCAAGCAAGCAGCAATGCAAATCTGCACTACAAAGAAGTATCCCTTCCCAACGGTCAAAAGGGACATCCACAAAATGTGTAAAAACCAGAAAGGCAAGACAGGCCCTGGAGATCACGGAGCCTTGTTATGCTGATGGGCGGTATGTAAGTTGCCAACTGCCTCTCTGGAGGAGTGCATTGTGTTCCCTAAAACAAGTTAACAACAGAGCTACACAGCCAAGGGCACTTCCAGTCTAGGGAATATACCTTGGGAAAACTGAAAATCAATAAGACAGTGCCACCCTAAAATTTAGCGCTGCACTGCTTACAAGAACCTTAACTTGGGTACACCTTAAGTATCCCAGGAAAGACAAAAATGGTTCAAGATATTGTGGTACTTATGTACGATGGAATATCGCTCAGCCAAGAAATCAATGGCATAAGGCCAGTAGTAGCAAAAAGAGTGGATTCAGGTACGATGATTCTAAGTGAAATAAGTCACACAGAAAAAGAAACTTATCATAAGATATCACTTATGAAGGTCCTGTAAACATGGCTACACATGAACTGAGTTAGGAAAGATTACAGAGTAACTAATCTTATCATAAGTTATCACTCATAGCAGGAATGTACACATGACTACACATGAACTGAATTACAAACACAACAGAGTCACACATTTAGAAAACATCTTCTGCCTGCTTAATGGGAAAGCCGAGGTGGGGTGATGCATAAAACCACAGTTTTAAATTAGCACAGATACCGTTATATAAACCATGTATGTAATAGACAACACCTACACCTGGCACAATGAACTGGACTCAACACCCCCTATTCATTGCAGAGGAATATGTCTGACTCTAAGTATTTTAAAACATATGTATTCTCATGTCTCCATAAAGGAATCATGTGTGTGTATAACGGCATGAACACAGCACTGAAATTCAGTTAAACCCACTTATAAAAATAAATTTCAAAAGCAAAATGCAAAAACAGAGAGAAAGTCTTAAAAATTACGTTCAGGGCCTGTGATGCAAGCTAGATTGACCACCTTTACACCCACAGCTGGATGAGACATAAGACTGGACACTTGGGGCTGACAAGATTGCTGAGGTTGTGTGAACAAAAGAACACCACTTAGAGCAATACTGTGTGCTACCCATTCTAGTGGTCCAAACTCTCCAGGTTTAAGGGAATCTTCCTCCAGTTAAAACATGCATGGGAAACCCAGTGGATGGTACACTGTGTAATTGGGAAAGTTTTCTAAAAGGTACCTCATTTTTCCTTTTGTCGTGCTCGGCTTCGCCATTCCATCTGCATTACTCAAAATCTCCCCACTTGGAGTGTCAGCGCCTTTACCCTCCCGTTATGCACAGTTTGCAAACTGTGCAGAGGATGAACAGGAAGAGGTGAAATAAATGAGAGATTAGCTGTAGGTGTTTGGATGGGCACATGTCACTCTAGTTTCCCATCAGGAAGAAGAATTAACCAAAGGCTCAGCCTGAAGCCCCGGAACCAGACTAGGGCCTAAAGCCATCCTGCGGTATTGCAGCCAGCTCACAAAGAGGTGAGTTGAAAAATGGAAATCAGGGGCACAGCAATTCACAAACTTGCAGAATTATAAAGGACAACTATCATCCAGAAATATATTGAGGAAAGGCAGTGAAGAGGATTTGAATGCAAGGCAGAATTGAAGGAAACAGATTTCAAGAGGTAGATTGGAGTCGTCTTTAAAGCACATGAAAAGCGACAGAATTTCGACAATGTTGCCCTTGGCTGAAAAGGGATTATATGTATTTTCTTGAATATATTCGGGAAAAAATGCATATGCCCTTTTTGGCTAAGCAAGCCATCAGGCATTGCAAATCCACACTACAGAGAAGTGTCCCTTACCTCCAGTCAAAAGGGCCATCCACATATTGTGTAAAAGCCACAAATGCAGGACAGGCCATGGAGAAAAGGGAGCCTGGTTACGCCGATGGACAGGATGTAAATTGCCAACAGCCTCTCTGGAGAACTGTATGTTGTTTTCTAAAACAGAGCTACAGAGCATAGCACACTTCCACTCATGGGCGTGTATTTTGGGAAAACTAAAAATCCACAACACACAGCCAGCCCAAACTTTAGGGCTGCTCTGTTTACAAGAACCTTGACTTCGGTACACTTTATATATCCCAGGAAAGGAAAAAAAATGGATATAGATGTTGTGGTACTTATATACAATGGAATGTCTCTCAGACATAAAATCAATGTCATAAGGCCAATAGCAGCTTAATGAGTGGCTTTAGGTACGATGATGCTAAGTGAAATGAGCCACAAAGAAAAAGAAACTTATTGTAATATATCACTTATAGAGGAAATGTAAACATGGCTACACATGAACTGAATTTCAAAAGAGAACAGAGTTACACATTTAGCAAACACACTTATGCCTCCTTAAGGGGAAAGGTGACGTGGGGTGATGTGTAAAAGCAGAGTTTGAAATTAGCACAGATCCTATTCCATATACCAAATAGTTAATAGACAAGACCTACTCCTTTCTCAATGAACTGGACACAAAACACCCTATTCACTGAAGTGGAATATATCTGACTGGTAATAACCTTGAAACCTATGTATTTATATGTCTCCATAATGGAATCAAGTGTATGTAGATTGGCATAAACACAGATCAATGGAACAGGACAGAAAGCCCAGAGATAAACCTACATACCTATGGCTATCTCATCTATGACAAAGGAGCTAAGGATATACAATGGAGAAAAGACAGTCTCTTCAGTAATTGGTGCTGGTAAAACTGGACCCCTACACATAAAAGAATGAAATTACAACACTCCATAACACCATACACAAAAATAGACTCTAAATTGATTAGAGATCTAAATATAAGACCAGACACTATAAAACACTTAGAGGAAACCATAGGCAGAACACTCTATGACATAAATCACAGCAAGATCCTTTTTGACCCACCTCCTAGAGAAATGGAAATAAAAACAGAAATCAACAAATGGGACCAAATGAAACTTAAAAGCTTTTACACAGTACAGGAAAACATAAACAAGATGAAAAAACAACCCTCAGAATGGGAGAAAATATTTTCAAATGAAGCAATTGACAAAGGATTAATCTCCAAACTTTACAAGCACCTCATGTAGCTCAATATCACAAAAACAAACAACCCAATCCAAAAACGGGCAGAAGACCTAAATAGACATTTCTCCAAAGAAGATATACAGATTACCAAGAAACACATGAAAGGATGCTGAACATCACTAATCAGTAGAGAAATGCAAATCAAAACTACCGTGAGGTATCACCTCACAGCAGTCAGAGTGGCAATCATCAAAAAAATCTACAAAACAATAAATGCTGGAGAGGCCTTTATTGGAAAAAAGGGAACACACTTGCACTGTGGTTGGGAATGTGAATTGATATGGGCACTAGGGAGAACAGTACGGAGGTTCCTTTAAATAACTAACAATAGAAGTACCATAGGACACAACAATCCAAGTACTGGGCATTTGCCTTGCGAAAACCATAATTCAAAAAGAGTTATGTACAAAAATGTTCATTGCAGCTCTATTTGCATTAGCCAGGACATGGAAGCAACCTAAGTGTCCATCGACAGATGAATGGATAAAGAAAATCTGGCACATATATACAATCAAATATTACTCAACCATAAAAAGAAGCAAAACTGAGTTATTTGTACTGAGGTGGATGGACTTAGAATCTGTCCTACACAGTGAAGTAAGTCTGAAAGGGAAAAACAAATACTGTATGTTAACAGAGATATATGGAATCTAATGAAGAAAAAAAAAAGATTTTGAAGAACCTAGTGGCAGGACAGGATTAAGGACACAGACATACAGAAAAGACTTGAGGACACCGGAAGGGGGATGTGTAAGCTTGGACGAAGTGAGAGAGTGGCATGGACATAAATACATTACCAAATGTAACACCGATAGTTACTGGGAAGCAGCCACATAGAACAGGGAGATCAGCTCGGTGCTTTGTGACGACATAAAGGGGTGGGATATGGAGTGTGGGAGGGAGATGCAAGAGGGAGGGGATCTGGTGATATTTGTATATGTATAGCTGATTCACTTTGTTATACAGCAGAAACGAACACTCCATTGTAAAGCAATTATACTCCAATAAACGTGTAAAAGAAAAAGAAAGAAAGAAAGCCCAAGGATAAACCTACACACCTATGGTCAACTAATCTATGAGAAAGGAGGCAAGACTATACAATGGAGATAAGACAGTCTCTTCAATCATTGGTGCTGGGAAATATGGAGAGCTACATGTAAAAGAATGAAATTAGAACAGTCCCCAACACCATACATAAAAATATATTCAAAATGGATTAGAGACCTTAATGTAAGACCAGACAGTATAAAACTCTGAGAGGAAAACTTACGAAGGATACTCTGACGTAAATCACAGCAAGATCTTTTGATCCACCTCCTATAGTAATGAAATAAAAAAGAAAACTAAACAGATGGGACCTAATGAAACGTAAAAGCTTTTGCAAAACAAAGGAAACTACAAACAAGACGAAAAGACAACCCTCAGAATGGCAGAAAATATTTGCAAACGAATCAATGGACAAATGATTAATCTCCAATATATATAAACAGCTCATGCAGCTCAATATTAATAAAACAAACAACCCAATACAAAATGCAAGATCTAAATAGACATTTCTTCCAAGAAGACATAGAGATGGCCAGTACGCACATGAAAATCTGCTGAACATCACTAATTATTAGAGAAATGGAAATCGAAACTACAATGAGGTATCACGTCACACCTGTTAGAATGGGCATCATCAGAAAATCTACAAACAACAAATGCTGGAGAGGGTGTGGAGAAAAGGAACCTTATTCCACTATTGGTGGGAATGTAAATCGATACAGTCTCTATGGAGAACAGTATGGAGGTTCCTTAAAAAACTAAAAATAGAATTAACATATAATCCAGCAATCCCACTACTGGGCATATACCCAGAGAAAACCATAAATCAAAAAGACACATTCACCACAATGTTCACTGCAGCACTATTTACAATAGCCAGGTAATGAAAGCAACCTAAGTGCCCACAGACAGACAAATGGATAAAGACGTGGTACATATATACAACGGAATATTACTCAGCCATACATAGGAATGAAATTGGGTCATTTGTAGAGACCTTGATGGATCTAGAGACTGTCATACAGAGTGAAGTAAGTCAGAAAGAGAAAAACAAATATTGTATATTAATGCACATATGTGGAACCTAGAAAAATGGAACAGATGAACCGGTGTGCAGGGCAGAGATAGAGACACAGATGTAAAGAACAAACATATGGACACCAACGAGGGAACGCCATGTGAGGGTGGTGGTGGGATGAATTGGGAGACTGGGATTCACATGTGCACACTTATATGAATGAAATAGATATCCAATAAGAACTTGCTGTATAAAAGAAATAAATTAAAAAAAAAAAACTAAATAAATAACTTTTAATAAAATAAAACAGAAAAATAGTTTTTCCCTTCACATAGACATCTTTATATTAATGCATTATTTCCATGTGTATATCTCCAAATTAAAAAAAAGAGGAATAAATAAAATCTAACTTGAACCAAAAAGAAAAAAAGAAAAAAAAAAACAAACAAACAGAACTCACCAGTTATAGAGAGGATAATCGTATCAGGGCACTTGCTCCAGTGGTAAAAAATTCTTAAGTTGGTCAGAGGTGGGAAATCGTCTCCCATGCAGTCAGCAGTGCTCCCCCCCACAAGGAGCATCCTCATTGCAAAGCTGGGGGAATGTGTCGAGGCGTCTGTGAGTAAATGTGAGCTGAGCCCCAGTCCTGCTGCAGCTGAACTCTTCCCACCCTTTCCAGGTAAAACACCTGAATATGTACAAGCACTTGCAAGCCTAGAGGAAGGGCTGTGGAGCCACACTAGCGAGAGCATGCAGGCCGACTTGGTGCCTGCAGGCCAGCCAGGATAGTCCTGGCCCCAGATGCTCTTCTGGAATCTTTCCATTTCCCTGCCTGAGATACCCCTCCTGCCACAGCCCCCACTGCTTTTTTACTTCCTCACCTCTGCCTGGGGAGAAATTCCAGTAGCAGGTATGGGTGACACATCCTCTTCTTTAGCAGGTGGCAGCCTGGCAACTCCTGCAGAAAGTCCAGCAGAGCCCAAATCACACTGGGCCACCCACAAAGCCACGGCCCCTCACTCCCTCCCACCACCCCAGCCCCGAAACTGCTGACGGGGCAGAGAATATGGCGTCAGGCACAGCTACAGGGGCTCTTGCTGACTGGAGAGGTGTTTATGTTGACCTCAACACAGGCACACCTGTGAGGGGGGCTGGCAGGCAGTGTCAGGCTGCCCAAATCAGCCAATCCTCACCCCTCAGGGGCTCACATTTGCAGAAAATGAACCTTGCTAAACGGGTCAGTCCCAAGGAACAGGTGTGGGCTCTTGAGAGTCAGGCTAGACAAGGGGCTGCAGCTGCGGCTTGTTTTCTTATCATTTTATCTGGTCCATGAGTGGAAAACAACTTCAAGAAGACCCTATCCTAATGAGAGGAACCCAGGAATCAGGGAGAGGAGTGATGGTGGGTGGAGACAGAGGCCTGGTGCCCTGGCTGCAGTGGAAGTGTCTGGAAGACCAGGCAGAGAGAGGCTGCACAGAGTGATAGCCAGGGTCACAGACCTGTCAGAGATGCTGTTTGTTAGTTCAAGTCCTGCTCTGAGGTGTTCTGTGTCAGCTGTGAGCGACAGGTGAGCTGGGGGTTCTCTGCAAGGTGGGCTATGTGCACAGTTCCTGTGTGTCCAGCCCTGCTGGGGTACCTGCCCAGGGGAGTTCTGTATCCTGGGAAGGGGCTGACTATGAGAGCCCCATGGGCTGCTGGGTAGCTGCACAGGTGAACTCCGTACCCTGGGAGGGACTTGAACACGAGAGCCCCGTGGGCTGCTGGAGACCTGGTAAAGGATGTCAGGACAGTCAGTGAAGCCACCGAGGATATACATCCAGTAGCTCCTATTTCCTACACCCTGCTGGAAATTCTACCATCCACCAGGCCATGGCATTCTGTATTACACTTCAATGATGCCTTCTTCTGTATTCCATTCATCTCAGAGTCACAAGAATTTTTGGCTTGTGAGTGGCAGGACACAACATGCAACAAAACCAATAATGCTGGGCCCTCCTGCCCCAACGGTACAAAAATTCCCAAACCATCATTGGGGAAATGACCTCTAAAGACCTAAACGTTCTACCACTGTAAAAGGGAACCCTCCTGCAGTATGCAGATGACATTCTGATCGCCAGGCCTACTAAAGACGCCTCAGAAATACCTAGCCAAGAAAGGATAGAAGGTGTCCAAGAAAAACGCTCAAATATCTCAGGCTCAGGTGATATGCCTGGGCTTCATTCTCACAGATATTCGGAGAAACGCATCCCAGGATAGGGAAGAAGCCATTTGCAGCCTTACCTCTTCTAAAACTAGAAGACAGTTTAGGGGTTTCTGGGGAGGTCAAGGTTTGCTGCATCTGGATCCCTAACTACAGTCTAATAGCTGGGCCTCTACATGAAACACTGACATGAAAAGATGATGATCCTTTTGAATAGAATCCAGAAGCAGCCTTTCAAGAATGGAAAGAGCAGTCAATTCAGATCCTTGCCCAGGAACTCACTAATTTAGCTAAACCCTTTGACCTTTACATACCCGGTCAAAGGTTAATCGCCCTTGGAGACTTAGTGCAAAAACTGGGACCACTTGAAATGGAGCAACACAAGAACGCCCTTCAGGTATGATAAACTATGGTCACCAAGGGCTTTGCCAACTGACTCATCAGGCCAGGATACTGGGGTATCTAAAAAGCTAGAAATCAGCAGCCCGCAAGGCCAGCTCCCTCCTAAGGGAAAAGGACCCCACGTGGTGATCCTAACCACCCATCATGCCCTGAAGTTGCAGGGGTCACTCTGTGAACACACTGACCTCGAGTGAGGAGTCCTTCCAACTCCAACCTCCATAGAGACAAATGGGGGCATCGGGCCCCCAAGATGACTTGTGTGACCATCACTTGACCTGGAGTTTCTCTCAGAAAACAACAAGACTGTGCCCCGAAAGAGCAGACTACTGCTTGCAGGACTTACTGCACCCAGAAGGGAGCTAATAAGCTTGGTGGGGGAAACGTATATCACGCTTTCACCATAGAAAACCCTACAGACACCGAGGTGATGGTGGCCAAGATGACCGGCTGGACTGCTGGCTACTTCTAAAGGCCGTTGACTCAGTGGACGTCATGGTCCTGGATCACCACTGACCCTGGACTGTCTGGGAGTTGCACGGGAAGGGCTCTGACACATGGTGCTGTTTGTACATTAATTCAGGGACCTAATTAAAGAAAGCACAGACTACTAGCCAGAGCATCTAGGCTGGCAAAAACCGTCAGCCTAAGGTCACCGAACAAATGTGGGCTGGGGTGAAACCTGCCACCACAGCATCTTTGCGCATCTCTTTCCTGGACCCTTAAAGGTCATTAGAATCTATAACACTTCCAATGCTGGTGCTCAGGCAGATGAGAAGTGAGGCAGGAGTCTTTGGAACAATCAACCTCACCTGGAGGCTGGTGGGGAGACGTTTTGCCCGTCCCCCCAGGTATCAGGGCTGCCACCACAGCATGAAGCAGTTACAAAAGAGGGGTCTGCACCCTCAACACCCCAAGAATGAGGAACGGAACAAAAAGCAGAGGAGGTGTTCGTCTCTGGCAACGTTCATTAAAAATTCCTGGGAGATAAAAAGAGAATCTGGGCAATAAAATAAAGTCTAACCTGTTTTTCCTTTGTGCTTTGTCTAATATCACGTGCTCCTAGGGTTCCGCATGGAGAGGTCCCACACCCGGCACTTCAGACCCGATTTCGTAGTGCAGAATGGCTGGGTTGACACCTCAGCTAGCGGAGTCCCATGCAGACTCCACGGCATAGAGCCTGAGCTGCAGCCAACCCAGCCCTCGAGAGCTCCATCCCCTAACTCCCACTGACGCTGCCGGGATCCCTACACAGCAGCCCAGCCCACAGCCCGTGGGGGAGTGCACGCTCTCACCTCTCCATTCTGTTGTCAAAATAATGTTTCCTTTGCTTCTGAACCAAACTCAGTCTTGATCTGTTGGCTCCAGTGACACTGGGCTTGGGGACTCCTGTTGGGGTACACTCTGGAGGATCAGTAATAGAAATTGAGAACATTGTAACTTCAATGAACAGATGTGTGAGCCAAACTGTAGTTAACATACAGCAGTGTACAATGCTCGGGTAAAATAAGATTTTTCTAAGACTTATATTTGATAATTCCATCACTTTACTATAAGCAAGTTCAGTGAAGACGTCTGTCTTATTTGTCAGGTCAACATTAGAGAAATGAAGTGATTTATTTCCATGGTTGTACATCGAATACTCTTGGCTGAAGCTTCAATCTTGTTTTGAATGCTTTTCCATTGAAAAGGATACCTCTCTTTCAGCTCCCCCATTCCTGAGAAGTATAAAATCTTATAATTTATTATTACCAAAGGGGAAAGGTAGGAAAAGGGATAAATTAACAGTTTGGGATTAACACATACACACTGCTATGTATAAAATAGATCATCAACAAGGAACTACTGTATAGCACAGGCAACTACACTGAATATTTTGCAATAACCTATAAGGGGAAATAATCTGAAAACGAATCGATATTTTTATTGACATCATATTTCAATGACAGATAAAATGTAACCTAAGCAAGGCCGATGCTGAGCACTTCTGAACCTGAAGATTTCAATCATCTAAAATTTGGGCTCTGCCTATTTCCCAAGGCCCTTAATGGACATACGTGTAGCCGTAGCTTAAATATTCCCCAGTTTGGGGTTCGGGGAGGCACTGATTTGGAAAAATCCCTGGTTTTCTCCTTACATGCACAGGACCCTTCCTACAGCTAAAACATGCCTGTCACACCTAGACTATGGTACAACGTTTGATCGGAAAGATTTTGGAAAAGGCACCTCATCTCCTCATCGCCTGGTGCACGGGTTCAACCCTCCAGCATCTTTCCTGACAATCTCCTTACTTGAGGATATCAGCACCTTCAACATCCTGTTGCACACAGTTTGGAATTTGTCCAGAGGATGAAGCGGAAGGATGAGAAAAATTTAGAGACAAGTCTTAGTTGTTCAGACAGGCAAATGACACTCTAATTTCTATCTGGAAGAAAAATTCATCAAAGGCTAGAATTGCCCATGGAAACAGAATAGGGCTAGAGGAAATCCCGCTGTTTGTGTCCAGTTTCCAAAAACACAAGTTGAAAAATGGAACTCGGGGGCAATAAAATTCATGAAACTGCAGAGTTGAAAATATCTATCGTCGAAAAATGTCTTGAGGTAAGTCACAGAAAAGGACTTGTAAGCAAGGGAGAGTGGCAGGAAACAGATTTGAAGAGGTAGAAAGGACTCCCCATTAAAGCACAAGAAAAGGGGCTGAACATCGCCAATGATGCAGTTGGCCCAAAAGGGCGTATGCATTTTTTTCTGAATATATTCAAGTAAAGGCCATACACACTTTTTATCCAACCAAACAGGTGGGCACTGGAAATCAATACTACAAAATGTATCACTTCACATCAGTCAGAAGGGCCATCCACATAAAGTGTAAACACCAGAAATGCCGGACAGGGTGAGGAGAAAAGGGAGCCCTGTGAGGCTGATAGTGGAAATGTAATGTGCCAACGGCCACTCTGGAGAAGTGTATTGTGTTTGCTAAAACATCTGAAAACTGAGCTACATAGCATAGGGCACTTGCACTCATGGGCGTATACCTTGGGAAAAACAAAAAAATGACAGAAAACAGGCACTCCAACGTTTACCACCTCTCTGTTAAAAAGGGCCTCCACTTGGATATAACCTAAATGTCCCTGGAAGGATAAAATGGATAAAAGAGATGGGGTACTTATGTAGAGTGGAATATTACTCATCCAGAAATCAATGAAATAAGGCCAGTTGGAACAACTCTGGAGGAGTTACATACGATCATTCTAAGTGACACATGTCAGAAAGAAAAAGACACATATCATAAGATGTCACTTAAATGTGGAATCAAAAATGGCTACACATGAAATAAACTACAAAACAGAAACATAGTCAAATATGTAGAAAAGAGACATAAGGCTGCTAAATGGGAAAGGTGGGGAATGGTGAGGTATTATCCAGGAGGTTGAAATTAGCAAAGATACCATTCCAAGTACCGAATTGAATAACTGGCAAGGCCTACACGGTACCTCAAAGAACTGCACTCAGTCCACTCAAGTCACTGGAAAATAATACCTATGATTCGTAAGCATCTGAGAAAGAATTTATTGTTGTCACACAGTACATGAATCAAGTGGATGTACAGCAGCACAAAACAGAGCTTTGAAAATCAGCTGTAACCAATATAAAAATATATTTAAAAATATTTATAAAAAAGGTGAGACAGACAAAAATTCTTACAACTTTTGTTGAAGGGCTACGATGTAACATGGATTGAACACATGTAGACCCACAGCAGGATGATATATAAGGCTGGAAGCTATGCATGCTAAGAGATGTTAGAGAGGCTGGGTGAGGAAATGCAGACCTTTTAAAGTAATACTGCCTGGTACCCATTCCATGGGTCCCAAATCGGCAGTTTCAAGGGAATCTTCTGACAGCAAAAACATGCCTGGGAAACCGAGATGAATGTACACCGTGTGCTCAGGAAAGGTGTCTAAAATGCACCTCATTTTTGATCTCCTGGTGCTGGGGTTCTCCATTCCAGCCACATTACTAACAATCTCCCCACTTGGAGAATCAGCACCTTTAACCTCCTGTTTCACACAGTTTGCAATTTTTGAAGAGGATAAATGGGAAGAGGAGGAACCAGTGAGAGATTAGCTGTAGGAGTTTTGACAGGCACATTTCACTCTAATATCCCTTTAGGAAGAAGAATTAACCAAAGGCTCAGCCTGCCTTCCCAGAACCAGAATAGGGCCGGAATCAATCCAATGGTTTGGTGGCCAGCTCACAAAAAAAGCGAGTTTCAAAATGGAGCTCAGGAGCAGACAATTCAAAGACCTGCAAAGATATAAATGATAACCAACGTCCAAAAATATATTCAGCTAAGGCAACGAAGAGGTTCTGAATGAGAGGCAGAATTACAGGAAACATTTTTCAAAAAGTAGTTTGTACTCACATTTAAAGCATATGAAAAGCAGCAGAATTTCTAAAATGATGCAGTTCGCAAAAGGGTGTATGCGTTTGTTTCGTGAATATCTTCAGGAAAAAAACACATACAGAGTTTTTGGCCAACCAAGCAAGGGGGAAATGCAAATCCGCACAATAAAGAAGTCTCAATTTCCACTGCTCAGAAAGGCCATCCAAAAAATGTGTACAAATCAAAAATGCAGGAGAGGCCATGGAAAACAGGGAGACTAGTCACGCTGATGGGTGGGGTATAAATATCCAAGAGCTACTCTGAAGAAGTGTATGCTGTTTCCTAAAACATCTAAAATACAAAGCCCCCGAGCAAAGGGGACTTCAACTCATGGACATATAACTTGGGAAGACGAAATATCAACAAGACACAGGCACCCCAAAGTTTAGGGCTGCTCTGCATACAAGAACCTCAACTTCGGTACACCTAAAGTATCCCAGGAAAAAGAGAAATGCATAAAGAACTTGTGGTAATTTTGTACCATGGAATATCACTCAGACGTGAAATCAATGTCATAAGGCCAGTAGCAGCATAATGAGAGGATTTAGGTATGATGATTCTAAGGGAAATTAGTCACACAGAAAAAGAATCTTATCATAAGATATCACTTAGAGAGGGAATGTCAACATCACAACACATGAACTGAATTAGGAAAGAGAGCAGCGTCTCACATTTAGAAAACACTCTTATGCCTCCTTAAGGAGAAAGGAGAGGTGGGGTGATGCATAAAACCAGAGTTTGATATTAGCACAGGTACCATTCCATAAACCAAATACAGAATAGACAAGACCTACACCTTCCTCAGTGAACGGGACTCAAAACCCCTATTCCCCACAGAGGAATATATCTGATTAGTAAGAATCTTAAAACCTATGTACTGATATGCCTCTGTAAGGGAATCAAGTGTGTCTAGACCGGCATAAACACGTCAGTGAAAATCAGCTCAACCCCATTATAAAAATGAATTTCAAAAACAAAACAAAAAACAGCGAAATTCTTACACAATTCCTTCAGGGGTTCTGATGAAACCTAGAATGACCCTATCTGCAAAGACAGCTGGATGAGACATAAGGCTGGACACTTGGGACTGAGAGGACTGGTGAGATTGGGAGAGAAAATGCAGACCCTTTAAAGTAGTAATGCATGCCACCATTCCATGGGTCCCAAAGTTCTAGGTAGAAGGGAATATCACTACAGTTATAACATATATGGGAAACCTAGAGAATGGACACCCTGTGATGGCGAAAGGTTTCTGAAAGTCTCCTACTTTTTCCTCTCCTTGTGCTACAGTTTGGCATTCCAACTACTTTACTATCAATCTCCCAACTTAGGAGAGTCATCCCCTATAACCTCCTGGTTCGCACAGTTTGCTAATTGTGCAGAGGATGAAAGGGAAGAGGGAGAACCAATCAGAGAGTAGATGTAGGCCTTTGGACGGACACATGTCACTCTAAATTCCCGTCAGGAAGAAGAATTAACCAAAGCCTCAGCCACCCACAGGGATCCAGTATAGCCACCCCTGGACCCAGTATAGTTCCTGAAGCAAAATTGTGGATTTGCGGTCAGCTCCCAAAAATGGGATTTGAAAATTGGAGCTCAGGGGCAAAGCAAATCAAAAACCTGCAGAGTTATAAAGGACTACTCTCTTCCAAAAATCTGTTGAGGGAAGGCAACAAAGCAGACTTGAAAATGAGGCGGAATTGCACAAAACATATATCAAGAGGTAAATTGGAATCACCTTTAAAGCACAGGAAAGGCATCACAACTTCGAGAATGATGCACTTGGCCAAAAACAGCATATGAATTTTCTCCTGAATATATTCAGGAGAAAAGGCATAGGCCATTTTTGGCCAATCAAGCAAGCGCGCAATGCAAATCCACACTACAAAGAATTGTCACTTCCCACCGGTCAAAAAGGACATCCGAAAATCTGTAAAAACCAGAAAGGCAAGATAGAGATGACAAGGGAATAAAGCAATATGATCCCAAGGGTCATGGAGGATTGTGATGACAAGCGCATGGAGCATTGTGATGACAAGATTATGTATCATTTTGCTGTCAAAGGCATTGTGATGACAAGGTTCATGGAGCACTGTGATGACAAGCGTCATGGAGCATTGTGATTAGAGGGTTCATGGAGCATTGGGATGACAACGGCATGGAGCATTTTGATGACAACAGTCCCGGATCATTGTGTTGTCAGGGTTCATGGAGCGTTGTGATGACAGTGGTAATGGAGCATTGTTATGACAGAGGTCATGGAGCATTGTGATGAGAACGTCATGGAGCATTGGGCTGAAAATGTTCATGGAGTATTGTGATGACAGGGGTCAAGGAGCATTGTGATGACAAGGTACTGGAGCATTGTGATGAGAAGACCATGGAGCCATGTGATGACAAGTCTCATGGAGCATTCTGATGAAAAGGGTCATGGAGCATTGTGATTACAGGGGTCTTGGAGCATTGTGATGACAAGGGCATGGAACACTGGGATGAGAATATCATGGAGCGTTCTGATGACATGCATCATGGAGCTTTGTGATGACAAGGGCATGGAACATTGTGATTACAGGGCTCTTGGAGCATTATGATGACAAGGGCAGTGCACAATGGGATGAGAATGTCATGGAGCGTTCTGATGACATGCATCATGGAGCTTTGTGATGACAATGGCATGGAGCATTGTGATTACAGGGGTCTTGGAGCACTGTGAGGGAAAGGGCATGTAACATTGTGATGAAAAAGGCATGGAGCCTTGTCATGACAGGGTTCAAGGAGCATACTGGTGACAAGTGTCAGGGACCATTGTGATGACAAGGGTATTGAGCACTGTGATGACAAATGTCATGGAGCATTGTGATTAGAAGACCATGGATACTTGTGATGGCGAGCGTTATGGGGCGTTGTGATGATAGGTGTTATGGAATACTGTGATCACAAGGATTTGGAGCATTGTGATGACAGAGGTCATAGAGCATTTTGATTTCATTGTGATGACAATAGCATGAAGCATTATGATGATGCGCATTTGGTGCATTGTGATGACAGCATTCATGGAGCATTGAGATGCAAAGGGGCATGGAGCATTATGATTACAGGAGTCTTGGATCATTGTGATGAAAAGGGCATGGAACATTGGTCTGAAATGTTTCATGGATTATTGTGATGAGAGGGGGCAAGGAGCATTGTGATAACAATGGCACGGAACACTGTGATACATGGTTCATGGAGGATTGTAATCAGAAGCGCATGGAGCATTGTGAGAAGAATGGCATCGAGCATTGTGATGAAAAGCATCATGGATCCTGTGATGACAGAGGCTGGGAACAATGTGATGAGAGGTTTTTGGAGCATTGTGATGACAATGGCATGGAGCATTGTGATGCCAAGGGTCATGGAGTTTTGTGATGACAAAGGTCATGGAGCCTTTTGATGACAAGTGTGTGGTGCATTCTCTTGTGATGGGCAGGGAGCACTGTGATGAAAGGGTCATGGAGCAATGTGATGAAAAGTGTCATGGAACATTTTGATGACGGCTTATGGAACATTGTGATGTCAGGAGTCATGGAACATTTTCATGACGGTGTTGTGGACCATTGTGATGACAGGGGAGTGGGTGTATTGAGATGACTAGTGAGGGAACATTTTGATATCATTCGTGAGAGAGCATTTTGATAAGAATTGCATGGAACATTGTGAGGACAAGTTTTATGGAGCATTGTGATGACAAGATTGTGGAGAACTGTGATGACAAGGACATGGCGCATTGTGAATGCATGGGGCATGGAGCACTGTGCTGACAAAGGCATAGAGCAATGTGATGACAAGGGTCACCGAGCATTGTGATGAAAATTTCATGGAGCATTTTGGTGACAAAGGTCACAGAGCCTTGTGATGACGAGGGCATGGATCATTGTGATGACAAAGGTCATGAAGCATTGTGGTGACTGGAGTCACGGAGCATTGTGATGACAGGGGTCATAGAGCTTTGTGATGAAAAGGCAATGAGCATTGTGATGACAGGGGCATGGAGCATTGGCCTGACATGTTTCATGGATTATTGTGATGACAGTGGGCATGGTGCAATGTGATGACAAAGGCATGGAGCATTGTGATGAGAAGGTCATGGAGTATTTTGAAGACAGTTCTCAGGGAGCATTGTGATGACATATGTCATGGTCCATTGCGATGACAATGGAATGGCATATTTTGATGCCAAGTGTCATGGAGGATTGTGATGACAAATGTAATGGAGCATTTTGATGACAAGGGCTTGGAGCATTGTGATGACAATGGACATGGAGCATTGTGATGACAAAGGCATGGAGCATTGTGATGACAAGGGCCATTGAGAATTTTGATGACAAGTTCATGAAGCATTGTGATGAGAAGCACATGGAGCTTCCTATGACAGGGGTGATGGAGCATTGCGATGACAAGTGCATAGAGAATTGTGATGACAAATCATGTAACACGGTGATGAGAAGTGTCATGGAGCATAGTGATGCCAAGAACGAGGAGAATTGTGATGACAGGGGACATGGAGCATTGTGATGACCAGGGCATGGAACATTGTGATGGCAAGACCGTGAAGCTTTGTGATGAGAAGACCATGGATAATTGTGATGACGAGCGTCATGGAGCACTGTAATGACAAGGGGAATGGAGCATTGTGATGAGAGTGGCCATGGAGCATTGTGATGACAAGGGTCATGGAGCATTTTGATGACAAGGGCGTGGAGCATTGTGATGAGAAGACCATGGATAATTGTGATGACGAGCGTCATGGAGCACAGTAATGACAAGGGGTATGGAGCATTGTGATGACAGTGGCCATGGAGCATTGTGATGACAAGTGTCATGGAGCATTCTGATGACAAGCTTGTGGAGTATTGTGATTACAATGGCATGGAGCATTGTGATGAAAAGGGCATGGAACATTGTGATAAAAAAGGCATGAAGCCATTTCATGACAGGTTTCAAGGAGCATACTGACGACAAGAGTCAGGGAGCATTGTGATGACAAGTGTATTGAGAATGGTGATGAAAAAGATCATGGAGCATTTTGACGAAAAGGGCATGGAGTATTGTGATGACAGGCATCATGGAGTGTTGTGATGACAAGTGTTATGGAACATTGTGATCACAAGGGTTTGGAGCATTGTGATGATAGAAGTCATGGATAATTTTGTTTTCAAGGAGCATGGAGCATTGGGATGACAAGGGCATGAAGCAATGTGATCCCAAGTTTCATGGAGGATTGTGATGACAATGGTAATGGAGTATTGTGATGACAAGCAAATGGAGCATTGTGATGACAAGGTCATGTAGCATTTTGCTGACACAGGCATGGAGCATTGTGATGATAAGGGTCATGGAGCACTGTGATGAGAAGCATCACGGATCATTGTGATTACAGGGGTCATGGAGCATAGGGATGGCAAGGCCATGGATCATTGTGATGACAAGTGTCATGGAGCATTGGGCTGAAAATGTTCATGGAGCATTGTGATGACTAGGGAATGGTGCATTGTGATGACAAGAGTTCCGGATCACTGTGTTGTCAGGGGTCATGGAGCGTTGTGATGACAGTGGTCATGGAGCATTGTGATGATAGGGATCATGAAGCATTGTGATGAGAAGTTCCTGGAGAATTGGACTGAAAATGTTCAGGAAGAATTGTGAGGACAGGGGTCATGGAGCATTGTGATGACAAGGGAATGGAGCACTGTGATGAAAAGTTCCTGGAGCATTGTGATGAGGAGACCATGGAGCCTTGTAATAACAAGTCTCATGGAGCATTCTGATGAAAAGGGGCATGGAGTATTCTGATTACAGGGGTCTTGGAGCATTGTGATGACAAGGGCATGGAGCACTGTGATTACTGGTGTCTTGGAGCATTGTGATGAAATTGGCATGGATCATTGTTATGAAAATGGTATGGAGCCTTGTCATGGCAGGGTTCCAGGAGCATACTGATGACAAGTGTCAGGGAGCATTGTGATGACAAGTTTATAGAGCATTGTGATGACGAAGAGCATGGATAATTGTGATGATGAGCCTCATGGGGCGTTGTGATGATAAGTGTTATAGAACATTGTGATCACAAGGATTTGGAGCATTGTGATGAGACAGATGATCGAATATTTTTATTTCATAGTGATGACAAGAGCCTGAAGCATTATGATGATGGGCATGGTGCATTTTAATGACAGGGTTCATGAAGCACTGAGATGCAAAGGGGCATGGATCATTGTGATTAGAGGGTTCATGGAGCATTGTGATGACAATGGCATGGAGCATTGGGATGCCAAGGGTCATGGAGCTTTGTGATGACAAAGGTCATGGAGCAATTTGATGACAAGGTGTGGTGCAATGTGATGAGAAGGGCAGGGAGCAGTGTGATGACAAGGTCATAGAGCAATTTGATGTAAAGTGTCATGGAATATTTTGATGACAGGGGTTATGGAACATTGTGATGTCAGTGGTCATCGAACTTTGTGATGATAAGTGCATGTAGCATTGCAAAGACAGGAGTCATGGAACATTGTGATGACATTGGTGAGGGAGTATTGTGATGAATAGTGATGTAACATTGTGATATCTGTGGTGAGAGAGCCTTTTGATGAGAAGTGCATGGAGATTTTTGATGACAAGTTTTATGGAGCATTGTGGTGACAAGATTGTGGAGCACTGTGATGACAAGTGCAGGGTGCATTGTGATGACATGGGTCATGGTGCATTGTGCTGACAAGCGCATGGAGCATTGTGATGACAAGGGTCATGGAGCATTGTGCTGAGGAAGGCATAGAGCATTGTGATGACAAGGGTCAAAGAGCACTGTGATGAAAATTTCATGGAGCATTGTGGTTAAATATGTCACAGAGACTGAGGATGACGAGGGCATGGACCATTGTGATGACAAAGGTCATGAAGCATTGTGATGAATCGATTCATGGAGCATTGTGATGACAGGGGTCATGGAGCCTTGTGATAACAAGGGCATGGAGCATTGTGATGACAAGGGCAGGGAACATTGGTCTAATAAGTTTCATGGATTATTGCGATGACAGTTGGAATGGCGCATTGTGATGACAAGGGCATGGAGCATTGTGATGACCAGGTCATGCACTATTGTGAAGACAGGTGTCAGGGAGCATAGTGATGACATATGTAATGGCCCATTGTGATGACAATGGCATGGATCATTGTGATACCAAGTGTCATGGAGGATTCTGATGACAATGGAAATGGCGCATTGTGATGACAATGGCTTGGAGCATTGTGATGACAAGTGTCAGGGAGCATTGTGCTGACAAGTGCATGGAGAATTGTGATGACAAGCGTCATGGAGCATTCTGATGACAAGCTTGTGGAGTATTTTGATGACAATGGCATGGATCATTGTGATGAAAACGGCATGGGCATTGTGATGATAAAGGCATGGAGCATTTTGGAGAAAGAGTTCAAGGAGCATTCTGATGACAATTGTCAGGGAGCATTGTGATGACAAGTGTATTGAGAATTGTGGTGACAAAGGTCATGGAGCATTGTGATGAAATAGGCATGGAGTAATGTGATGACAGGCATCTTAGAGCGTTCTGATGACAAGTGCTATGGAACATTGTGATCACAAGGGTTTGGAGCATTGTGATGATAGAGGTCATGGATCATTTAGATTTCAAGGAGCATGGAGCTTTGTGATGACAAGGGCATGAAGCAATGTGATCCCAAGGTTCATGGAGGACTGTGATGACAATGGGAATGGAGAATTGTGATGACAAGCGCATAGAGCATTGCAATGACAAGGTCAGGTAGTATTTTGCTTACAAAGGCATGGAGCATTGTGATGACAGGTGTCATGGCGCACTGTGATGACAAGCGTCACGGAGCATTGTGAATACAGGGGTCATGGAGCATTGGGATGACAAGGGCATGGATCATTGTGATGACAAGGGTCATGGAGCATTGGGCTGAAAATGTTCATGGAGTATTGTGATGACAGGGGTCATGGAGCATTTTGATGAGAAGGTCATGGAGCATTGGGCTGAAAATATTCATGGAGTATTGGGATGACAGGGATCATGGAGCATTTTGATGACAAGTTCCTGGAGCACTTTGATGAGAAGACAATGGAAACTTGTGATGACAAGTCTCATGGAGCATTCTGATGAAAAGGGACATGGAGCATTGTGATTACAGGGGTCTTGGAGCATTGTGATGACAAGGGCATGGAGCATTGTGATGAGAAGGCCATGGAGCATTCTGATGACATGCATCATTGAGCTTTATGATGACAAGGGCATGGAACATTGTGATTACAGGGGTCTCCAGCATTGTAATGACAAGTGTCATGGAACCTTGTGATGACCAGGCCGTGGAACTTTGTAATGGCAGGTACCATGGTGCATTGTAATGACAGGGGTAATGGAGCCTTGTGATGAGAAGGGCATGGAACATTGGTTTGAAATGTTTCATGGATTATTGTGATGAGAGTGGGCATGGAGCATTGTAATGACAAGGGTACGGAATACTATGATACTTGGGTCATGCAGGATTGTAATGACAAGGACATGGAGCATTGTGATGAGAAAGTCATCGAGCATTGTGATGACAAGTGTCATGGAGCTTTGTGATGAGAAGGGCATGGAGCAATGTGATGAGAGGTTTCATGGAGCTTTGTGATGACAGAAGTCAAGGAGAATTTTGATTTCATTGTGCTGACAATAGCCGGAAGCAATATGATGATGGGCATGATGCATTGAGATGACAGGGTTCATGGAGCATCGAGATGAATAGGGGCATGAAGCATTGTGATTACAGGGGTCTTGGAGCACTGTGATGACAGTGGCATGGAGCATTTAATGAGAAGTCCATGGAACATTCTGATGACATGTGTCATGGTGCTTTGTGATGACAAGGGCATGGAGCATTGTAATTATAGGGGTCTTGGAGCATTGTGATGACAAGTGTCATGGAGCCTTGTGATGACAAGACCAGGGAACATCGTGATGGATGGGGTCATGGAGCACTGTTATAACAGGGGTAATGGAGCATTGTGATGAGAAGGGCATGGAGCATTGTGATTACAAGTTTTATGGAGCATTGCAATGAGAAAATTGTGGACCGTTGTGATGAAATGTGCGTGGCAAATTGTGATGAAAAGGGTCATGGAGCATTTTTTTGACAAAGGCATGGAGCATTGTGATGACAAGGGTTACGGAGCATTGTGATGAAATGTTCATGGAGCATTGTGGTTTCAAACGACACAGAGCCTTGTGATGATGCGGGCATGGAGCATTGTGATGACAAATGTTATGAAGCATTGTGATGACTGGAGTCACGGAGCATTGTGATGACAGGGGTCATGGTGCATTGTGATGACAAGGGCATGGAGCATTGTGATGACAGGGGCATGGAGCATTCGTCTGACAACTTTCATAGATTATTGTGACGACAGTGGACATGGTGCATTGTATTGACAAGGACATGGATCATTGTGATGAGAAGGTCATGGAGTATTGTGAAGACAGTTTTCAGGGAGCATTGTGATGACATATGTCATGGTCCATTGCGATGACAATAGCAAGGAGCCTTGTGATGCCAAATGTAATGGAGGATTGTGTTGACAAATATAATGGAGCACTGTGATGACTAGTGCTTGGACCATTTTGATGACAAGGGCCATTGAGAATTTTCAGGACAAGGTCGTGAAGCATTGTGATGACAATGTCCTGGAGCATTGTGATGAGAAAAACATGGAGCCTTGTGATGACAAATCTCATGGAGCATACTGATGAAAATGGACATGGACCATTGTGATTACAGGCGTCTTGGAACATTGTGATGACATGTGCATGGAGCATTGTGAGGAGAAGGCCAAGAGCATTCTGAAGACATGCGTCCTTTAGCTTTGTGATGACAAGGGCATGGGGCATTGTGATTACAGGGGTCTTGGAGCATTGTGATGAAAAAGCATGGAGCCTTGTCATGACAGGGTTCAAGGAGCATACAGACAACAAGTGTCAGGGAGCATTTTGATGACAAGTGTATTGAGCATAGTGATGACAAAGGTCATGGAGCATTGTGATGAGAAGACCATGGATAACTGTGATGAAGAGCATCATGGAGCATTGTGATGACAAGCGTTTTGGAATATTGTGATCACAAGCGTTTGGAGCATTGTTATGACAGAGGTCATGGAGCATTTTGATTTCATTGTGATGACAATAGCATGAAGCATTATGATGATGGTCATGGTGCATTGTGATGACAGGGTTCATGAATCATTGAGATGAAAATGGGCATGGATCATTGTGGTTACAGGGTTCTTGGAGCATTGTGATGAGAAGGGTCATGGAGCCTTGTGATGACAAGGCCATGGAATATCGTGATGGCAGGGGTCATGGATCATGGGTATGACAGGGATAATGGAGCATTGTGATGGCAGGGCAAGGAGCATTGTGATGAGAAGGCCATGGAGCATTCTGATGATATGTGTCATGGAGGTTTGTGATGACAAGGACATGAAGCAATGTGATGAAAACCTTAATGGAGCATCGTGATGACAATGATATGGAGCATTTTGATGACAAGTGCGTTGTGCATTGTTATGAGAAGGGTAGGGAGCATTGTGATGACAGGGTCATGGAGCAATTTGATGAAAAGTGTCATGGAACATTTTGATGACAGTGGTTATGGAACGTTGTGATGCCAGGGGTCATCGAACATTGTGATGATAAGTGCATGTAGCACTGTGATGACAGGAGTCATGGCACATTTTGATGACAGGGGTGAGGGAATATTGTGACGAATTGTGATGTAACATTGTGATATCAGTGGTGAGAGAGCATTTTGGTGAGAAGTCCATGGACCATTGTGATGACAAGTTTCATGGAGCATTGTGATGTCAAGATTGGGGAGCACTGTGATGAAAAGCGCATGGTGCATTGGGATGACATGTGTCATGGAGCATTGTGCTGACAAGTGCATGGAGCATTGTGCTGACAAGGGTCATGGAGCATTGTGCTGAGAAAGGCATAGAGCATTGTGATGACAAGGGTCAAAGAGCATTGTGATGAAAAGTTCATGGAGCATTGTGGTTAAAATGGTCACAGAGACTGTTGATGACGAGATCATTGACCATTGTGATGACAAAGGTCATGAAGCATTGTGATAACAAGGGCATGGAGTATTGTGATGACAAGGGCATGGAGCATTGGTCTAATAAGTTTCATGGATTATTGCGATCACAGTTGGAATATGCACATTGTGATGACCAGGGCATGGAGCATTGTGATGACCAGGTCATGCAGTATTGTGAAGACAGGTGTCAGGGAGCATTGTCATGACATATGTAATGACACATTGTGATGACAATGGCATGGAGCATTGTGATGCCATGTGTCATGGAGGATTCTGATGACAAAGGTAATGGGGCATTGTGATGACAATGGCTTGGAGCATTGTGATGACAAGGGTCAGGGAGCATTGTGCTGACAAGTGCATGGAGAATTGTGATGACAAGGGTCATGGAGCATTCTGATGACAAGCTTTTGGAGTATTTTGATGACAATGGCATGGAGCATTGTGATGAAAACTGCATGGGGCATTGTGATGAAAAAGGCATGTAGTCTTTTCGTGACAGGGTTCAAGGAGCATTCTGATGAAAAGTGTCAGGGAGCATTGTGATGACAAGTGTATTGAGAATTGTGATGACAAAGGTCATGGAGCATTGTGATGAAAAGGGCATGGAGTATTGTGATGACAGGCATCATGGAGCATTGTGATGACAAGTGTTATGGAACACTGTGATCACAAGGTTTTGGAGCATTGTGATGACAGAGGTCATGGATCATTTTGATTTCAAGGAGCATGGAGCATTGTGATGACAAGGGCAGGAAGCAATGTGATCCCAAGGTTCATGGAGGATTGTGATGACAACGGTAATGGAGTATTGTGAAGACAAGCGCATAGAGCATTATAATGACAAGGTCATGTAGCATTTTGCTGACAAAGGCATGGAGCATTGTGATGACAAGTGTCATGGCGCACTGTGATGACAAGCGTCACGGAGCATTGTGAATACAGGGGTCATGTAGCATTGGGATGACAAGGGCATAGATCATTGTGATGACAGGGGTCATGGAGCATTGTGATGACAGAGGTCATGGAGAATTTTGATTTCATTTTGCTGACAATAGCCGGAAGCATTATGATGATTGGCATGATGCATTGTGATGAGAGGGTTCATGGAGCATTGAGATGAAAAGGGGCATGGAGCATTGTGATTACAGGGGACTTGGAGCATTTTGATGACAAGGGCATGGAGCATTGTGTGGAGAAGGACATGGAACATTCTGATGACATGTGTCATGGAGCTTTGTGATGACAAGGGCATGGAGCATTGTGCTTACAGGAGTCTTGGAGCATTGTGATGACAAGTGTAATGGAGCCTTGTGAAGACAAGGCCGTGGAACATTGTGATGGCAGTGGTAATGGAGCATTGTTATGACAGGGGTAATGGAGCATTGTGATGGAAGGGAATGGAGCATTGTGATTACAATGTTTATGGAGCATTGCGATGACAAATTTGTGGAACGTTGGGATGAAAAGCGTGTCGCACATTGTGATGACAAGGGTCATGGAGCATTTTTTTGACAAAGGCATGGAGCATAGTGATGACAAGTGTCACGGAGCATTGTGATGAAAAGTTCATGGAGAATTGTGTTTACAAAGGTCACAGAGCCTTGTGATGACATGGGTATCGACAATTGTGATGACAAATGCTATGAAGAATTGTGATGACTGGAGTCACGGAGCATTGTGATGACAGGGGTCATGGAGCACTGTGATGAAAAGGGCATGGAGCATTGTACTGAGAATGGCATACAGCATTGTGATGACGTGTCATGGAGCACTGTGATGAAAATCGTCACGGAGCATTCTGAATACAGGGGTCATGGAGCATTAGGATGACAAGGGCATGGATCATTGTGATTACAAGGGTCATGGAGCACTGGGCTGATAATGTTCCTGGAGTATTGTGATGACAGGGGTCATGGAGCATTGTGATGACAATGGAATGGAGCGTGGTGATGTCAAGGTCCTGGAGCATTGTGATGAGATGACCAGGGAGACTTGTGATGACAAGTTTCATGTTGCATTCTGATGAAAAGGGGCATGGAGCATTGTGATTACAGGTGTCTTGGAGCATTGTGATGACAAGGGCATGGAGCATTGTGAGCAGAAGGCCATGGAATATTCTGATTACATGCGTCATGGAGCTTTGTGATGAAAAGGGCATGTAGCATTGTGATTAGAGGGGTCTTGGAGCATTGTGATGACAAGAGTCATGGAGCCTTGTGATGACAAGGCCGTGGATCATTGTGATGGCAGGTGTCATGGAGCATTGTTATGATAGAGGTAATGGAGCCTTGTGATGAGAAGGGCATTGAGCATTGGTCTGAAATGTTTCATGGATTGTTGTGATGAGAGTGGGCATGGAGCATTGTGATGACAAGGGCACGGAACACTGATAAATGGGTCATGGAGGATTGTAATGACAAGGGCATGGAGCATTGTGATGACAAGTGTCATGGTGCTTTTTGATGACAAGGGCATGGAGCCATGTGATGAGAGGGTTCATGGAGCATTGAGATGACAATGACATGGAGCATTGTGATGCCAAGTGTTATGAAGTTTGTGATGACAAAGGTCATGGAGCATTTTGATGACGAGTGTGTGGTGCATTGTGATGAGAAGGGCAGGGAGCATTTTGATGACAGGGTCATGCAGCAATTTGATGAAAAGTGTAATGGAATATTTTGGTGACAGGTGTTATGGAACATTGTGATGTCAGGGTCATGGAACATTGTGCAGATAAGGGGATGTAGCATTGTGATGACAGGGGTCATGGAACATTGTGATAACAGGGATGAGGGAGGATAGTGATGACTAGTGATGGAACATTGTGATATCTCATGTGAGAGAGCATTTGGATGAGAAGTTCATGGAGCATTGTGATTACAAGGTTTATGGAGCATAGCGATGATAAGTTTGTGGATCATTGTGATGAAAAGCACATGGCACATTGTGAGGACAAGGGTCATGGAGCATTGTACTGACAAAGGCATGGAGCACTGTGATGACAAGGGTCACGGATCATTGTGCTGAAAAGTTCATGGAGCATTGTGGTTAAAATGGTCACAGAGCCTTGTGATATCACGGGCATGGACCATTGTAATGACAAACGTCATGAAGCATTGTGATGACTGGAGACACGGGGCAGTGTGATGACAGGGGTCATGGAGCATTGTGATGACAAGGGCATGGAGCACTGTGATGACAGGGGCATGGAGCATTTGTCTGACAAGTTTCATAGATGATTGTGATGAGAGTGGACATGGTGCATTGTGATGACAAGGGCATGGAGCATTATCATGACAAGGTCATGGAGTATAGTGAAGACAGTTGTCAGGGAGCATTGTGATGACATATCACATGGTCCATTGCGATGACAATGGCATGGAGCATTGTGATGCGAAATGTAATGGAGGAATGTAATGACAAATATAATGGAGCATTGTGATGACTACGGCTTGGAGCATTATGATGACAAGGGCCATTGAGAATTTTCATGACAATGTCGTGAAGCATTGTGATGACAATGTCCTGGAGCATTGTGATGAGAAATCCTTGGAGCCTTGAGATGACAAGTCTCATGGAGCATACTGATGAAAAGGGGCATGGAGCATTCTGATTACAGGGGTCTTGGAACATTGTGATAACAAGGGCATGGAACATTGTGATGACAAGTGCATGGAGCATTGGTCTAATAAGTTTCATGGATTATTGTGATGACAGTTGGAATGGCGCATTGTGATGACAAGGGCATGGAGCATTGTGATGACCAGGTCAGGCAGTATTGTGAAAAGAGGTGTCACGGAGCATTGTGATGACATATGTATTAGCTCATTGTGATGACAATGGCATGGAGCATTGTGATGCCAAGTTTCATGGAGGATTCTGATGACAAATGTAAAGGAGTATTGTGATGACAATGGCTTGGAGCATAGTGATGACAAGGTTCAGGGAGCATTGTGCTGACAAGTGCATGGAGAATTGTGATGACAAGGGTCATGGAGCATTCTGATGAAAAGCTTGTGGAGTATTTTGATGACAATGGCTAGGAGCATTGTGATGAAAACGGCATGGGGCTTTGTGATGAAAAAGGCAAGGAGCCTTTTCCTGACAGGGTTCAAGGAGCCTTCTGACGACAAGTGTCAGGGAGCATTGTGATGACAAGTGTATTGAGAATTGTGATGACAAAGGTCATGGAGCATTGTGATGAAAAGGGCATGGAGTATTGTGATGACAGGCATCATGGAGCGTTGTGATGAAAAGTGTTATGGAACATTGTGATCACAAGGGTTTGGAGCATTGCAATGAAAGAGGTCATGGATCATTTTGATTTCAAGGAGCATGGAGCATTGTGATGACAAGGGCATGAAGCTATGTGATCCCAAGTTCCATGGAGGGTAGTGATGACAATGGTAATGCAGTATTGTGATGACAAGCACATAGAGCATTGTAATGACAAGGTCATGTAGCATTTTGTTGACAAAGGCATGGAGCATTGTGATGACAGGTGTCATGGAGCACTGTGATGACAAGCGTCACGGAGCATTGTGAATACAGGGGTCATGGAGCATTGGGATGACAAGGGCATGGATCATTGTGATGACAAGGGTCATGGAGCATTGGGCTGAAAATGTTCATGGAGTATTGTGATGACAGGGGTAATGGAGCATTGTGATGACTAGGGAATGGAGCATTGTAATGACAAGTGTCCCAGATCATTGTGTTTTCAGGTGTCATTGAGTGTTGTGATGACAGTGATCATGGAGCATTGTGATGATATTGGTATTGGAACATTGCGATGAGAAGGTCATGGGGCATTGGGCTGAAAATATTCATGGAGTATTGTGATGACAGGTGTCATGGAGCATTGTGATGACAAGGCAATGGAGCATGGTGATGACAAGGTCCTGGAGCATTGTGATGAGATGACCATGGAGACTTGTCATGACAACTCTCATGGAGCATTCTGATGAAAAGGGGCATGGAGCATTGTGATTACAAGGTTCTTGGAGCATTGTGATGACAAGGGCATGGAGCATTCTGTGGAGAAGGCCATGGAACATTCTGATGACATGCGTCATGGAGCTTTGTGATGAAAAGTGCATGGAGTATTGTGATGACAGGCATCATGGAGCTTTGTGATGACAAGTGTTATGGAACATTGTGATCACAAGGGTTTGGAGCATTGTGATGACAGAGGTCATGGATCATTTTGATTTCAAGGAGCAGGGAACATTGTGATGACAAGGGCATGAAGCAATGTGATCCCAAGATTCATGGAGGATTGTGATGACAATGGTAAAGGAGTACTGTGATGACATGCGCAAAGAGCATTGTAATGACAAGGTCATTTAACATTTTGCTGACAAAGACATGGAGCATTGGGATGACAAGGGCATGGATCATTGTGATGACAAGTGTCATGGAGCATTGGGCGGAAAATATTCATGGAGTACTGTGAGGACAGGGGTCATGTAGAATTTTGATTTCATTGTGCTGACAATAGCCGGAAGCATTATTATAATTGGCATGATGCATTGTGATGACAGGGTTCATGGAGCATTGAGATGAAGAGGGGCATGGAGCATTGTGATTACTGGGGTCTTGGAGCATTGTGATGACAAGGGCATAGAAAATTGTGGTGGCAGGGGTCATGGAGCATTGTTATGTCAGGGATAATGGAGCATTGTGAAGAGAAGTGCATGGCGCATTGTGATTACAAGGTTCATGGAGCATTGTGATGACAAATTTGTGGACCGTTGGGATGAAAAGTACGTGGCACATTATGATGACAAGGGTCATGGAGCATTTTTTTGACAAAGACATGGAGCATTGTGATGACAAGGGTCACGGAGCATTGTGATGAAAAGTTCATGGAGCATTGTGGTTACAAAGGTAACAGAGCCTTGTGATGACGTGGGTATCGCCCATTGTGATGACAAATGTTATGAAGAATTGTGATGACTGGAGTCATGGAGCATTGTGATGACAGGGGTCATGGAGCATTGTGATGAAAAGGGCATGGAACATTGTGCTGAGAAAGGCATAGAGCATTGTGATGACATGTGTCATGGAGCACTGTGATGACAAGCATCACGGACCACTGAGATTACAGGGGTCATGGAGCATTAGGATGACAAGGGCATGGATCATTGTGATGACAACTGTCATGGAGAATTGGGCTGAAAAGGTTCCTGGAGTATTGTGATGACAGGTGTCATGGGGCATTGTGATTACAGGGGTCTTGGAGCATTATGATGACAAAGGTCCCAGATCATTAGGTTGTCAGGTGTCATGGAGTGTTGTGATGACAGTGGTCATGGAGCATTGTGATGATATTGTTCATGGAGCATTGTGATGAGAAGGTCATGGAGCAGTGGGCTGAAAATGTTCATGGAGTTTTGTGATGACAGGGGTCATGGAGAATTGTGATGACAAAGGAATGGAGCATGGTGATGACAAGTTCCTGGAGCATTGTGATGAGATGACCATGGAGACTTGTGATGACAAGTCTCATGGAGCATTCTGATGATAAGGGGCATGGAGCATTGTGATTACAGGGGTCTTGGAGCATTGTGATGACAAGGGCATGGAGCATTGTGAGGAGAAGGCCATGGAACATTCTGATGACATGCGTCATGGAGTTTTGTGATGACAAGTGCATGGAGCATTGTGATTACAGGGGTTTTGGAGCATTGTGATGACAAGGGTCATGGAGCCTTGTGATGACAAGGCCGTGGAACATTGTGATGGCAGGGGTCATGGAGCATTGTTATGACAGAGATAATGGAGCATTGTGATGAGAAGGGCATTGAGCATTGGTCTGAAATGTTTCATGGATTATTGTGATGAGAGTGGGCATGGAGCATTGTGATGACATGGGCACGGAACACTGTGATACATGGGTCATGGAGGATTGTAATGACAAGGGCATGGAGCATTGTGATGAGAAGTGCATCGAGCATTGTGATGACAAGTGTCAGGGTGCTTTGTGATGACAAGTTCATGGAGCCATGTGATGAGAGGGTTCATGGAGCATTGTGAAGACAATGACATGGAGCATTGTGATGCCAAGGGCCATGGAGCTTTGTGATGACAATGGTCATGGAGCATTTTGATGAGAAGGCTGTGGTGCATTGTGATGAGAAGGGCAGGGAGCATTTTTATGACAGGGTCATGCAGCAATTTGATGAAAAGTGTAATGGAACATTTTGATGACAGGGGTTATGAACATTGTGATGCCAGTGGTCATGGATCTTCGGGATGAAAATGGTCATGGAGCATTTTGATGACATGGGTTATGGAACATTGTGATGTCAGGGGTCATGGAACATTGTGCAGATAAGGTGATGTAGCATTGGGATGACAGGGGTCATGGAACATTGTGATAACAGGGGTGAGGGAGGATTGTGATGACTAGTGGTTGAACATTGTGATATCTCATGTTAGAGAGAAGTTGGATGAGAAGTTCATGGAGCATTGTGATTACAATGTTTATGGAGCATAGCGATGACAAGGTTGTGGATCATTTTGATGAAAAGTGCATGGCACATTGTGAAGACAATGGTCATGGAGCATTGTTGTGACAAAGGCATGGAGCATTGTGATGACAAGGGTCACGGAGCATTGTGATGAAAAGTTCATGGAGCATTGTGGTTAAAATGGACACAGAGTCTTGTGATGACGTGGGCATGGACCGTTATGATGACAAACGTTATGAAGCATTGTGATGACTGGAGTCAGGGGGCATTGTGATGACAGGGGTCATGGAGCATTGTGATGACAAGGGCATGGAGCACTGTGATGACAGGGGCATGGAGCATTGGTCTGACAAGTTTCATAGATGATTGTGGTGACAGTGGACATGGTGCATTGTGATGACAAGGGCATGGAGCATTGTGATGACAAGGGCATGGAATATTGTGAAGTCAGGTGTCAGGGAGCATTGTGATGACATATGTCATGGTCCATTGCAATGAAAATGGCATGGAGCATTGTGATGCCAAATGTAATGGAGGATTGTAATGACAAATATAATGGAGCATTGTGATGACTACAGCTTGGAGCATTATAATGACAAGGGCCAATGAGAATTTTCATGACAATGTCGTGAAGCATTGTGATGACAAGGTCCTGGAGCACTGTGATGAGAAAACCATGGAGCCTTGTGATGACAAGTCTCATGGGGCATACTGATGAAAAGGTGCATGGAGCATTCTGATTACAGGGGTCTTGGAACATTGTGATAACAAGGGCATGGAGCATTGTGATGAAAAGGGCATGGAGCTTTGGTCTAATATGTTTCATGGATTATTGTGATGACAGTTGGAATGGCACATTGGGATGACAAGGGCATGGAGCATTGTGATGACCAGGTCATGCAGTACTGTGAAAGAGGTGTCACGGAGCATTGTGATGACATATGCATTGGCTCATTGTGATGACAATGGCATGGAGCATTGTGATGACAAGTGTCATGGAGGATTCTTATGACAAAGGTTATGGAGCATTGTGATCACAATGGCTTGGAGCATTGTGCTGACAAGTGCATGGAGAATTGTGATGACAAGGGTCATGGATCATTTTGATTTCAAAGAGAATGGAGCATTGTGATGAAAAGGGCATGAAGCAACGTGATCCCAAGGTTCATGGTGGATAGTGATGACAATGGTAATGGAGTATTTTGATGACAAGCGCATAGAGTATTGTAATGAGAAGGTCATGTAGCATTTTGATGACAAAGGCATGGAGCATTGTGATGACAGGTGTCATGGAGCACTGTGATGACAAGCTTCACGGAGCATTGTGAATACAGTGGTCATGGAGCATTGGGATGACAAGGACATGGATCATTGTGAGGACAAGCGTCATGGAGCATTGGGCTGAAAATATTCATGGAGTATTCTGATGACAGTGGTCATGGAGCATTGTGATGACTAGGGAATGTAGCATTGTGATGACAAGAGTCCCGGATCATTGTGTTGTCAGGTGTCAGGGAGTGTTGTGATGACAGTGGTCATGGAGCATTGTGATGATATTGGTCTTGGAGCATAGTGATGAGAAGCTCATGGAGCATTGGGCTGTAAATATTCATGTAGTATTGTGATGACAGGGGTCATGGAGCATTGTGATGACAAGGGAATGGAGCATGGTGATGACAAGTTCCTGGAGCATTGTGATGAGAAGACCATGGAGACTTGTGATGACAAGTCTCATGGAGCATTCTGATGAAAAGGGGCATGCAGCATTGTGATTACAGGGGTCTTGGAGCATTGTGTTGACAAGGGCATGGAGCACTGTGATGACAGGGTCATGGAGCATGGGTCTGACAAGTTTCATAGATGATTGCGATGACAGTTGACATGGAGCATTGTGATGACAAGGGCATGGAGCATTGGTCTAATAAGTTTCATGGATTATTGTGATGACAGTTGGAATGGCGCATTGTGATGACAAGGGCATGGAGCATTGTGATGACCAGGTCATGCAATATTGTGAAGAGAGGTGTCAGGGAGCATTGTGATGACATATGTATTGGCCCATTGTGATTCCAATGGCATGGAGAATTGTGATGCCAAGTGTCATGGAGGATTCTGATGACAACGGTAATGGAGCATTTTGATGACAATGGCTTGGAGCATAGTGATGACAAGTTTCAGGGAGCATTGTGCTGACAAGTGCATGGAGAATTGTGATGACAAGGGTCATGGAGCATTCTGATGACAAGCTTGTGGAGTATTTTGATGACAATGGCATGGAGCATTGTGATGAAAACGGCATGGGGCTTTGTGATGAAAAATGCATGGAGCCTTTTCGTGTCATGGTTCAAGGAGCATTCTGACTACAAGGGTCCGGGAGCATTGTGATGACAAGTGTACTGAGAATTGTGATGACAAAGGTCATGAAGCATTGTGATGAAAAGGGCATGGAGTATTGTGATGACAGGCATCATGGAGCGTTGTGATGACAAGGGCTATGGAACATTGTGATCACAAGAGTTTGGAGCATTGTGATGACAGTGGTCATGGATCATTTTGATTTCAAGGAGTATGGAAAATTGTGATGACAAGGGCATGAAGCAATGTGATCCCAAGATTCATGGAGGATTGTGATGACAATGGTAATGGAGTATTTTGATGACAAGCGCATAGAGCATTGTAATGACAAAGTCATGTAGCCTTCTGCTTACAAAGCAGGGAGCATTGTGATGCCAGGGGTCATGGAGCACTGTGATGACAAGCGTCACGGAGCATTGTGAATACAGGGGTCATGGAGAATTGGGATGACAAGGGTATGGTTCATTGTGATGACAAGTGTCATGGAGCATTGGGCTGAAAATATTCATGGAGTATTGTGATGACAGGGTTCATGGATCAGTGTGATGACTAGGGAATGGAGCATTGTAATGACAAGAGTCCCAGATCATTGTGTTGTCAGGTGTCATGGAGTGTTGTGATGACAGTGGTCATGGAGCATTGTGATGATATTTGTCATGGAGCATTGTGATGAGAAGGTCATGGAGTATTAGGCTGAAAATATTCATGGAGTATTGTGATGACAGTGGTCATGGAGCTTTTTGATGACAAGGGAATGGAACATGGTGATGACAGGGGTCATGGAATATTTTGATTACAGTGGTGAGCGAGGATTGTGATGACTAGTGAGAGAACATGGTGATATCTCAGGTGAGAGAGCATTTGCATGAGAAGAGCATGGAGCATTGTGATTTCAAGTTTTATGGAGCATAGCGATTACAAGGTGGTGGATCATTGTGATGGAAAGCCCGTGGCACATTTTCATGACAAGTGTCATGGAGCATTGTTCTGACAAAGGCATGGAGCATTGTGATGACAAGGGTCACGGAGCATTGTGATGAAAAGTTCATGGAGCATTTTTGTTACAAATGTCCCAGAGCCTTGTGATGACACGGGCATGGATCGTTGTGATGACAAATGTTATGAAGCATTGTGATGACTGGAGTCACGGAGCACTGTGTTGACAGGCGTCATGGAGGATTGTGATGACAAGGTCATGGAGCATTGTGATGAAAAAATCATGGAGAATTGTGAAGACAGGTGTGAGGGAGCATTGTGATGACATATGTCATGGTCCATTTCGATGACAATGGCATGGTGCATTGTGATGCCAAATGTAATAGAGGATTGTGATGACTAATATAATGGAATATTGTGATGACTAGGGCTTGGGGCATTATGATGACAAGGGCCATTGAGAATTTTCATGACAATGTCGTGAAGCATTGTGATGACAAGGTCCTCGAGGACTGTGTTGAGAAATCCATGTAGCCTTGTGATGACAGGTCTCATGGAGCATACTGATGAAAAGGGGCATGGAGCATTCTGATTACAGGGGTCTTGGAACAATGTGATAGCAAGGGCATGGAGCATTGTGATGACAAGAGCATGGAGCATTGGTCTAATAAGTTTCATGGATTATTGTGATGACAGTTGGAATGGCGCATTGTGATGACAGTGGTCATGGAGCATTGTGATGATAATGGTCATGGAGCATTGTGATGAGAAGTTCATGGAGCATTGGGTTGAAAATATTCATGGAGTATTGTGATGACAGGGGTCTTGGAGCATTGTGATGACTAGGGAATGGAGCATGGTGATGACACGGTCCTGGAGCATTGTGATGAGATGACGATGGAGACTTGTGATGACAAGTCTCATGGAGCATTCTGATGAAAAGGGTCATGGAGCATTGTGATTACAGGGGTCTTGGAGCATTGTGAAATCAAGGGCATGGAGCATTCTGAGGAGAAGGCCATGGAACATTCTGATGGCATGCGTCATGGAGCTTTGTGATGACAAGGGCATGGAGCATTCTGATTACAGGGGTCTTGGAGCATTGTGATGAAAAGGGTCATGGAGCCTTGTGATGACAAGGCCGTGGGACATTTTGATGGCAGGGGTCATGGAGCATTGTTATGACAGAGGTAATGGAGCATTGTGATGAGAAGGGCATTGAGCATTTCTCTGAAATGTTTCATGGATTATTGTGATGAGAATGGGCATGGAACATTGTGATGACAAGGGCACGGTACACTGTGATACATGGGTCATGGAGGATTGTAATGACAAGGGCATGGAGCATTGTGATGAGAAGGGCATCGAGCATTGTGATGACAAGTGTCATGGAGCTTTTGATGACAAGGGCATGGAGCAATGTGATGAGAAGGTTCATGGAGCACTGTGATGACAATGACATTGAGCATTGTGATGCCAAGGGTAATGGAGCTTTGTGATGACAAAGGTCATGGAGCATTTTGATGACAAGTGTGTTGTGCATTGTGATGAGAAGGGCAGGGAGCATTTTGATGACAGGGTCATGCAGCAATTTGATGAAAAGTATAATGGAACATTTTGATGACATAGATTATAGAACATTGTGTTGCCAGGGATCATGGAGCTTTGGGATGAAAAGGGTCATGGAGCATTTTGATGACGAGGTTATGGAACATTGTGATGTCAGGGGTCAAGGAACATTGTGCTGATAATTGGATGTAGCATTGTGATGACAGGGGTCATGGAACATTTTGATAACAGGGTTGAGCGAGGATCGTGATGACTAGTGATGGAACATTGTGATATCTCATGAGAGAGAGCATTTGGATGAGAAGTTCATGGAGCATTGTGATTACAAGGTTTATGGAGCATAGCGATGACAAGGTTGTGGATCATTGTGATGAAAAGCACATGGCACATTGTGAGGACAAGAGTCATGGAGCATTGTTCTGACAAAGGCATGGAGCATTGTGATGACAAGGGTCACGGAGCATTGTGATGAAATGTTCATGGAGCATTGTGGTTACAAAGGTCACAGAGCCTTGTAATGATGCGGGCATGGACCGTTGTGATGACAAACGTTATGAAGCATAGTGATGACTGGAGTCACGGAGCATTGTGATGACAGGGGTCATGGAGCATTGTGATGACAAGGGCATGGAGCATTGTGATGACAGGGGCATGGAGCATTGGTCTGACAAGTTTCATAGATTATTGTGATGACAGTGGACATGGTGCATTATGATGACAAGGGCATGGAGCATTGTGAAGACAAGGGCATGGAATATTGTGAAGACAGGTGTCAGGGAGCATTGTGATGACCTATGTCATTGTCCATTGCGATGAAAATAGCATGGAGCATTGTGATGCCAAATATAATGGAGGATGTGATGACAAATAAAATGGAGCATTGAGATGACTAGGGCTTGGAGCATTATGTTGACAAGGGACATTGTGAATTTTCATGACAATGTCGTGAAGCATTGTGATGACAAGGTCCTGGAGCATTGTGATGAGAAAACCATGGAGGCTTGTGATGACAAATCTCAAGGAGCATACTGATGAAAAGGGGCCTGGAGCATTCTGATTACAGGGGACTTGGAACATTGTGATACAAGGGCATGGAGCATTGTGTTGACAAGTGCATGCAGTATTGTTAAGAGAAGTGTCAGGGAGCATTGTGATGACATATATAATGGCCCATTGTGATGACAATGGCATGGAGCATTGTGATGCCAAGTGTCATGGAGGATTCTGATGACAAAGGAAATGGAACATTGTGATGACAATGGCTTGGAGCATTGTGATGACAAGGGTCAGGGAGCATGTGCTGACAAGTTCATGGAGAATTGTGATGACAAGTGTCATGGAGCATTCTGATGACAAGCTTGTGGAGTATTTTGATGACAATGGCATGGAGCATTGTGATGAAAATGGCATGAGGCTTTGTGATGAAAAAGGCATGGAGCCTTTTTGTGACAGGGTTCAAGGAGCACTCTGACGACAATGTCAGGGAGCATTGTGATGACAAGTGTATTGAGAATTGTGATGACAAAGGTCATGGAGCATTGTGATGAAAAGGGCATGGAGTATTGTGATGACAGGCATCATGGAGCTTTGTGATGACAAGTGTTACGGAACATTGTGATAACAAGGGTTTGGAGCCTAGTGATGACAGAGGTCATGGATCATTTGATTTCAAGGAGCAGGGAGCATTGTGATGACAAGGGCATGAAGCAATGTGATCCCAGGTTTCATGGAGGATTGTGATGACAATGGTAAAGGAGTATTGTGATGACAAGCGCATAGAGCATTGTAATGACAAGGTCATGTAGCATTTTGCTGACAAAGGCTTGGAGCACTGTGATGACAAGTTTCATGGAGCACTGTAATGACAAGCGTCACGGAGCATTGTGAATACAGGAGTCATGGAGCATTGGGATGACAAGGGCATGGATCATTGTGATGACAAGTGTCATGGAGCATTGGGCTGAAAATGTTCTTGGAGTACTGTGATGACAGGGGTCATGGAGAATTTTGATTTCATTGTGCTGACAATAGCGGGAAGCATTATAATGATTGGCATGATGCATTGTGATGACAGGGTTCATGGAGCATTGAGATGAAGAGGGGCATGGAGCATTGTGATTACAGGGGTCTTGCAGCATTGTGATGACAAGGGCATGGAGCATTTTGATGAGAAGGACATGGAACATTCTGATGACATGTCATGGAGCTTTGTGATGACAAGTGCATAGAACATTGTGATGGCAGGGGTCATGGAGCATTGTTATGACAGAGGTAATGGAGCATTGTGAAGAAAAGGGCATGCAGCATTGTGATGACAGGGGCAAGGAGCATTGGTCTGACAAGTTTCATAGATTATTGTGATGAGAGTGGGCATGGTGCATTGTGAAGAAAAGGGCATGGAGCATTGTGATGACAAGGGCAAGGAGTATTGAGAAGACATGTGTCAGGGAACATTGTGATGACATAAGTCATGGTCCATTGCGATGACAATGGCATGGAGCATTGTGATGCCAAATGTAATGGAGGATTGTGATGACAAATATAATGGAGCATTGTGATGACTACGGCTTGGAGCATTATGATGACAAGGGCCATTGAGAATTTTCATGACAATGTCGTGAAGCATTGTGATGACAAGGTCCTGGAGCATTGTGATGAGAAAATCATGGAGCCTTGTGATGAGAAGTCTCATGGAGCATACTGATGAAAAGGGGCATGGAGCATTCTGCTTATAGGGGTCTTGGAACATTGTGATAACAAGGGCATGGTGGTGCATTGTGATGACAAGGGCATGGAGCATTGGTCTAATAAGTTCCATGGATTATTGTGATGACAGTTGGAATTGCGCATTGTGATGACAATGGCATGCAGTATTGTGAAGAGAGGTGTCAGGGAGCATTGTGATGACATATGTAATGGCCCATTGTGATGACAATGGCATGGAGCATTGTGATGCCAAGTGTCATGGAGGATTCTGATGACAAAGGTAATGGAGCATTGTGAAGACAAGGGTTTGGAGCATTGTGATGACAAGGGTCAGGGAGCATTGTGCTGACAAGTGCATGGAGAATTGTGATGACAAGAGTCATGGAGCATTCTGATGACAAGCTTGTGGAGTATTTTGATGACAATCGCATGGAGCATTGTGATGAAAATGGCATGGGGCATTGTGATGAAAAAGGAATGGAGCCTTTTGGTGACAGGGTTCAAGGAGCACTCTTACGACAATGTCAGGGAGCATTGTGATGACAAGTGTATTGAGAATTGTGATGACAAAGTCATGGAGTATTGTGATGAAAAGGGCATGGAGTATTGTGATGACAGTCATCATGGAGCTTTGTGATGACAAGTGTTACGGAACATTGTGATCACAAGGGTTTGGAGCATTGTGATGACAGAGGTCATGGATCATTTTGATTTCAAGGAGCAGGGAGCATTCTGATGACAAGGGCATGAATCAATGTGATCCCAAATTTCAAGGAGGATTGTGATGACAATGGTAAAGGAGTATTTTGATGAGAGGCACATAGAGCACTGTAATGACAAGGTCATGTAGCATTTTGCTGACAAAGGCATGGAGCATGGTGATTTCATGTGTCATGAAGCACAGTGATGACAAGCGTCACGGAGCATTGTGAATACAGGGGTCTTGGAGCATTGGGATGACAAGGGCATGTATCATTGTGATGACAAGGGTCATGGATCATTTGGCTGAAAAAGTTAATGGAGTATTGTGATGACAGGGGTCACGGAATATTGTGATTACAGGGGTCTTGGAGATTTGTGATGACAAGTGTCACGGATCATTGTGTTGTCTCGTGTCATGGAGTGTAGTGATGACAGAGGTCATGGAGCATTGTGATGATATTGGTCATGGAGCATTGTGATGAGAAGGTCATGGAGCATTGGGCTGAAAATGTTCATGGAGTATTGTGATGACATGGGTCATGGAGCATGATGAAGACAAGGTCCCGGAGCATTGTGATGAGATGACCATGAATACTTGTGGTGACAAGTCTCATGGAACATTCTGATGAAAAGGGGCATGGAGCATTGTGATTACAGGGGTCTTGGAGCATTGTGATGACAAGGGCATGGATCATTGTGAGGAGAAGGCCATGGAGCATTCTGATGACATGCGTCATGGATTTTTGTGATGACAAGGGCATGGAGCAATGTGATGACATGGCCGTGGAACACTGTGATGGCAGGGGTCATGGAGCATTGTTATGACAGTTGTAATGGAGCATTGTGATGAGAATGGCATTGACCTTTGGTCGGTAATGTTTCATGGATTATTGTGATGAGAGTGGGCATGGAGCATTGTGATGACAAGGGCACGGTACACTGTGATACTTGGGTCATGGAGGATTGTAATGTCAAGGGCATGGAGCATTGTGATGAGAAGGGCATCGAGCATTGTGATGACTCGTGTCATGGAGCTTTGTGATGACAAGGGCATGGGGCAATGTGATGAGACGGTTCATGGAGCATTGTGATGGCAATGACATGGAGCATTGTGATGCCAAGGGTCATGGAGCTTTGTGATGACAAATGTCATGGAGCATTTTGATGACAAGGGTGTGGTGCATTGTGATGAGAAGGGCAGGGAGCATTTTGATGACAGGGTCATGCAGCAATTTGATGAAAAGAGTAATGGAATATTTTGATGACAGATGTTATAGAACATTGTGATGCCATGGGTCATGGATCTTTGGGATAAAAAGTGTCATGGAGCATTTTGATGACAGGGGTTATGGAACATTGTGATGTCAGGGGTCATGGAACATTGTGTTGATAAGGGGATGTAGCATTGTGATGACAGGGGTCATGGAACACTGTGATTACAGGGGTGAGGGAGGATTTTGATAACTAGTGATGCAACATGGTGATATCTCTGTTGAGAGAGCATTTGGATGAGAAGTGAATGGAGCATTGTGATTACAAGGTTTATGGATCATAGCGATGACAAGGTTGTAGATCATTGTGATGAAAAGCGCGTGGGACATTGTGATGACAAGGGTCATGGAGAATTGTTCTGACAAAGGCATGGAGCATTGTGATGACAAGGGTCACGGAGCATTGTGATGAAAATTTCATGGATCATTGTGGGTACAACGGACACAGAGCCTTGTTATGACGCGGGCATGGACTGTTGTGATGACAAACGTTATGAAGCATTGTGATGACTGCAGTCACGGAGCATTTTGATGACTGGGGTCATGGAGCATTGTGATAACAAGGGCATGGAGCATTGAGATGACAGGGAAATTGATTATTGGTCTGACAAGTTTCATAGATTATTTTGATGACAATGGACATGGTGCATTGTGATGACAAGGACATGGGGCATTGTGATGAGAAGGTCATGGAATATTTTGAAGACAGGTGACAGGGAGCATTGTGATGACATATGTAATAGTCCATTTCGATGACAATGGCAGGGAGTATTGTGATGCAAAATGTAATGGAGGATTGTGATGACAAATATAATGGAGCATTGTGATGACTAGGGCTTGGAGCATTATGATGACAAAACCATGGAGCCATGTGATGACAAGTCTCATGGAGCATACTGATGAAGAAGGGCATGGAGCATTGTGATTATAGGCGTCTTGGATCTTTGTGATGACAAGAGCATGGAGCATGGTGAGGAGAAGACCAAGGAGCATTCTGATGGCATGCGCCATTGAGCTTTGTGATGACAAGGGCATGGAGCATCGTGATTAAATGGGTCTTGGAGCATTGTGATGAAAAGGGCATGGATCATTGTGATGAAAAAAGCATGGAGGCTTGTCATGACAGGGTAAAATGAGCATACAGACAACAAGTGTCAGGGAGCATTTTCATGACAAGTGTATTGAGCATTGTGATGACGAAGGTCATGGAGCATTGTGATGAGAAGACCATTGATAATTGTGATGACGAGCATCATGGGGCATTGTGATGACAAGTGTTATGGAATATTGTGATCACAAGGGTTTGGAGCATTGTTATGACAGAGGTCATGGAGCATTTTGATTTCATTGTTATGACAATAGCAGGAAGCATTATGATGATGGGCATGGTGCATTGTGATGACAGGGTTCATGGATCATTGAGATGAAAAGGGGCATAGATCATTGTGATTAGAGTGTTCTTGGAGCATTGTGATGAGAAGCGTCATGGAGCCTTGTGATGACAAGGCCATGGAACATCGTGATGGCAGGGGTCATGGAGCATTGTTATGAGAGGGTTAATGGAGAATTGTGATGTCAAGAGCATGGAGCATTGTGATGAGAAGGTCATGGATCATTCTGATGACCTGTGTCATGGAGCTATGTGAAGACAACTGCATGGAGCAATGTGATGAGAGCTTTCATGGAGCATTGTGATGACAATGACATGGAACATTGTGATGCCAAGGGTCATGGATCTTAGTGATGACAAATGTCATGGAGCATTTTGATGGCAAGGGCGTTGTGCATTGTGATGAGAAGGGCAGGGAGCATTGTGATGACAGGGTCATGGAGCTAATTGATGAAAAGTGTCATGGAACATTTTGATGACAGGTGTTATGGAACTTTGTGATGTCATGGGTCATCGAACATTGTGATGATAAGTGCATGTAGCATTGTGATGACAGGAGTCATGGAACATTGTGATGACAGGGGTGAGGGAGTATTGTGACAAATAGTGATGTAGCATTGTGATATCAGTGGTGAGAGAGCATTTTGATGAGAAGTGCATGGAGCATTGTGATGACAAATTTTATGGAACATTGTGATGACAAGATTGTGGAGCACTGTGATGATAAGTGCATGGTGCATTGTGATGACATGTGTCATGGAGCATTGTGCTGACAAGCGCATGGAGCACTGTGATGACAATGTTCATGGAGCATTGTGCTGAGAAAGGCATAGAGCATTGTGATGACAAGGGTCAAAGAGCATTGTGATGAAAAGTTCATGGAGCTTTGTGGTTAAAAAGGTCACAGAGACTGTTGATGATGAGGGCATGGATCACTGTGATGACAAAGGTAATGAAACACAGTGATGACTGGAGTCACGGAGCATTGTGATGACAGGGGTCATGGAGCATTGTGATAACAAGGGCATGGAACATTGTGGTGACAAGGGCATGGAACATTTGTCTAATAAGTTTCATGGATTATTGCGATGACAGTAGGAATGTCACATTGTGATGACAAGCGCATGTAGAATTGTGGTGACCAGGTCATGCAGTATTGTGAAGACAGGTGTCAGGGAACATTGTGATGACATATGTAATGGCCCATTGTGATGACGATGGCATGGAGCATTGTGATGTCAAGTGTCATGGAGGATTCCGATGACAAAAGTAATGGAGCATTGTGATGACAATGGCTTGGAGCATTGTGAGGACAAGGGTCAATGAGCCTTGTGCTGACAAGTGCATGGAGAATTGTGATGACAAGGGTCATGGAGCATTCTGATGACAAGCTTGTGGAGTATTTTGATGACAATGGCATGTAGCATTGTGATGAAAACGGCATGGCGCATTGTGATGAATAAGGCATGGATCCTTTTTGTGACAGTGTTCAAGAAGCATTCTGATGACAAGTGTCAGGGAGCATTGTGATGACAAGTGTATTGAGAATTGTGATGACAAGGGTCATGGAGCATTGTGATGAAAAGTGCATGGAGTATTGTGATGACAGGCATCATGGAACGTTGTGATGACAAGTGTTATGGAACATTGTGATCACAAGGGTTTGGAGAATTGTGATGACAGAGGTCATGGATCATTTTGTTTTCAAGGAGCATGGAGCATTGTGATGACAAGGGCATGAAGCAATGTGATCCCAAGGTTCATGGAGGATTGTGATGAGAATGGAAATGGAGTATTGTCATGACAAGCGCATAGAGCATTGTAATGACAAGGTCATGTAGCATTTTGTTGACAAAGGCATGGAGCATTGTGATGACAGGTGTCATGGAGCACTGTGATGACAAGCGTAATGGAGCATTTTGAATACAGGGGTCATGGAGCATTGGGATGACAAGGGCATGGATCATTGTGATGACAAGGGTCATGGAGCACTGGGCTGAAATTGTTCATGGAGTGTTGTGATGACAGGGGTCATGGAGCATTGTGATGACTAGGGAATGGAGCATTGTGATGACAAGAGTCCCGGATCATTGTGTTTTCTGGTGTCATCGTGTGTTGTGATGACAGTGGTCATGGAGCTTTGTGATGATAAGGGGATGTAGCATTGTGATGACAGGGTCCTGAAACATTGTGATTGCAGGGGTGAGGGAGTATTGTGATGACTAGTGATGGAACATTGTGATATCTCTGGTGATAGAGCATTTTGATGAGAAGTGCATGGACCATTGTGATTACAATGTTTATGGAGCATAGCAATGACAAAGTTGTGGTCCGATGTGATGAAATGCGCATGGCACATTGTGATGACAATTGTCACTGAGCATTGTTCTGACAAAGACATGGAGCTTTGTGATGAGAAGGGCATGGAGCATTGTGATTACATGTGTCTTGGAGCATTGTGTTGAAAAGGGCATGGATCATTGTGATGAAAATGGCATAGAGCCTTGTCATGACAGTGTTCAAGGAGCATATTGATGACAAGTGTCAGGGAGCATTGTGATGACAAGTGTATTTGAGAATTGTGATGACAAAGATCATGGAGCATTGTGATGCGAAGACCATGTATAATTGTGATGACGAGCGTCATGGGGCATTGTGATGACAAGTGTTTTGGAATATTGTGATCACTAGGGTTTGGAGCATTGTTATGACAGAGGTCATGGAGCATTTTTCTTTCATTGTGATGACAATAACATGAAGCATTATGATGATGGGCATCGTGCATTGTGATGATAGGATTCATGGATCATTGTGATGGAAAGGGGCATAGAGCATTGTGATTACAGGGTTCTTGTATCATTGTGATGAGAAGGGTCATGGAGCTTTGTGATGACAAGGCCATGGAACATCGTGATGGCAGGGGTCATGGAGCACTCTTAACACAGGGGTAATGGAGAATTGTGATGGTAAGGGCATGGAACATTGTGATGAGAAGGCCATGGAGCATTCTGATGACATGTGTCTTGGAGCTATGTGAAGACAAGGGCATGGAGCAATGTGATGAGAGTGTTCATGGAGCATTGTGATGATAATAACATGGAGCATTGTGATGCCAAGGGTCATGGATCTTTGTGATGACAAAGGTCATGGAACATTTTGATGGCAAGGTCGTTGTGCATTGTGATGAGAAAGGCAGGGATCATTCTGATGACAGGGTCATGGAGCAATTTGATGAAAAGTGTCATGGAACATTTTGATGACAGGTGTTATGGAACATTGTGATGTCAGGGGTCATCGAACATCGTGATGATAAGTGCATGTAGCATTGTGATGACAGGAGTCATGGAACATTGTGATGACAGGGGTGAGGGAGTATTGTGACAAATATTGATGTGGCATTGTGATATCAGTGGTGAGAGAGCATTTTGATGAGAAGTGCATGGAGCATTGTGATGACATATTTTAAGGAGCATTGTGATGACAAGCGCATGGTGCATTGTGATGACATGTGTCATGGAGCATTTTGCTGACAAGCGCATGGAGCATTGTGATGACAAGTGTATTGAGAATTGTGATCACAAAGGTCATGGAGCATGGTGATGAAAAGGGCATGGAGTATTGTGATGATAGTCATCATGGAGCGTTGTGATGACAAGTGTTATGGAACACTGTGATCACAAGGGTTTGGAGCATTATGATGACAGAGGTCATTGATCATTTTGATTTCAAGGAGCATGGAGCATTGTGATGACAAGGGCATGAAGCAATGTGATCCCAAGGTTCCTGGAGGATTGTGATGACAATGGAAATGGAGTAGTGTGACGACAAGCGCATAGAGCATTGTAATGACAAGGTCATGTAGCATTTTGCTGACAAAGGCATGCAGCATTGTGATGACATGTGTCATGGAACACTGTGATGACAAGCGTCACGGAGCATTGTGAATAGAGGGGTCAGGGAGCATTGGGATGACAAGGGCATGGATCATTGTGATGAGAAGCGTTACAGAGCACTGGGCTGAAAATGTTCATGGAGTGTTGTGATGACAGGGGTCATGGAGCATTGTGATGACAAGGGAATGGAGCATGGTGATGACAACGCCCTGTAGCATTGTGATGTGAAGACCATGGAGACTTGTGATGATAAGTCTCATGGAGCATTCTGATGAAAAGTGGCATGGAGCATTGTGATTACAGGGGTCTTCGCGCATTGTGATGACTAGGGCAAGGAGCATTTTCATGAGAAGGCCATGGAGCATTCTGATGACATGCATCATGGAGTTTCTTGATGACACGGGCATGGAGCATTGTGATTACAGGGGTCTTGGAACATTGTGATGACAAGGTCATGGAGCATTGTGAGGAGAAGACCAAGGAGAATTCTGATGGCATGCATCATTCAGCTTTTTGATGACAAGGGCATGGAGCTTTGAGATTACATGGGTCTTGGAGCATTGTGATGAAAAGGACATTTATCATTGTGATGAAAAAGGCATGGAGCCTTGTCATGACAGGATTCAAGGAGCATACAGACAACAAGTGTGAGGGAGCATTTTGATGACAAGTGTATTGAGCATTGTGATGACAAAGGTCATGGAGCATTGTGATGAGAAGCCCATTGATAATTGTGATGACAAGTGTCATGGGGCATAGTGATGACAAGTGATATGGAATATTGTGATCAAAAGGGTTTGTAGCATTGTTATGACAGAGGTCATGGAGCATTTTGATTTCATTGTGATGACAATAGCATGAAGAATTATGATGATGGGCATGGTGCATAGTGATGACAGGGTTCATGGATCATTGAGATGAAAAGGGGCATAGAGCATTGTGATTACAGGGTTCTTGGAGAATTGTGATGAGAAGGGTCATGGAGCATTATGATGACAAGTCCATGGTACACCGTGATAGCATGGGTCATGGAGCATTGTTATGACCTGGGTAATGGAGCATTTTGATGGCACGGGAATGGAGCATTGTGATGAGAAGGCCATGGAGCATTCTGATGACATGGGTCATGGAGCTTTGTGAAGACAAGCGCATGTAGCAATGTGATGAGAGTATTCATGGAGCATTGTGATGACAATGACATTGAGCATTGTGATGCCAAGGGTCATGGATATTTGTGATGACAAACGACATGGAGCATTTTGATGGCAAGGGCGTTGTGCATTGTGATGAGAAAGGCAGGGAGCATTCTGATGTCAGGGTCATGGAGCAATTTGATGAAAACTGTCATGGAACATTTTGATGACAGGTGTTATGGAACATTGTGATGTCAGGGGTCATCGAACATTATGATGATATGTGCATGTAGCATTGTGATGACAGGAGTCATGGAATATTGTGATGACTGGGGTGAGGGAGTATTGTGACAAATAGTGATGTAGCATTGTGATATCAGTGGTGAGAGAGCATTTTGATGAGAAGTGCATGGAGCACTGTGATGACAAATTTTAAGGAGCATTGTGATGACAAGATTGTGGAGCACTGTGATGACAAGCGCATGGTGCACTGTGATGACGTGTCATGGAGCATTGTGCTGACAAGGGCATGGAGCATTGTGATGACAACGGTCAAAGAATATTGTGATGAAATGTTCATGGAGCACTGTGGTTAAAAATGTCACAGAGACTGTTGATGACGAGGGCATGGACCACTGTGATGACAAAAGTTATGAAACATTGTGATGACTGGAGTAACGGAGCACTGTGGTGACAGGGGTCATGGAGCATTGTGATAACAACGGCATGGATCATTGTGATGACAAGGGCAAGGAACATTGGTCTAATAAGTTTCATGGATTAGTGCAATGACAGTTGGAATGGTGCATTGTGATGACAAGGGCATGGATCATTGTGATGACCAGGTCATGCAGTATTGTGAAGACAGGTGTCAGGGAGCATTGTGCTGACATATGTAATGGTCCATTGTGATGACAATGGCATTGAACACTGTGATGCCAAGTGTCATGGAGGATTTTGATGACAAAGGTAATGGAGCATTGTGATGACAATGGCTTGGAGCATAGTGATGACAAGTTTCAGGGAGCATTGTGCTGACAAGTGCATGGGGAATTGTGATGCCAAGGGTCAAGGAGAATTCTGATGACAAGCTTGTGGAGTATTTTGATGACAATGGCATGGAGCATTGTGATGAAAATGGCATGGGGCATTGTGATGAAAAAAGCATGGAGCCTTTTCGTGACAGGGTTCAAGGAGCATTCTGAGGACAAGTGTCAGTGAGCACTGTGATGAAAAGTGTATTGAGAATTGTGATGACAAAGGTCATGGAGCATTGTGATGAAAAGGGCATGGAGTATTGTGATGACAGGCATCATGGAGTGTTGTGATGAAAGTGTTATGGAACACTGTGATCACAAGGGTTTGGATCACTGTGATGACAGAGGTCATGGATCATTTTGATTTCAAGGAGCATGGAGCACTGTGATGACAAGGTCATGAAGCAATGTAATCCCAAGGTTCATGGAGGATTGTGATGACAATGGTAATGGAGTATTGTGTTGACAAGCGCATAGAGCATTGTAATGACAAGGTCATGTAGCATTTTGCTGACAAAGGCATAGAGCATTGTAATGACAGGTGTCATGGAGCACTGTGATGACAAGCGTCACGGAGCATTATGAATACAGGGGTCATAGAGCATTGGGATGACAAGAGCATGGATCATTGTGATGACAGGAATCATGGAGCATTGTGATGACAGGGGTTATGGAGCATTGTGATAACAAGGGCATGGAGCATTGTGATGACAAGGGCATGGAGCATTGTGATGACAAGTGTATTGAGCATTGTGATGACAAAGATTAGGGAGCATTGTGATCAGAAGACCAAGGATAATTGTGATGATGATCGTCATGGGGTGTGGTGATGATAAATATTATGGAACATTGTGATCACAAGGGTTTGGAGCATTATGATGACAGAGGTCACGGAGACTTTTGATTTCATTGTAATGAAAATAGCCAGAAGCATTATGATAATGGGCATGGTGCATTGTGATGACAGGGTTCATGGAGATTTGAGATGAAAAGGGGCATGGAGCATTGTGATTACAGGGGTCTTGTAGCATTGTGATGACAAGCGCACAGAGCATTGTAATGACAAGATCATGTAGAATTTTGCAGACAAATGCATGGAGCACTGTGATGACAGGCATCATGGAGCACTGTGATGACATGTGTCACGGAGCATTGTGAATACAAGGGTCATGGATCATTGTGATGACAAGGATCATGGAGCATTGCGCTGGAAATGTTCATGGAGCATTGTGATGACAGGGGTCATGGAGCATTGTGATGACAGAGGTCAAGGAGAATTTTGATTTCATTGTGCTGACAATAACCGGAAGCATTATGATGATGGGCATGATGCATTGTGATGACAGGGTTCATGGAGCATTGAGATGAAAAGGGGCATGGAGCATTTTGATTACAGGGGGCTTGGAGCATTGTGATGACAAGGGCATGGAGCATTTTGATGAGAAGGATATGGAACATTCTGATGACATGTGTCATGGTGCTTTGTGATGACAAGGGCATGGAGCATTGTGATTAGAGGGGTCTTGGTGCATTGTGATGATAAGGGTCATGGAGCTTTGTGATGAAAAGGCCGTGGAACATTGTGATGGCAGGGGTCAAGGAGCATTGTTATGACAGGGGTTATGGAGCATTGTGATGAGAACGGAATGGAGCATTGGGATTACATGTTTTATGGAGCCTTGCGATGACAAATCTGTGGACCGTTGGGATAAAAAGCGCGTGGTACATTGTGATGACAAGGGTCATGGAGCATTTTTCTGACAAAGGCATGGAGCACTGTGATGACAAGGGTCACGGAGCATTGTGATGAAAAGTTCATGAAGCATTGTGGTTAAAAATGTCACAAAGCCTTGTGATGACACGGACATGGACCATTGTAATGACTAATGTTATGAAGCATTGTGATGACTGGAGTCACGGAGCATTGTGATGACAGGGTCATGAGCATTGTGATGACAAGGGCATGGAGCATTGTGCTGAGAAAGGCGTAGATCATTGTGATGACAAGTGTCAAAGAGCATTGTGATGAAAAGTTCATGGAGCATTGTGGTTAAAAATGTCACAGAGACTGTTGATGAGGAGGTAATGGACCATTGTGATGACAAAGGTCATGAAGCATTGTGATGACTGGAGTCACGGAGCATGGTGATGACAGGGGTCATGGAGCATTGTGATAACAAGGGCATGGAGCATTGTGATGACAAGGGCATGGAGCATTGGTCTAATATGTTTCATGGATTATTGCGATGACATTTGGAATGGCGCATTGTGATGACAAGGGCATGGAGCATTGTGATGACCAGGTCATGCAGTATTGTGAAGAGAAGTGTCAGGGAGCATTGTGATGACATATGTAATGGCCCATTGTGATAAAAATGGCATGGAGCATTGTGATGCCACGTTTCATTAAAGATTCTGATGACAAAGGTAATGGAGCACTGTTATGACAATGGCTTGGAGCATTGTGATGACAAGGGTCAGGGAGCATTCTGATGACAAGCTTGTGGAGTATTTTGATGACAATGGCATGGAGCATTGTGATGAAAACGGCATGGGGCAATGTGATGAAAAAGGCATGCAGCCTTTTCGTGGCAGGGTTCAAGGAGCATTCTGACGACAAGTGTCAGGGAGCATTGTGATGACAAGTGTATTGAGAATTGTGATGACAAAAGTCATGGAGCATGGTGATGAGAAGGCCATGGATAATTGTGATGATGATCGTCATGGGGTGTTCTGATTATAAGTGTTATGGAACATTGTGATCACAAGGCTTTGAAGCATTATGATGACAGAGGTCATGGAGAATTTTGATTTCATCGTGATGACAATAGCCTGAAGCATTATGATGATGAGCATGGAGCATTTTGATTACAGGGCTCTTGGAGCATTGTGATGACAAGCGCATAGAGCATTGTAATAAAAATTTCATGTAGAATTTTCCTGAAAATGGCATGGAGCATTGTGATGACAGGTGTCATGGAGAACTGTGACACAATTGTCACGGAGCATTTTGAATACAGAGGTCATGGATCATTGGGATAACAAGTGCATGGATCACTGTGATGACTAGGGTTATGGAGCATTGGGCTGAAAATGTTCATGGAGTATTGTGATGACAGGGGTCATGGAGCATTTTGATTACAGGGGTCTTGGAGCACTGTGATGACAAGAGTCCCGGATCATTGTGTTGTCACGTGTCATGGAGTGTTGTGATGGCAGGGTTCATGGAGCATTGAGATGAAAAGTGGCATGGAGCACTGTGTTTACAGGGGTTTTGGAGCACTGTGATGACAAGGGTATGCGGCATTTTGATGAGACGGCCATGGAACATTCTGATGACATGTGTCATGGAGCTTTGTGATGACAACGGCATGGAGCATTGTGATTAAAGGGGTCTTGGAGCATTGTGATGAAAAGTGTCATGGAGCCTTGTGATGACAAGGCCGTGGAACATTGTGATGGCACGGGTCATGGAACATTGTTATGACAGGTGTAATGGAGCATAGTGATGAGAAGGGCATGCAACATTGTGATTACAATTTTTATGGAGCATGGTGATGACAAATTTTTGGACCGTTGGGATGAAAAGCGCGTGGCACATTGGGATGACAATGGTCATGGAGCATTTTAATGACAAAGGCATGGAGCATTGTGATGACAAGGGTCACGGAACATTGTGATGAAATGTTCATGGAGCATTGTGGATACAAAGGTAACCGAGCCTTGTGATGACTTGGGCATGGACCACTGTGATGACAAATATTATGAAGCACTGTGATGACTGGAGGCACAGAGCATTGTGATGACAAGGTCCTGGAGCATTGTGATGAGATGACCATGGAGACTTGTGATGACAAGTCTCATGGAGCATTCTGATGAAAAGAGGCAAGGAGCATGGTGATTACAGGGGTCTTGGAGCATTGTGATGACAAGGGCAAGGAGCACTGTGAGGAGAAGGCCATGGACCATTCAGATGACATACGTCATGGAGCATTGTGCTGAGAAAGGCATAGAGCATTGTGATGACAGGGGATAAAGAGCATTGTGAAGAAAAGTTCATGGAGCATTGTGGTTAAAAAGGTCACAGAGACTCTTGATGATGAGGGCATGGACCATTGTGATGACAAAGTCATGGAGCATTGTGATGACTTGAGTCATGGAGCATTGTGATGACAGGGGTCATGGAGCATTGTGATAACAAGGGCATGGAGCATTGTGATGACAATGGCATGGAGCATTGTGATGCCAAGTGTCATGGAGGATTCTGAAGACAAAGGTAATGGAGCATTGTGATGACAATGGCTTGGAGCATTGTGATGACAAGGTTCAGGGAACATTGTGCTGACAAGTGCATGGAGAATTGTGATGACAAGGGTCATGGAGCATTCTGCTGACAAGCTTGTGGAGTATTTTGATGACAATGGCATGCAGCATTGTGATGAAAACCGCATGGGGCATTATGATGAATAAAGCATGGAGACTTTTCATTAGAGGTTTCAAGGAGCATTCTGACGACAAACGTCAGGGAGCATTGTGATGACAATATATTGAGAACTGTGATGACAAAGGTCATGGAGCACTGTGATGAAAAGGGCATGGAGTATTGTGATGACAGGCATCATGGAGCGTTGTGATGACAAGTGCTATGGAACATTGTGATCACAAGGGTTTGGAGCATTGTGATGACAGAGGTCATGGATCATTTTGATTTCAAGGAGCATGGAACACTGTGATGACAAGGGCATGAAGCAATGTAATCCCAAGGTTCATGGAGGATTGTGATGATAATGGTAATGGAGTATTGTGATGACAAGCGCATAGAGCATTGTAATGACAAGGTCATGTAGCATTCTGCTGACAAAGGCATGAAGCATTGTGATGCCAGGTGTCATGGAGCACTGTAATGACAAGCGTCACGGAGCATTGTGAATACAGGGGTCATGGAGAATTGGGATGACAAGGGCATGGATCATTGTGATGACAATGGTCATGGAGCATTGGGCTGAAAATGTTCATGGAGTATTGTGATGACAGGGTTCATGGAGCATTGTGATGACTAGGGAATGGAGCATTGTGATGACAAGAGTCCCGGATCATTGTGTTGTCGGGTGTCATGGAGTGCTGTGATGACAGTGGTCATGGAGCATTGTGATGATATTTGTCATGGAACATTGTGATGAGAAGGTCATGGAGTATTTGGCTGAAAATATTCATGGAGTATTGTGATGACAGTGGTCATGGAACATTGTGATGACAAGGGAATGGAACATGGTGATGACAGGGGTCATGGAACATTTTGATTACAGGGGTGAGGGAGGATTGTGATGACTAGTGAGGGAACATGGTTATATCTCAGGTGAGAGAGCATTTGGATGAGAAGAGCATGGAGCATTGTGATTACAAGGTTTATGGAACATAGCGATGACAAGGTTTCGTATCATTGTGATGGAAAGCCTGTGGCACATTTTGATGACAAGGGTCATGGAGCATTTTTCTGACAAAGGCATGGAGCACTGTGATGACAATTGTCACCGAGCACTGTGTTGAAATGTTCATGGAGCATTCTGGTTACAAAGGTAAGAGAGACTTGTGATGACGTGGGCATGGACCGTTGTGATGACAAACCTTATGAAGCATTGTGATGACTGGAGTCACGGAGCATTGTGTTGACAGGGTTCATGGAGCATTGTGATGACAAGGGCATGGAGCATTGTGATGACAAAGTCATGGAGTATTGTGAAGACAGGTGTCAGGGAGCATTTTGATGACATATGTCATGGTCCATTTCGAGGACAATGGCATGGTGCATTGTGATGCCAAATGTAATGGAGGATTGAGATGACAAATATGATGGAGCATTGTGATGACTAGGGCTTGGAGCATTATGATGACAAGGGCCATTGAGAATTTTCATGACAATGTCGTGAAGCATTGTGATGACAAGGTCCTTGAACATTGTGATGAGAAAACCATGGAGCCTTGTGATGACAGGTCTCATGGAGCATACTGATGAAAAGGGGCATGGAGCATTCTGATGACAGGGGTCTTGGAACATTGTGATAGCAAGGGCATGGAGCATTGTGATGACAAGGGCATGGAGCATTGGTATAATAAGTTTTATGGATTATTGTGATGACAGTTGGAATGGCGCATTGTGATGACAGTGGTCATGGAGCATTGTGTTGATACTGGTCATGGAGCATTGTGACGAGAAGGTAATGGAGCACTGGGTTGAAAATGTTCATGGATTATTGTGATGACAAGTGTCATGGAGCATTGTGATGACAAGGGAATGGAGCATGGTGATGACACGGTCCTGGAGCATTGTGATGAGATGACGATGGAGACTTGTGATGACAATTCTCATGGAGCATTCTGATGAAAAGGGGCATGGAGCATTTTGATTACAGGGGTCTTGGAGCATTGTGATGACAAGGGCATGGAGCATTGTGAGTAGAAGGCCATGGAACGTTCTGATGGCATGCATCATGGAGATTTGTGATGACAAGGGCATGGAGCATTGTGATTACAGGGGTCTTGGAGCATTGTGATGACAAGGGTCATGGAGCCTTTTGATGGCAAGGCCGTGGAACATTGTGATGGCAGGGGTCATAGAGCATAGTTATGACAGTGGTAATGGAGCATTGTGATGAGAAGGGCATTGACCATTGGTCTGAAATGTTTCATGGATTATTGTGATGAGAGTGGGCATGGAGCATTGTGATGAAAAGGGCACGGTACACTGTGATACATGGGTCATGGAGGTTTGTAATGACAAGGGCATGGAGCATTGTGATGAGAAATGCATCGAGCATTGTGATGACAAGTGTCATTCAGCTTTGTGATGACAAAGGCATGGAGCAATGTGATGAGAGGGTTCATGGAGCATTGTGATGACAATGACATGGAGCATTGTGATGCCAAGGGTCATGGAGCTTTGTGATGACAAAGGTCATGGAGCATTTTGATGACAAGTGTGTGGTGCATTGTGATGAGAATTGCAGGGAGCATTTTGATGACAGAGTCATGCAGCAATTTGATGAAAAGTGTAATGGAATATTTTGATGACAGGGGTTATAGAACATTTTGATGTCAGGGGTCAAGGAACATTGTGCTGATAAGGGGATGTAGCATTGTGATGATAGGGGTCATGGAACATTGTGATAACAGGGGTGAGGGAGGATTGTGATGACTAGTGATGGAACAATGTGATATCTCATGTGAGAGAGCATTTGGATGAGAAGTGCATAGAGCATTCTGATTACAAGTTTTAGGGAGCATAGCGATGACAAGGTTGTGGATCATTGTGATGAAAAGCGCACGGCATATTGTGATGACAAGGATCATGGAGCATTGTTCTGACAAAGGCATGGAGCATTGTGATGACAAGGGTCACGGAGCATTGTTATGAAAAGGGCATGTAATATTGTGATGACAGGCATCATGGAGCGTTGTGATGACAAGTGTTATGGAACATTGTGATCACAAGGGTTTGAAGAATTGTGATGCCAGAGGTCATGGATCATTTTGATTTCAAGGATCATGGAGCATTGTGATGACAAGGGCATGAAGCAATGTGATTCCAAGGTTCATGGAGGATTGTGATGAAAATGTTAATGGAGTACTGTGATGACAAGCACATAGAGCATTGTAATGAAAAGCTCATGTAGCATTTTCCTGACAAAGGCATGGAGCATTGTGATGACCGGTGTGATGGAGCACTGGGATGACAAGCGTCACGGAGCATTGTGAATAGAGGGGTCATGGAGCATTGTGATGACAAGGGCATGGAGCATTGTGATGACACGGGCATGAAACATTGGTCTGACATGTTGCTTAGATTATTGTGATGACTGTGGACATGGTGCATTGTGATGACAAGGGCATGGAGCATTGTGATGAGAATGTCATGGAATATGGTGAAGACAGATGTTAGGGAGCATTGTGATGACATATGTCATGGTCCATTGCGATGACAGTGTAATGGAGCATTGTGATGCGAAATGTAATGAAGGATTGTGATGGAAAATATAATGGAGCATTGTGATGACTAGGGCTTGGAGCATTATGATGACAAGCGCCATTGAGAATTTTCATAACAAGTCATGAAGCATTGTGATAAAAAGGTCCTGGAGCATTTTGATGAGAAAATCATGGAGCCTTGTGATGACAAATCTCACGGAGCATACTGAAGAAAAGGGGCATGGACCACTGTGATTACATGCGTCTAGGAACATTGTGATGACAAGGGCATGGAGCATTGTGATGAGAATGTCATGGAATATGGTGAAGACAGATGTCAGGGAGCATTGTGATGACATATGTAATGGCCCATTGTGATGACAATGGCATAGAGCATTGTGATGCCGTGTCATGGAGGATTCTGATGACAAAGGTAATGGAGTTTTGTGATGACAATGGCTTGGAGCATTGTGATGACAAGGGTCAGGGAGCATCGTGCTGACAAGTGCATGGAGAATTGTGATGACAAGGGTCATGGAGCATTCTGATGACAAGCTTGTGGAGTATTTTGATGACAATAGCATGGGGCCTTGTGATGAAAAAGGCATGGAGACATTTCGTGACAGGGTTCAAGGAGCATTCTAATGATAAGTGTCAGGGAGCATTGTGATGACAAGTGTATTGAGAATTGTGATGACAAAGTCATGGAGCATTGTGATGAAAAGGGCATGGAGTATTGTGATGAGAGGCATCATGGAGCATTGTGATGACAAGTGTTATGGAACATTGTGATCACAAGTGTTTGGAGCATTGTGATGACAGAGGTCATGGATCATTTTGATTTCAAGTAGCATGGAGCATTGTGATGGCAAGGGCATGAAGCAATGTGATCCCAAATTTCATGGATCATTGTGATGACAAGGTTCATGGAGCATTGGGCTGAAAATATTCATGGAGTATTTTGATGACAGGGGTCATGGAGCATTGTGATGGCTAGGGAATGGAGCATTGTGATGACAAAAGTCCCAGATCATTGTGTTGTCAGGTGTCATGGAGTGTTGTGACGACAGTGGTCATGGACCATTGTGATGATATTGGTCATGGAGCATGGTGATGAGAAGGTCATGGAGCATTGGGGTAAAAACGTTCATGGAGTATTGCGATGTAAAGGGTCAAAGAGCATTGTGGTGAAAAGTTCATGGAGCATTGTGCTTAAGAAGGTCACAGACACTGTTGATGATGAGGGCATGGACCATTGTGATGACAAAGGTCATGATGCATTGTGATGACTGGAATCACGGAACATTGTGATGACACGGGTCATGGAGCACTGTGATAACAAGGGCATGGAGCATAGTGATGACAAGGGCATGGAGCATTGGTCTAATAAGTTTCATGAATTATTGCGATGAGAGTTGGAATGGCGATTTGTGATGAAAAGGGCATAGAGCATTGTGATGACCAGGTCATGCAGTATTGTAAAGAGAGGTGTCAGGGCACATTGTGATGACATATGTAATGGCCCATTGTGATGACAATGGCATGGAGAATTGTGATGCAAAGTGTCATGGAGGATTCTGATGACAAATGTAATGGAGCATTGTGATGACTTGGCTTGGAACATTGTGATGACAAGTGTCAGTGAGCATTTTGCTGACAAGTGCATAGAGAATTATGATGACAAGAGTCATGTAGCATTCTGATGACAAGCTTTGGAGTATTTTGATGACAATGACTTGGAACATTGTGATGAAAACGGCATGGGGCATTGTGATGAAAAAGTCATGGAACCTTTCGTGACATGGTTCAAGGAGCATTCTGATGACAAGTGTCATGGAGCATTGTGATGAAAAGTGTATTGCGAATTGTGATGAAAAAGGTCATGGTGCATTGTGATGAAAAGTGCATGGAGTATTGTGATGACAGGCATTATGGAGTGTTGTGATGACAAGTGTTATGGAACATTGTTATCACAATGGTTTGGAGTATTGCGATGAGAGAGGTCATGGATCATTTTGATTTCAAGGAGCATGGAGCATTGTGATGACAAGGGCATGAAGCAATGTGATCCCAAGTATCATGGAGGATTGTGATGACAATGGTAATGGAGTATTGTGATGACAAGCGCATAGAGCATTGTAATGACAGGGTCATGTAGCATTTTGCTGACAAAGGCATGGAGCATTGTGATGACAGGTGTCATGGAGCACTGTGAAGACAAGTGTCAAGGAGCATTGTGAATACAGGGGTCATGGAACATTGGGATGAAAAGGGCATGGATCTTTGTGATGACAAGTGTCATGGAGCATTGGGCTGAAAATGTTCATGGAGTATTGTGATGACAGGGTTCATGGAGCATTGAGATGAAAAGGGGCTTGGAGCATTGTGATTACAGTGATGTGGTAGCATTGTGATGACAAGGGCATGGAGCATTTTGATGAGAAGGCCATGGAACATTCTGATGACATGTGTGATGGAGCTTTGTGATGACTAGGGCATTGAGCGTTGTGATTATGTGGTCTTGGAGCATTGTGATGACAAGGGTCATGGAGCCTTGTGATGACAAGGCCGTGGAACATTCTGATGGCAGGGTTCATGGAGCATTGTTATGACAGGGGTAATGGAGCATTGTGATTACAAGGTTTAGGGAGCATTGCGATGACAAATTTGTGGACCGTTGGGATGAAAAGCGTGTGGCACATTGTGATGACAAGTGTCATGGAGCATTTTTCTGACAAAGGCATGGAGCATTTTGATGACAAGGGTCACGGAGCATTGTGATGAAATGTTCATGGAGCATTGTGGTTACAAAGGTAACAGAGCCTTGTGATGACGCGGGCATCGAACTTTGTGATGACAAATGTTATGAAGAACTGTGATGACTGGAGTCAAGGAGCACTGTGATGACAGGGGTCATGGAGCATTGTGATGACAAGGGCATGGAGCATTGTGCTGAGAAAGGCATAGAGCTTTGTGATGACAAGTGTTAAAGAGCATTGTGATGAAATGTTCATGGAGCATTGTGGTTAAAAAGGTCACAGAGACTGTTGATGATGAGGGCATGGACAATTGTGATTACAAAGGTCATGGAGCATTGTGATGACTGGAGTCACGGAGTATTGTGATGACAGGGGTCATGGAGCATTGTGATAACAAGGGCATGGAGCATTGTTATGACACTGGCATGGATCATGGGTCTAATACGTTTCATGGATTATTGTGATGACAGTTCGAATGGCGCATTGTAATGACATGGGCAAGGAGCATTGTGATGACCAGGTCATGCAGTATTGTAAACAGAGATGTCAGGGAGCATTGTGATGACATATGTAATGGCCCATTGTGATGACAATGGCATGGAGCATTGTGATGCCAAGTGTCATGGAGGATTCTGATGACAAAGGTAATGGAGCATTGTGATGACAATGGCTAGGAGCATTGTGAAGACAAGGGTCAGGGAGCATTGTGCTGACAAGTGCATGGATCATTGTGATGACATGGGTCATGGAGCATTGTGATGAGTAGGGAATGTAGCATTGTGATGAGAAGACCATGGAAAATTGTGATGACGAGCGTCATGGGGCATTGTGATGACAAGTTTTATGGAATATTGTGATCACAAGGTTTTGGAGCATTGTTATGACAGAGGTCATGGAGCAATTTGATTTCATTGTGATGACAATAGCATGAAGCATTATGATGATGGGCATGGTGCATGGTGATGACAGGGTTCATGGATCATTGAGATGAAAAGGGGCATAGAGCATTGTGATTAGAGCGTTCTTGGAGCATTGTGATGAGAAGGGTCATGGAGCCTTGTGATGACAAAGCCATGGAACATCGTGATGGCAGAGGTCATGGAACATTGTTATGACAGTGGTAATGGAGCATTGTGATGGCAAGGGCATGGATCATTGTGATGAGAAGGCCATGGAGCATTCTGATGACATGTGTCATGGAGCTTTGTGAAGACAAGGGCATGGAGCAATGTGATGAGAGCGTGCATGGAGCATTCTGATGACAATGACATGGAGCATTGTGATGCCAAGGGTCATGGATCTTTGTGATGACAAAGGTCATGGAGCATTTTGATGGCAAGGGCGTTGTGCATTGTGATGAGAAAGGCAGGGAACATTCTGATGACAGGGTCTTTGAGCAATTTGATGAAAAGTGTCATGGAACATTTTGATGACAGGTGTTATGGAACATTGTGATGTCAGGGGTCATCGAACATTGTGATGATAACTGCATGTAGCATTGTGATGACAGGAGTGACGGAGTATTGTGACAAATAGTGATGTAGCATTGTGATATCAGTGGTGAGAGAGCATTTTGATGAGAAGTGCATGGAGCATAGTGATGACAAATTTTATGGAGCATTGTGATGACAAGATTGTGGAGCACTGTGATGAACAGCACATGGTGCCTTGTGATGACATGTGTCATGGAGCATTGTGCTTCCAAGCGCATGGAGCATTGTGATGACAAGGGTCAAAGAGCATTGTGATGAAAAGTTCATGGAGCATTGTGGTTAAAAAGGTCACAGAGACTGTTGATGACCAGGGCATTGACCATTGTGATGACAAAGGTCATGAAGCATTGTGATGATTGGAGTCTCGGAGCATTGTGATGACAGGGGTCATAGAGCATTGTGATGAGTAGGTCGTGGAGCATTGGGCTGAAAATGTTAATGGACTACTGTGATGACAGGGGTCATGGAGCATTGTGATGACAAGGGAATTTAGCATGGTGATGACAAGGTCCTGGAGCATTGTGAGGAGAAGACCATGGAGACTTGTGATGACAAGTCTCATGGAGCATTCTGATGAAAAGGGGCATGGAGCATTGTGATTACAGGTGTCTTGGAGCATTGTGATGACAAGGGCATGGAACATTATGATGAGAAGGCCATGAAGCATTCTGATGACATGCGTCATGGAGCTTTTTGATGACAAGGACATGGATCATTGTGATTACAGGGATCTTGGAGCATTGTGATGAAAACGGCATGGATTATTGTGATGACAAAGTCATGGAGCCTTGTCATGACAGGGTTCAAGGAGCATACTGACGAAAAGTGTCAGGGAGCCTTGTGATGAGAAGTGTATTGAGCATTGTGATGACAAAGATCATGGAGCATTTTGAAGAGAAGACCATGGATAATTGTGATGATGAGCGTCATTGGGTGTTGTGATGATAAGTGTTATGGAACATAGTGATCACAAGTGTTTGGAGCATTATGATGACAGAGGTCATGGAGAATACTGATTTCATTTTGATGACAATAGCCTGAAGCATTATGATGATGGGCATGGTGCATTGTGATGGCAGGGTTCATGGAGCATTGAGATGAAAAGGGGCATGGAGCATTGTGTTTACAAAGGTCTTGGAGCATTGTGATGACAAGGGCATGGAGCATTGTGATGAGAAGGCCATGGAACTTTCTGATGACATGCGTCATGGAGCTTTGTGATGACAAGAGCAAGGAGCATTGTGATAACTGGGGCCTTCAGCATTGTGATGACAAGTGTCATGGAACCTTGTGATGACTAGGCCGTGGAACATTGTGATGGCAGGGGTCATGGTGCATTGTTATGAAAGAGGTAATGGAGCATTGTGATGAGAAGGGCATGGAACATTTGTCTGAAATGTTTCATGGATTATTGTGAGGAGAGTGGGCATGGACCATTGTGATGACAAGGGTACGGAACACTATGATACATGGGCCATGCAGGATTGTAATGACAAGGGAATGGAGCATTGCGATGAGAAGGGCATGGAGCATTGTGATGACAAGTGTCATGGAGCTTTGTGATGACAAGGGGATTGAGCAATGTTATGAGAGGGTTCATGGAGCATTGTGATGACAATGACATGGAGCACTGTGATGCCAAGGGTCATGGAGTTTTGTGATGACAAGTCATGGAGCATTTTGATGACAAGGGCATGGTGCATTGTGATGAGAATTGCAGGGATCATTTTGATGACCGGGCCATGCAGCAATTTGATGAAAAGTGTAATGGAATATTTTAATGGCAGGTGTTATAGAACATTGTGATGTCAGGGGTCTTGGAGCATTGGGATGAAAAGGATCATGGAGCATTTTGATGACAGGGGTTATGGAACATTGTGATGTCAGGGGTCATGGAACATTGTGATGATAAGGGGATGTAGAAGTGTGATGACAGGGTCATGGAACATTGTGATTACAGGGGTGAGGGTGTATAGTGATGACTAGTCATGGAACACTGTGATATATCTGGTGAGAGAGCATTTGGATGAGAAGTGCATGGACCAGTGTGATTACAAGGTTTATGGAGCATTGCAATGACAAGGTTGTGGACCGTTGTGATGAAATGCGCGTGGCACATTGTGAAGACAATGGTCATGGAGCATTGTTCTGACAAAGACATGGAGCATTGTGATAACAAGGGTCACTGTGAATTGTAATGAAAAGTTCATGGAGCATTGTGGTTACAAAGGTCACAGAACCTTGTGATGACACGGGCATGGATTATTGTGATGACAAACGTTATGAAGCATTGTGATGACTGGAGTCACTGAGCATTGTGATGAGAGGGGTCATGGAGCATTGTGATGACATGTGTCATGGAGCATTGTGCTGACAAGCGCATGGAGCATTGTGATGACAAGGGTCATGGAGCATTGTGCTGAGAAAGGCATAGAGCATTGTGATGACAAGGGTCAAAGAGCATTGTGATGAAAAGTTCATAGATCATTTTGGTTAAAAAGCTCACAGAGATTGATGATGACGAGGGCATGGCCCATTGTGGTGACAAAGGTCATGAAGCATTGTTATGACTGGAGTCACAGAGCATTGTGATGGCAGGTGTCATGGAGCATTGTGATAACAAGGGCATGGAGCATTGTGATGACCAGGGCAAGGAGCATTGGTCTAATAAGTTTCATGGATTATTGCGATGACAGTTGGAATGGCGCATTGTGATGACAAGGGCATGGAGCATTGTGATGGCCAGGTCATGCAGTACTGTGAAGACAGGTGTCAGGGAGCATTGTGATGACATATGTAATGGCCCATTATGATGACAATGGCATGGAGCATTGGGATGCCAAGTGTCATGGAGGATTCTGATGGCAAAGGTAATGGAGCATTGTGATGACAATGGCTTGGAGCATTGTGATGACAAGGGTCAGGGAGCATTGTGCTGACAAGTGCATGGAGAAATGTGATGACAAGGGTCATGGAGCGTTCTGATGACAAGTTTGTGGAGTATTTTGATGGCAATGGCATGGAGCATTGTGATGAAAACAGCATGGGGCATTGTGATGTAAAAGGCATGGAGCCTTTTCCTGACAGGGTTCAAGGAGCATACTGATGACAAGTGTCTGGGAGCCTTGTGATGACAAGTGTATTGAGAATTGTGATGACAAAGGTCATGAAGCATTGTGATGAAAAGAGCATGGAGTATTGTGATGACAGTCATCATGGAGCGTTGTGATGACAAGTGTTATGGAACATTGTGATCACAAGGGTTTGGAGCATTGTGATGACAGAGGTCATGGATCATTTTGATTTCAAGGAGCATTGAGCATTGTGAGGACGAGGGCATGAAGCAATGTGATCCCAAGATTCATGGAGGATTGTGATGACAATGGAAATGGAGTATTGTGATGAGAAGCGCATATAGCATTGTAATGACAAGGTCATGTAGCATTTTGCTGACAAAGGCATGGAGCATTGTGATGACATGTGTCATGGAGCACTGTGATGACAAGCGTCACGGAGCATTGTGAATACAGGGGTCATGGAGCATTGGGATGACAAGGGCATGGATCATTTTGATGACAATTTTCATGGAGCACTGGGCTGATAATGTTCATGGAGTGTTGTGATGACAGGTGTCATGGAGCATTTTGATGACTATGGAATGGAGCATTGTGATGACAAGAGTCGCGGATCATTGTGTTGCCGGGTGTCATGGAGTGTTGTGATGACAGTGGACATGGAGCATTGTGATGATATTGGCCATGGAGCATTGTGATGAATAGGTCTTGGAGCATTGGGCTGAAAATATTCATGGATTATTGTGATGACATGGGTCATGGAGCATTGTGATGAGAAGGGAATGGAGCATGGTGAGGACAAGGTCCAGGAGCATTGTGATGAGAAGACCATGGAGACTTGTCATGACAAGTCTCATGGAGCATTCTGATGAAAAAGGGCATGGAGCATAGTGATTACAGGGATCTTGGAGCATTGTGAGGACTAGGGCATGGAACACTGTGATACATGTGTCATGGGTCATGGAGGATTGTGATGACAAGTCATGGAGCATTGTGATGACAAGGGCATGGAGCATTGTGATGACAGGAGCATGAAGCATTTGTCTGACAAGATTCATAGATTATTGTGATGACAGTGGACATGGTGCATTGTGATGTCAAGGGCATGGATCATTGTGTAGAGAAGGTCATGGTGTATTGTGAAGACAGGTGTCAGGGAGCATTGTGATGACATATGTCATGGTCCATTGCGATGACAATGGCAGGGATTATAGTGATGCCAAATGAAATGGAGAATTGTGATGACAAATATAATGGAGCATCGTGATGACTATAGCTTGGAGTATTATGATGACAATGGCCATTGAGAATTTTCATGACAATTTCGTGAAGCATTGTGATGACAAGTTCCTTGAGCATTGTGATGAAAAAACCATGGAACCTTGTGATGACAAGTCTCATGGATCATACTGATGAAAAGGTTCTTGGAACATTGTGATGACAAGGGCATGAAGCATTGTGAGGAGAAGGCCAAGGAGCATTCTGATGGCATGCGTCATCGACCTTTGTGATGACATGGGCATGGAGCATTGTGATTACATGAGTCTTGGAGCATTGTGATGAAAATGGCATGGATCATTGAGATGAAATAGGCATGGAGCCTTGTCATGACAGGGTTCAAGGAGCATACAGACAACAAGTGTCAGGGAGCATTTTGATGACAAGTGTATTGAGCATTGTGATGACAATGGTCATGGAGCATTGTGATGAGAAGACCATGGATAATTGTGATGACGAGCGTCATGGAGCATTGTGATGACAAGTGTTATGGAATATTGTGATCACAAGGGTTTGGAGCATTGTTATGACAGAGGTCATGGAGCAATTTGATTTCATTGTGATGACAATAGCATGAAGCATTATGATGATGGGCATGGTGCATTCTGATGACAGGGTTCATGGGTCATTGAGATGAAAAGGGGCATAGAGCATTGTGATTACAGCGTTCTTGGAGCATTGTGATGAGAAGGGTCATGGAGCTTTGTGATGACAAGGCCATGGAACCTCGTGATGGCAGGGGTCATGGAGCATTGTTATGACAGTGGTAATGGAGCATTGTGATGGGAAGGGCATGGATCATTGTGATGAGTAGGCCATGGAGCATACTGATGACATGTGTCATGGAGGTTTGTGAAGACAAGGGCATGGAGCAATGTGATGAGAGCGTGCATGGAGCACTGTGATGACAATGACATGGAGCATTGTGATGCCAAGGGTCATGGATCTTTGTGATGACAAAGTCATGGAACATTTTGATGGCAAGGGCGTTGTGCATTGTGATGAGAAAGGCAGGGAACATTCTGATGACAGGTTCTTTGAGCAATTTGATGAAAAGTGTCATGGAACATTTGATGACAGGTGTTATGGAACATTGTGATGTCAGGGGTCATCGAACATTGTGATGATAAGTGCATGCAGCATTGTGATGATAGGAGTGACGGAGTATTGTGACAAATAGTGATGTAGCATTGTGATATCAGTGGTGAGAGAGCATTTTGATGAGAAGTGCATGGAGCATTGTGATGACAAATTTTATGGAGCATTGTGATGACAAGCACATTGTGCATTGTGATGACATGTGTCATGGAGGATTGTGCTGCCAAGCGCATGGAGCATTGTGATGACAAGGGTCAAAGAGCATTGTGATGAAAATTTCATGGAGTATTGTGGTTAAAATCGTCACAGAGACTGTTGATGACCAGGGCATGGACCATTGTGATGACAAAGGTCATGAAGCATTGTGATGATTGGAGTCACGGAGCATTGTGATGACAGGGGTCATGGAGCATTGTGATAACAAGGGCATGGAGCATTGTGATGACAAGGGCCTGGAACATTGGTCTAATAAGTTTCATGGATTATTGTGATGCCAGTTAAAATGGTGCATTGTGATGACCAGGCTATGCATTATTGTGAAGACAGGTGTCAGAGAGCATTGTGATGACATATGTAATGGCCCATTGTGATGACAATGGCATGGAGCATAGTTATGCCAAGTGTCATGGAGGATTCTGATGACAAAAGTAATGGAGCATTGTGATGACAATGGCTTGGAGCATTGTGATGACAAGGGTCAGGGAGCATTGTGCTGACAAGTGCATGGAGAATTGTAATGACAAGTGTCATGGAGCATTCTGATGACAAGCTTGTGGAGTATTTTGATGATAATGGCATGGATCATTTTGATGAAAACGGCATGGGGTTTGTGATAAAAAAGGCATGGAGACTTATCGTGACAGGGTTCAAGGAGCATTCTGATGACAAGTGTCAGGGAGCATTGTGATGACAAGTGTATTGAGAATTGTGATGACAAAGGTCATGGAGCATTGTGATGAAAAGAGCATGGAGTATAGTGATGACAGGCATCATGGAGCATTGTGATGAGAAGTGTTATGGAACTTTGTGATCACAAGGGTTTGGAGTATTGTGATGACACAGGTCATGGATCATTTTGATTTCAAGGAGCAGGGAGCATTTTGATGACAAGGGCATGAAGCAATGGGATCCCAAGGTTCATGGAGGATTGTGATGACAATGGAAATGGAGTATTTTGATGACAAGCGCATAGAGCATTGTAATGGAAACGTCATGTAGCATTTTGCTGACAAAGGCATGGAGCATTGTGATGACATGTGTCATGGAGCACTGTGATGACAAGCGTCACGGAGCATTGTGAATACATGGGTCATGGAGCATTGGGATGACAAGGGCATGGATCATTGTGATGACAAGGGTCATGGAGCACTGAGCTGAAAATTTTCATGGACTGTTGTGATGACAGGGGTCATGGAGCATTGTGATGACTAGGGAATGGAGCATTGTGATGAAATGAGTCCCAGATCATTTTGTTGTCAGTTGTCATGGAGTGTTGTGATAACAGTGGTCATGGAGCATTGTGAAGATAGTGGCCATGGAGCATTGTGATGGGTAGGTCGTGGAGCATTGGGCTGAAAATGTTAATGGACTACTGTGATGACAGGTGTCATGGAGCATTGTGATCACAAGGGAATGGAGCATGGTGATGACAAGGTCCTGGAGCATTGTGAGAAGACCATGGAGACTTGTGATGACAAGTCTCATGGAGCATTCTGATGAAATGGGGGATGGAGCATTGTGATTACAGTTGTCTTGGAGCATTGTGATGACAAGGGCATGGAGCATTATGATGAGAAGGACATGAAGCATTCTGATGACATGCGTCATGGAGCTTTTTGATGACAAGGGCATGGATCATTGTGATTACAGGGATCTTGGAGCATTGTGATGAAAAGGGCATGGATTATTGTGATGACAAAGGCATGGAGCCTTGTCATGACAGGGTTCAAGGAGCATACTGACGACAAGTGTCAGGGAGCATGGTGATGACAAGTGTATTGAGCATTGTGATGATAAAGATCATGGAGCATTGTGAAGAGAAGACCATGGATAATTGTGATGATGAGCGTCATGGGGTGTTGTGATGATAAGTGTTATGGAACATTGTGATCACAAGTGTTTGGAGCATTATGATGACAGAGGTCATGGAGAATATTGATTTCATTGTGATGACAATAGCCTGAAGCATTATGATGATGGGCATGGTGCATTGTGATGGCATGGTTCATGGAGCATTGAGATGAAAAGGGGCATGGAGCATTGTGTTTACAAAGGTCTTGGAGCATTGTGATGACAAGGGCATGGAGCATTGTGAAGAGAAGGTCATGGAGTATTGTGAAGACAGGTGTCAGGGAACATTGTGATGACATAAGTCATGGTTCATTGCGATGACAATGGCATGGAGCATTGTGATACCGAATGTAATGGAGGATTGTGATGACAAATATAATGGAGCATTGTGATGATTAGCACTTGGAGCATTATGATGACAAGGGTCATTGAGAATTTTCATGACAATTTCGTGAAGCATTGTGATGACAAATTTCTGGAGCATTGTGATGACAAAATTATGGAGCCTTGTGATGACAAGTCTCATGGAGCATACTGATGAAAAGGGGCATGGAGCATTGTGATTACAGGGGTCTTGGAGCATTGTGATGACAAGGGTCACAGAGAATTGTGAAGAAATATTCATGGAGCATTGTGGTTACAAAGGTCAAAGAGCCTTGTGATGACGCGGGCATGGACCACTGTGATGACAAAGGTTATGAAGCATTTTGATGACTGGAGTCACGGAGCATTGTGATGACAGGGGTCATGGAGCATTGTGATGACAGGGGTCATGGAGCATTGTGATGACATGTGTCATGGAACATTGTGCTGACAAGCGCATGGAGCATTGTGATGACAAGGGACATGGAGCATTGTGCTGAGAAAGGCATAGAGCATTGTGATGACAAGGGTCAAAGAGCATTGTGATGAAAATTTCATGGAGCATTGTGGTTAAAAAGTCACAGAGACTGTTGATGACGAGGGCATGGACCATTGTGATGACAAAGGTCATGAAGCATTGTGATGACTGGAGTCATGGAGCATTGTGATGACAGGGGTCATGGAGCTTTGTGATAATAAGGGAATGGAGAATTTTGATGACAAGGGCATGGAACATTGGTCTAATAAGTTTCATGGATTATTGCGATGACAGTTGGAATGGCGCATTGTGATGACAGGGTCATGCAGTATTGTGAAGACAGGTGTCAGGGAGCATTGTGATGACATATGAAATGGCCTATTGTGATGACAATGGCATGGAGCATTTTGATGCCAAGTGTCATGGAGGATTCTGATGACAAAGGTAATGGAGAGTTGTAGTGACAATGGCTTGGAGCATTGTGATGACAAGTGTCAGGGAGCATTGTGCTGACAAGTGCATGGAGAATTGTGATGACAAGGGTCATGGAGCATTCTGATGAGAAGCTTCTCGAGTATTTTGATGACAAATTCATGGAGCATTGTGATGAAAACGCATGGGGTATTGTGATGAAAAAGGCATTGAGCCTTTTTGTGACAGGGTTCAAGGAGCATTCTGATGACAAATGTCAGGGAGCATTGTGATGACAAGTGTATTGAGCATTTTGATGACAAAGGTCATGGAGCATTGTGATGAAAAAGGCATGGAATATTGTGATGACAGGCATCATGGAGCGTTGTGATGACAAATGTTATGGAACATTGTGATCACAAGGGTTTTGAGCATTGTGATGACAGAGGTCATGGATCATTTTGATTTCAAGGAGCATGGAGCATTGTGATGACAAGGGCATGAGGCAATGTGATCCCAAGGTTCATGGAGGATGGTGATGACAATGGAAATGGAGTATTGTGATGACAAGTGCATAGAGCATTGTAATGACAAGGTCATGTAGCATTTTGCTGACAAAGGCATGGAGCATTGTGATGACAAGTGTCATGGAGCACTGTGATAACAGGCGTCACGGAGCATTGTGAATACAGGGGTCATGGAGCATTGGGATGAAAAGGGCATGGATCATTGTGATTACCAGGGTCATGGAGCACGGGGCTGAAATGTTCATGGAGTGTTGTGATGACAGGGGTCATGGAGCATTGTGATGACAAGAGTCCCGGATCATTGTGTTGTCAGGAGTAATGGAGTGTTTTGATGACAGTGGTCATGGAGCATTGTGATGATATTGGCCATGGAGCACTGTGATGTGTAGGTCGTGGAGCATTGGGCTGAATATGTTCATGGATTATTGTGATGATACGGGTCATGGAGCATTGTGATGACAAGGGAATGGAGCATGGTGATGACAAGGTCCTGGAGCATTGTGATGAGAAGACCATGGAGACTTGTGATGACAAGTCTCATGGAGCATTCTGATGAAAAGGGGCATGGAGCATTGTGATTACAGGGGTCTTGGAGCACTGTGATGACTAGGGCATGGGGCACTGTGATGAGAAGGCCATGGAGCTTTCTGATGACATGTGTCATGGAGTTTTGTGTTGACAAGGGCATGGAGCATTGTGATTACAGGGATCTTGGAGCATTGTTATGAAAACTGCACGGATCATTGTTATGAAAAAGGTATGGAGCCTTGTCATGACAGGCTTCAAGGAGCATACTGACGACTAGTGTCAGGGAGCATTGTGATGACAAGTGTATTGAGCATTGTGATGACAAAGATCATGGAGCATTGTGATAAGAAGACCATGGTTAATTGTTATGATGAGCGTCATGGTGTGTTGTGATGATAAGTGTTATGGAACATTGTGATCACAAGGGTTTGGAGCATTATGATGACAGAGGTCATGGAGATTACTGATTTCATTGTGATGACAATAGCCTGAAGCAATATGATGATGGGCATGGTGCATTGTGATGACGGGGTTCATGGAGCATTGAGATGAAAAGCGTCATGGAGCACTGTGATTACAGTGGTCTTGGAGCATTGTGATGACAAGGGCATGGAGCATTGTGATGAGAAGGCCATGGAACATACTGATGACATGCGTCATGGAGCTTTGTGATGACAAGGGCATGGAGCATTGTGATTACAAGGGTCTTCAGCATTGTGATAACAAGTCTCATGGAACCTTGTGATGACTATGCCGTGAAACATTGTGATGGCAGGGGTCATGGTGTATTGTTATGACAGAGGTAATGGAGCATTGTGATGAGAAGGGCATGGAACATTGGTCTAAAATGTTTCATGGATTATTGTGATGAGAGTGGTCATAGAGCATTGTGATGACAAGGGTACGGAACACTATGAGGCATAAGTCATGCAGGATTGTAATGACAAGGGCATGGAGCATTGGGATGACAAAGGTCATGAAGCATTGTGATGACTGGAGTCACGGAGCATTGTGATGAAAAGGGCATGGAGCATTGTGATGAGAAGGTCATGGTGTATTGTGACGACAGGTTTCAGGGAGAATTGTGATGACCTATGTCATGGTCCATTGCGATGACAATGGCATGGAGCATTGTGATGCCAAATGTAATGGAGGATTGTTATGACAAATATAATGGAACACTGTGATGACTAGCGCTTGGAGCATTATGATGACAAGGGCCATTGAGAATTTTCATGACAAGGTCGTGAGGCATTGTGATGACAAGTTCCTGGAGCATTGTGATGAGAAAACCATGTAGCCTTGTGATAACAAATCTCATGGAGCATACTGATGAAAAGGTTCATGGACCATTGTAATTACAGGGGTCTTAGAACATTGTGATGAAAAGGTCATGGGACCGGGCTTCCCTGGTGGCGCAGTGGTTGAGAGTCCGCCTGCCGATGCAGGGGACACGGGTTCGTGCCCCGATCCCGGAAGATCCCACATGCCGCGGAGCGGCTGGGCCCGTGAGCCATGGCCGCGGAGCCTGTGTGTCCGGAGCCTGTGCTCCGCAATGGGAGAGGCCACAGCAGTGAGAGGCCCGTGTACAGCAAAAAAAAAAAAAAAAAAAACAACAAAAAAAAAAAAACAAAAAGGTCATGGGACCTTGTTATGACAGGGTTCAAGGAGAGTACAGACAACAAGTGTCAGGGAGCATTTTGATGATAAGAGTACTGAGCATTGTGATGACAAAGGTCATGGAACATTGTGATGAGAAGACCATAGATAACTGTGATGACGAGCGTCATGGGGCATTGTGATGACAAGTGTTATGGAATATTGTGATCACAAGGGTTTGGAGCATTGTTATGACCGAGGTCATGGAGAATTTTGATTTCATTGTGATGACAATAGCATGAAGCATTAGGATGATGGGCATGGTGCATTGTGATGACAGGGTTCATGGATCATTGAGATGAAAAGGGGCATGGAACATTGTGATTACAGTGTTCTTGGAGCATTGTGATGAGAAGGGTCATGGAGCCTTGTGATGACATTGCCATGGAACATCGTGATGGCAGGGATCATGGAGCATTGTTATGACAGGGGTAATGTAGCATTGTGATGGCAAGGGCAAGGAGCTTTGTGATGAGAAAGCCATGGAGCTTTCTGATGACATGTGTCATGGAGCATTGTGATGACAAGTGTCACGGAGCATTGTGATGAAAAGTTCATTGAGAATTGTGGTTATAAAGGTCACAGAGACTTGGGATAACGCGGGCATGGACCATTGTGATGACAAACCTTATGAAGCCTTGTGATGACAGGTGACACGGAGCATTGTGATGACAGGGGTCATCGATAATGGTGATGACTAGGGAATGGAGCATAGTGATCACAAGAGTCCCGGATCATTGTGTTGTCAGGTGTCATGGAGTGTTGTGATGACAGTTGTCATGGTGCATTGTGAGGATATTGGACATGGAGCATTGTGATGAGAAGGTCATGGAGCATTTTGCTGATAATATTCATGGAGTATTGTGATGACAGTTGTCATGGTGCATTGTGATGATATTGGTCATGGAGCATTGTGATGAGAATGTCATGGAGCATTGTGCTGATAATATTCATTGAGTATTGTGATGACAAGGGTCATGGAGATTGGTGATGACAAGGTCCTGTAGCATTGTGATGAGAAGACCATGGAGGCTTGTGATGACAAGATTCATGGAGCATTCTAATGAAAAGGGGCATGGATCATTGTGATTACAGTGGTCTTGGAGCATCGTGATGACAAGGGCATGGAGCATTGTCATGAGACGGGCATGCAGCATTCTGATGACATGGGTCATGGAGCTTTGTGATGACAAGGGCATGGAGCATTGTGATTACAGGGGTCTTGGAGCATTGTGATGAAAAGGGCATGGATCATTGTGATGAAAAAGGCATGGAGCCTTGTCATGACAGGGTTCAAGGAGCATACTGACGACAAGTGTCAGGGAGCATTGTGATGACAAGTGTATTGAGCATTGTGATGACAAATGTCATGGAGCATTGTGATGAGAAGACCATGGATAATTGTGATGATGAGTGTCATGGTGTGTTGTGATGATAAGTGTTATGAAACATTGTGATCAAAAGGTTTTGGAGCATTATGATGACAGAGGTTATGGAGATTACTGATTTCACTGTGATGACAATAGCCTGAAGCATTATGATGATGGGCATGGTGCATTGTGATGACAGGGTTCATGGAGCATTGAGATGAAAAGGGTCATGGAGCAGTGTGATTACAGTGGTTTTGGAGCATTTTGATGACAAGGGCATGGAGCATTGTGATGAGAATGCCATGGAACATTCTGATGACATGCGTAATGGAGCTTTGTGATGACAAGGGCATGGAGCATTGTGATTACAGGGGTCTTGGAGCATTGTGATGACAAGGGTCATGGAGCCTTGTGATGACAAGGCCGTGGATCATTGTTATGGCAGGGTTCATGGAGCATTGTTATGACAGAGGTAATGGAGCATTGTGATTAGAAGGGCATTGAGCACTGGTCTGAAATGTTTGATGAATTATTGTGATGAGAAAGGGCATGGAGCATTGTGAAGACAATGGCACGGAACACTGTGATACATGGGTCATGGAGGATTGTAATGACAAGATCATGGATCATTGTGATGAGAAGGGCATCGAGCATTGTGATGAGAAGTGTCATGGAGCTTTGTGATGACAAGGGCATGGAGCAATGTGATGAGAGGGTTCATGGAGCATTGTGATGACAATGACATGGAGCATTGTGATGCCAAGGGTCATTGAGCTTTGTGATGACAAAGGTCATGGAGCATTTTGATGAGAAGGGTGTGGTGCATTGTGATGAGAAGGGCAGGGAGCATTTTGATGACAGGGTCATGCAGCAATTTGATGAAAAGTGTCATGGAACATTTTGATGACAGGGGTTATAGAACTTTGTGATGCCAGGGGTCATGGAGCTTTGGGATGAAAAGGGTCATGGAGCATTTCGATGACAGGGGTTATAGAACATTGTGATATCAGGTGTCATGGATCATTGTGACTACAGGGGTGAGGGAGTATTGTGATGACTAGTGATGGAACACTGTGATATCTCATGTGAGAGAGCATTTTGATGAGAAGTGCATGGAGCATTGTGATTACAAGATTTATGGAGCATAGCGATGACAAGGTTGTGGACCGTTTTAATGAAAAGCGTGTGGCACAGTGCAGTGTGATGACAAGTTTCATTGAGCATTGTTCTGACAAAGGCATGGAGCACTGTGATGACAAAGGTCACGGAGCATTGTGATGAAATGTTCAAGGAGCACTGTGGTTACAAAGGTCACAGAGCCTTGTGATGACGCGGGCATGGACCATTGTGATGACAAACGTTATGAAGCATTGTGATGACTGGAGTCAAGGAGCATTGTGATGACATGTGTCATGGAGCATTGTGATGGCAAGGGCATGGAGTATTGTCATGAAAGGGGCATGGAGCATTTGTCTGACATGTTTCATAGACTATTGTGATGACAGTGCACATGGTGCATTGTGATGCCAAGGGCATGGAGCATTGTGATGAGAAGGGCATGGAGCATTGTGATTACAAGGTTTATGGAGCAGTGTCATGACCAATTTTTGGACCATTGGGATGAGAAGCGCTTGGCACATTGTGATGACAAGGGTCATGGAGCATTTTTCTGACCAAGGCATGGAGCATTGTGATGACAAGTGTCACAGAGCTTTGTGATGAAAAGTTCATGGAGCATTGTGGTTACAAAGGTAACAGAGCCTTGCGATGACGTGGGCATCGACCATTGTGATGACAAATGTTATGAAGAATTGTGATGACTGGAGTCACGGAGCATTGTGATGACAGGGGTCATGGAGCATTGTGATGAGAAGGACATGGAGAATTTTGCTGAGAAAGGCATAGAGAATTGTGATGACATGGGTCAAATAGCATTGTGATGAAATGTTCATGGAGCTTTGTGGTTAAAATGTTCACAGAGACTGTTGATGATGAGGGCATGGACCACTGTGATGACAAATGTCATGGAGCATTGTGATGACTGGAGTCACGGAGCATTGAGATGACAGGGGTCATGGAGCATTGTGATAAAAAGGGCATGGAGCATTGTGATGAAAAGGGCATGTATCATTGGTCTAATATGTTTCATGGAGTATTGTGATGACTGTTGGAATGTCGCATTGTGATGACAAGGGCATGGAACATTGTGATGACCAAATCATGCATTATTGTGAATATAGGTGTCAGAGAACTTTGTGATGACATATGTAATGACCCATTGTGATGACAATGGCATGGAGCATTGTGATGAAAACGGCATGGGGCATTGTGATAAAAACGTCATGGAGCCTTTTGTGAGAGGGTTCAAGGAGCATTCTGAAGACAAGTGTCAGGGAGCATTGTGATGACAAGTGTATTGAGAATTGTGATGACAAAGGTCATGGAGCATTGTGATGAAAAGGGCATGGAGTATTGTGAAGACAGGCATCATGGAGCGTTGTGATGACAAGTGTTATGGAACATTGTGATCACAAGTGTTTGGAGCATTGCGATGAGAGAGTTCATGGATCATTTTGATTTCAAGGAGCAGGGAGCATTGTGATGACAAGGGCATAAAGCAATGTGATCCAAAGGTTCATGGAGGATTGTGATGACAATGGTAATGGAATATTGTGATGAAAAGCGCATAGACCATTGTAATGACAAGGTCATGTAGCATTTTGCTGACAAAGTCATGGAGCATTGTGATGACAGGTGTCATGGAGCACTGTGATGACAAGCGTCACGGAGCATTGTGAATACAGTGGTCATGGAGCATTGGGATGACAAGGGCATGGATCATTGTGATGACAAGGGTCATGGAGCATTGGGCTGAAAATGTTCATGGAGTATTGTGATGACAGGGGTCATGGAGTATTGTGATGACAGAGGTCATGGAGAATTTTGATTTCATTGTGCTGACCATAGGCGGAAGCATTATGATGATGGGCATGATGCATTGTGATGACAGGGTTCATGGATCATTGATTTGAAAAGGGGCATGGAGCATTGTGATTACAGGGATCTGGGGGCATTGTGATGACAAGGGCATGGAGCATTTTGATGAGAAGACCATGGAACATGCTGATGACATGTGTCATGGAGCTTTTTGATGACAAGGGCATGGAGCATTGTGATTACAGGGGTCTTGGAGCATTGTGATGAAAAGGTCATGGATCATTGTGATGAAATAGGCATGGAGCCTTGTCATGAAAGAGTTCAAGGTGCATACTGAGGGCAATAGTCAGAGAGCATTGTGATGACAAGTGTATTGAGCATTGTGATGACAAAAGTCATGGTGCATTGTGATGAGAAGACCATGCATAATTTTCTGACCAGCGTCATGGGGCATTGTGATAACAAGTGTTATGTAACACTGTGATCACAAGGGTTTGCAGCATTGTGAGGACAGAGTTCATGGAGCATTTTGATTTCATTGTGATGACAATAGCATGAAGCATTATGATGATGGGCATGGTGCATTTTGATGACAGCGTTCATGGAGCATTGTGATGAAAAGTGGCATGGAGCATTGGTCTGACAAGTTTCATGGATTAAAGTGATAAGATTGGGCATGGCACATTGTAATGACAAGGGCATGGAGCACTGTGATGATAAGGTCATGGATTATTGTGAAGAAAGGTGTCAGGGAGCATTGTGATGAAATATGTCATGTTCCAGTTTGATGACAATATCATGGAGCATTGTGATGCCAAGTGTCATGGAGGTTTGCTGTGACAAAGTAAAGGAGCATTGTGATGACAAGGGCATGGAGCATTGTGATATCAAGGGCCATTGATAATTTTAATGTCCAGGTCGTGAAACATTGTGATGGACAGTGCATGGAGCTTCCTATAACAGGGGTCATGGAGCATTGTGATGACAATTGCATGGAGTATTGTGATGACAAGAGCATATAACATTTTGATGTGAAGTGCCAGGAGCACTGTAATGACAAGGACGTGGAGAATTGTGAGGACAAGGGACATTTAGCTTTGTGATGACTAGGCATGGAGCATGGTGATGGCAAAACAGTGGAGCATTGTGATGAGAAGACCTTGGGTAATTGTGGTGTCGAGCATCATGGAGCACTATAATGAAAAGGGGCATGAAGCATTGTGATGACAGGTGTCAGGGAGCATTGTGATGACAGGTGTCATGGAGCAATGTGATGACAAGTGCATGGAGCATTGTGATGACAAGTGCATGGAGCATTGTGATTCCATGGGTCTTGGAGCATTGTGATGACAAGGGCATGGAGCATTGTGAGGAGAAGGCCATGGAGCATTCTGATGACATGTGTCATGGAGCATTGTGATGAAAAGGGCATGAAGTATTGTGATGACAGGGTTCATGGAGCCTTGTGATGACAAGGCCGTGGAACACTGTGATGTCAGGGGTCATGGAGCATTGTTATGACAGAGGTAATGGAGCATTGTGATGAGAAGGGCATGGAGCATTGTGATGACCAGGTCATGCAGTATTGTAAAAAGGTGTGTCACGGAACATTGTGATGACATATGTATTGGCCCATTGTGATGACAATGGCATGGAGCATTGTGATGCCAAGTGTCATGGAGGATTCTGATGACAAAGTTAATGGAGCATTGTGATGACAATGGCTTGGATCATAGTGATGACAATGTTCAGGGAGCATTGTGCTGATAAGTGCATGGAGAATTGTGATGACAGGTGTCATGGAGCTTTCTGTTGACAAGTTTGTGGAGTATTTTGATGACAATGGCATGGAGCATTGTGATGAAAACGGCATGGGGCATTGTGATGAAAAAGGCATGGAGCATTTTCGTGACAGGGTTCAAGGAGCATTCTGACGACAAGTGTCAGGGAGCATTGTGATGACAAGTGTATTGAGAATTGTGATGACAAATGTCATGGAGCATTGTGATGAAAAGTCATGAAGTATTGTGATGACAGGCATCATGGAGCATTGTGATGAATAGATTTATGGAACATTGTGATCAGAAGGTTTTGGAGCATTGCGATGACAGAAGTCATGGATCATTGTGATTTCAAGGAGCATGTAGCATTGTGATGACAAGGGCATGAAGCAATGTGATCCCAAGGTTCATGGAGTAGAGTGATGACAATGGTAATGGAGTATTGTGAAGACAAGCGCATAGAGCATTGTAATGACAAGGTCATGTAGCATTTTGCTGACAAAGGCATGGAGCATTGTGATGACATGTGTCATGGAGCACTGTGATGACAAGCATCACGAAGCATTGTGAATACAGGGGTCATGGAGCATTGGGATGACAAGGGCATGGATCATTGTGATGACAAGTGTCATGGAGAATTGGGCTGAAAATATTCATGGAGTATTGTGATGACAGGGGTCATGGAGCATTGCGATGACAGATGTCATTGAGAATTTTGATTTCATTGTTCTGACAATAGCTGGAAGCTTTATTATGATTAGCATGATGCATTGTGATGACAGGGTTCATGGAGCATTGAGATGAAAAGGGGCATGGAGCATTGTGATTACAGGGGTCTTTGAGCATTGTGATGACAAGGGAATGGAGCATTTTGATGAGAAGGCCATGGAACTTTCTAATGACATGTGTCATGGAGCTTTGTGATGATAAGGGCATGGAGCATTGTGATTACAGGGGTCTTGGAGCATTGTGATGACACGTGTCATGGAGCCTTCAGATGACAAGGCCATGGAACATTATGATGGCAGTGGTCATGGAGCATTGTTATGACAGGGGTAATGGACCATTATGATGAGAAGGACATGGAGCATTGTGATTACAAATTTTATGGAGCATTTCGATGACAAATTTGTGCAACGTTGGGATGAAAAGTGCATGGCACATTGTGATGACAAGTGTCATGGAGCATTTTTCTGACAAAGGCATGGAGCATTGTGATGACAAGGGTCACGGAGCATTGTGATGAAAAGTTCATGGAGCATTGTGGTTACAATGGTAACAGAGCCTTGTGATGACGCGGGTATAGACCATTGTGATGACAAATGTTATGAAGAATTGTGATGACTGGAGTCACGGAACAATGTGATGACAGGGGTCATGGAGCATTGTGATGAAAAGGGCATGGAGCATTGTGCTGAGAAAGGCATAGAGCATTGTGATGACAAGGGTCAAAGAGCATTGTGATGAAATGTTCATGGAGCATTGTGGTTAAAAAGGTCACAAAGACTGTTGATGATGAGGGCATGGACCATTGTGATGACAAAACTCATGGAGCATTGTGATGACTGGAGTCACGGAGCACTGTGATGACTGGAGTCATGGAGCATTGTGATGACTGGGGTCATGGAACATTGTGATAACAAGGGCATGGAGCATTGTGATGACAAGGGCATGGAGCATTCGTCTAATATGTTTCATGGATTATTGCGATGACAGTTGGAATGGCGCATTGTGATGACTAGGGCATGGAGCATTGTGATGACCAGGTCTTGCACTATTGTGAAGATAGGTGTCAGGGAGCATTGTGATGACATATGTAAAGGCCCATTGTGATGACAATGGCATGGAGCATTGTGATGCCAAGTGTCATGGAGAATTCTCATGACAAATGTAATGGAGCATTGTGATGACAATGGCTTGGAGCATTGTGATGAGAAGGGTCAGGGAACACTGTGCTGACAAGTGCATGGAGAATTGTGATGACAAGGGTCATGGAGCATTCTGATGACAAGCTTGTCGAGTACGTTGATGACAATGGCATGGAGCATTGTGATGAAAATGGCATGGGGCTTTGTGATAAAAAGTCAAGCAGCCTTTCGTAACAGGTTTCAAGGAGCATGCTGATGACAAGTGTCAGGGAGCATTGTGATGACCAGGTCATGCAGTATTGTGAAGAGAGGAGTCAGGGAGCATTGTGATGACATATGTAATGGCCCATTGTGATGACAAAGGCATGGAGCATTGTGATGACAGGTGTCATGGAGCAGTGTGATGACAAGCGTCACGGAGCATTGTGAATATAGTGGTCAGGGAGCTTTGGGATGACAAGGGCATGGACCATTGTGATGACAAGAGTCATGGAGCATTGGGCTGAAAATGTTCATGGAGTATTGTGTTGACAGGGGTCATGGTGCATTGTGATGACTAGGGAATGGAGCATTGTGATGACAAGAGTCCCGGATCATTGTGTTGTCAGGTGTCATGGAGTGTTTTGATGACAGTGGTCATGGAGCATTGTGATGATATTGGTCATGGAGCATTGTGATGAGAAGCTCGTGGAGCATTGGGCTGAAAATGTTCATGGAGTATTGTGATGACAGTGGTCATGGAGCATTGTGATGACAAGGGAATGAAGCATGGTGATGACAAGGTCCTGGAGCATTGTGATGAGATGACCATGGAGACTTGTGGTGACAAGTCTCATGGAGCATTCTCATGAAAAAGGGCATGCAGCATTGTGATTACAGGGGTCTTGGACCATTGTGATGATAAGGGTCATGGAGCCTTGTCATGACAAGGCCGTGGAACATTGTGATATCAGTGGTCATGGAGCATTGTTATGACAGATGTAATGGAGCATTGTGATGTTAAGGGCAAGGAGCATTGTGATGATCAGGTCATGGAGTATTGTGAAAAGTGGTGTCAGGGAGCATTGTGATGACATATGTATTGGCCCATTGTGATGACAATGGCATGGAGCATTGTGATGCCAAGTGTCATGGAGGATTCTGATGACAAATGTAATGGAGCATTGTGATGACAATGGCTTGGAGCATAGTGATTACAAGGGTCAGGGAGCATTGTGCTGACAAGTGCATGGAGAATTGTGATGACAAGGGTCATGGAGCATTCTGATGGCAAGCTTGTGGATTATTTTGATGACAATGGCATGGACCATTGTGATGAAAACGGCATGGGGCTTTGTGATGAAATAGGCATGAGCCTTTTCGTGACAGGGTTCAAGGAGCATTTTGACGACAAGTGTCAGGGAACATTGTGATGAAAAGTGTATTGAGAATTGTGATGACAAAGGTCATGGAGCATTGTGATGAAAAGAGCATCGAGTATTGTGATGATAGGCATCATGGAGCATTGTGATGACAAGTGTTATGGAACATTGTTATCACAAGGGTTTGGAGCATTGCGATGACAGAGGTCATGGATCATTTTGATTTCAAGAAGCATGGAGCATTGTGATGACAAGGGCATGAAGCAATGTGATCCCAAGGTTCATGGAGGATAGTGATGACAATGGTAATGGAGTATTGTGATGAAAAGCGCATAGAGCATTGTAATGACAAGGTCATGTAGCATTTTGCTGAAAAAGGCATGGAGGATTGTGATGACAGGTGTCATGCAGCACTGTGATGACAAGCATCACGGAACATTGTGAATACAGGGGTCATGGAGCATTGGGATGACAATGGCAGGGAGCATTGTGATGCCAAATGTAATGGAGGAATGTGATGACAAATATAATGGAGCATTGTGATGACTAGTGCTGGGAGCATTATGATGACAAAACCATGGAGCCATGTGATGACAAGTCTCATGGAGCTTACAGATGAAAAAGGGCAAGCAGCATTGTGATTACAGGGGTCTAGGAACTTTGTGATGACAAGGGCATGAAGCATTGTGATGACAAGTGCATGGAGCATTGCAATTTCAAAAGCATGGAGAATTGTGATGACAAGAACATGTAATATTTGGATGAGAAGTGTCATGTATCATTGTGATGACAAGGACGTGGAGAATTGTGATGACAAGGGACATGGAGCTTTGTGATAACCAGGGCCTGGAGCACTGTGATGACAGGGGTCATGGAGCATTATTATGACAAGGCCATGGTGCATTCTGACATAAGATATCACTTATGAAGTGAATGTAAACATGGCTACATATGAACTGAATTAGGGAAGAGAACAGAGTCTCAGATTTAGAAAACACTCTAATGCTTGCTTAAGGGGAAAGACAGGTGGGGAGATGCACAAAACAAAAGTTTGATATTAGCACAGGTACCGTTCCATAATCCAAAAAGAGAAGAGACAAGCCCTATTCCTTCCTCAGTAAACGGAACTCAACATCCTTATTCCCCGCAGAGAAATATATCTGACTAGTAAGAATTTTAAAACCTATGTATTGATATGTCTCCATAAGGGAACCAAGTGTGTCTAGAACGACATAAACATGGCAGTGAGAATCAGCTCAAACCCACTATAAAAATGAATTTCAAAACAAAACATAAAAATAGTAAAATTCTTACACAATACCTTCAGGGGTTCTGATGAAACCTGGAATGACCCTATCTACAATGACAGCTGGATGTGACATAAGGCTGGTCACTTGGGACTGAGAGGATTGGTGAGATTGGGTGAAAAAATGCAGACCCTTTAAAGCAATTATGCCTGCCACGCTTTCCATGATTCCCAACTCTCCAAGTAGAAGGGAATATCACTACAGTTATAACATGTATGGGAACCTAGAGAATGGAAACCATCTGATGGTGAAAGGTTTCTAAAACTCTACTACTTTTTTTCTCTCCTTGTGCTCCAGTTTGACATTCCAACTGCTTTACTATCAATCTCCCAACTTGGAGAGTCAGCCCCTATAACCTCCTGGTTCGCACAGTTGGCAAATTGTGCAGAGGATATAAGGGAACAGAGAGAACCAATGAGAGAGTAGCTGTAGGCATTTGGACGGCCACATTTCACACTAATTACCCATCACGAAGAGGAATTAACCAAAGACTCAGCTTGCCCCCCCCAGAACCAGTAAAGGTCCAGAAGAAAAACTGTGGATTTGCGGTCAGCTCACAAAAACGCGAGTTATAAAATGGAGCTCAGGGCCACAGCAATACACTAACCTGCAGAGTTATAAAGGACTACTCTCTTCCAAAAATCTGTTGAGGGAAAGCCACGAGGCGGAGGTGAAAATGAGGCAGAATGGCATGAAACAGATTTCAAGAGGTACATTGGAATCGCCTTTAAACACAGGAAAAGCATCACAACTTCGAAAATAATGGAAATGGCCATAAAGGGCATATGGGGTTTCACGTGAATATATTCAGGAGAAAACGCATATGCCCTTTTAAGCAAAGCAAGCAAGCGGGCAATGCAAATCTGCACTAAAAAGAAGTGTCACTTCCCACCAGCCAAAAGGGACATCCGCAAAATGTGTAAAAAACAGACAGGCAAGACAGGCCCTGGGGAACAGGGAGCCTTGTTATGCTGATGGGCGGGATGTAAATTGCCAACTGCCTCTCTGGGGGAGTGCACTGTGTTCCCTAAAACAAGTGAACAACAGAGCTACAGAGCCAATGGCACTTCCAGTCTAGGTAATATAGCTTGGGATAACTGAAAATTAATAAGACAGATCCACACCAAAATTCAGGGCTGCACTGCTTACAAAAACCTCAACTTGGGTACACCTTAAATATCCGAGGAAAGACAAAAATGGTTCAAGAAATTGTGGTACTTACGTATGACGGAATATCCCTCAGCCATGAAATCAATGTCATAAGGCCAGTAGGAGCAAAATGAGTGGATTCAGGTACGATAATTCTAAGAGAAATAAGTCAAACAGAAAAAGAAAATTATCATAAGATATCAATTATGAAGATCCTGTAAACATGGCTACACATGAACTGAGATAGGAAAGAGAAGGGAGTCTCACATTTAGAAAACAACCTTATGCCTTCTTAAGGGGGAAGGAGAGGTGGGGTGATGCATAAAACCAGAGTTTGATAATAGTACAGGTACAGTTCCAAAAACCAAATACAGAATAGACAAGACCTACACGTTCCTCAGTGAAAGGGAATCAACACCCCATATTCAACGCAGAGTAATATATCTTACTAGTAAGAATCTTAAAACCTATGTATAGATATATATCCATAAGGGAATCAAGTGTGTCTAGACTGGAATAAACATGGCAGTGAGAATCAGCTCAACCCACTATAAAAAGGAATTTCAAAAACAAAACAAAAAAACAGGGAAATTCCTTACAATTCCTTCAGGGTCTCTGATGAAACCTGGAATGACCCTATCTACAATGACAGCTGGGTGTGGCATAAGGCTGGACACTTTGGACTGAGAGGAATGTTGAGATTGGGTGAGCAAATGCAGACCCTTTAAAGCAATAATGAGTGGCACCCATTCCATGGGTCCCAACTCTCCAGGTTGAAGGGAATATTACAACAGTTCTAACATGTTCGGGAAACCTAGAAAATGGACACACTGTGAATACGAAAGGTTTCTAAAACTCAACTAATAGTCCCTCTCCTGGTGCTACGGTTTGACTTTCCAACTGCTTTACTATCAATCTCCCAACTTAGAGAGACAGGCCCTTTAACCTCCTGGTTCTCACAGGTTGCCAATTTGGCAGAGGATGAAAGGGAAGATGTAGAACCAATGAGAGAGTAGCTGTTAAGCATTTGGACCGCCAAATGTCACTCTAATTTTCCGGCCAGAAGAAGAATTAACAAAAGTCTCAGCCACCCACCGAGAACCAGTATAGGTCCTGAAACAAAATATTGGACTTGCGTTCAGCTCACAAAAAACGAGTTAGAAAATGGAGCTCGGGGCAAAGCAATTCACAAACTGGCAGAGTAAAAAAGGGCAACTATCATCCAACAATCTGTTGAGGGAAAGCAACTAGGCGGACTTGAAAGTGAGGCAGAATAGCAGGAAACAGATTTCAAGAGGTACGTTGGAATCACATTAAAGCACAGGAAGAGGAGCACAACTTCGACAATGATGCACATGGCCAAAAAGGCCGTATGCGTTTTCTCCTGAATATATTCAGGGGAAAACGCATACGCACTATTGGCCAAGCAAGCAAGTGGGCAATGCAAGTCTGCACTACAAAGAAGTATCACTTCCCACCGGTCACAAGGGACATCCACAAAATGGGTAAAAACCTGAAAGGCAAGACAGGGCCTGGAGAACAGGGAGCCTTGTTATGCTGATGGGCGGGATGTAAATTGCCAACTGCCTCTCTGGAGGAGTGCATTGTGTTCCCTAAAATAAGTAAACAACAGAGCTACAGAGCCAAGGACACTTCCAGTCTAGGGAATATACCTTGGGAAAACTGAAAATCAATAAGACAGATACACCCCAAAACTTAGGGCTGCACTGCTTACAATAACCTCAACTTGGGTACACCTTAAATATCCCAAGAAATATAAAAATGGTTCAAAAAATTGTGGTACTTACATACGATGCAATATCCCTCAGCCATGAAATCAATGTCATAAGACCAGTAGCAGCAAAATGAGTGGATTCATGTATGATGATTCTAAGTGAAATAAGTCACACAGAAAAAGAAGCTAATCATAAGATATCACTTATGAAGATCCTGTAAACATGGCTACACATGAACTGAGTTAGGAAATAGAACAGAGTCTCACATTTAGAAAACACTCTTATGCCTGCTTAAGGGGGAAGGAGAGGTGGGGTGATGAATAAAACCAGAGTTTGATATAAGCACAGGTACCGTTCCAAAAACCAAGTATGGAATAGACAAGACCTACACCTTCCTCAGTGAAAGGGACTCAAAACACCATATTTCCCGCAGAGGAATATATTTAACAAGTAAGAATCTTAAAACCTATGTATTGATATGTCTCCGTAAGGGTATCAAGTTTGTCTAGACTGGCATAAATATGGCAGCGAGAATCAGCTCAAACCCACTATAAAAAGGAATTTCAAAAACAAAACAAAAAAACAGGGAAATTCTTTACAATTCCTTCAGGGTCTCTGATGAAACCTGGAATGACCCTATCTACAACGACAGCTGGATGTGGCATAAGTCATGACACATGGGACTGAGAGGATTGGTGAGTTTGGGTGAGCAAATGCAGACCATTTAAAGCAATAATTCATGGCACCCATTCCATGGGTCCCAACTCTCCAGGTTGAAGGGAATATTACTACAGCTATAACATGTACAGGAAACCTAGAGAATGGACACACTGTGAATAGGAATGGTCTCTGAAACTCAACGAACAGTCCCTCTCCTGGCGTTCCAGTTTGACTTTCCAACTGCTTTACTATCAATCTCTCAACCTGGAGAGACAGCACCTTTAACCTCCTGTTTCGCACAGGTTGCCAATTTCGCAGAGGATGAATGGGAAGAGTGAGAACCAATGAGAGAGTAGGTGTTAGGTATTTGGACGGGCATATGTCACTCTTATTTCCCGGGAGGAAGAAGTATTGACCAAATTCTCAGCCACCCACCGAAAACCAGTGTAGGTCCTGATCCAAAATATTGGACTTGGGTTCAGCTCAGAAAAAACGAGTTAAAAAATGGAGGTCAGGGGCACAGCAATTCACAAACTGGCAGAATAATAAAGGGCAACCATCGTCCAAAAATCTGTTGAGGGAAGGCAAGGAGGCGAACTTGAAAGGGAAGCAGAATAGCAGGAAACATATTTCACGAGGTTGTTTGGAATCACCTTTAAAGCTCAGGAAGAGGGGCACAATTTCGACAATGATGCACTTGGCCAAAAAGGGTGTATGCATTTTCTCCTGAATATATTCAGGAGAAAATGCATACGCACTTTTTGGCCAAGCAAGCAAGCAGACAATGTAAATCTGCACTACAAAGGAGTATCACTTCCCACCGGTCAAAAGGGACATCCACAACATGGGTAAAAACCAAAAAGGCAAGACAGGCCCTGGAGAGCAGGGAGCCTTGTTATGCTGATGGGCGGTATGTGAATTCTCAACTGCCTCTCTGGAGGAGTGCATTGTGTTCCCTAAAACAAGTAAACAACAGAGCTACAGAGCCAAGGGCACTTCCAGTCTAGGGAATATAACTTGGGAAAACTGAAAATCAATAAGGCAGAGCAACTCCTAAATTTAGGGCTGCACTGTTTACAAGATCTTCAACTTGGGTACACCTTAAATATCCCAGGAAATATAAAAATGGTTCAAAATTGGTGGTACTTCCGTACGATGGAATATCCCTCAGCCATGAAATCAATGTCATAAGACCAGTAGCAGCAAAATGAGTGGATTCATGTATGATGATTCTAAGTGAAATATGTCACACAGAAAAAGAAACTTATCATAAGATATCACTTATGAAGATCCTGTAAACATGGCTACACATGAACTGAGTTAGGAAAGAAAACAGAGACTCACAATAAGAAAACACTCTTATGCCTGCTTAAGGGGGAAGGAGAGGTGGGGGGATACATAAAACCAGAGTTTGATATAAGCACAGGTACCGTTCCAAAAACCACCAATGGAATAGACATGACCTACACCTTCCTCAGTGAAAGGGACTCAAAACCCCATATTTCCCGCAGAGGAATATATCTGACTAGTAAGAATCTTATAACCTATGTGTTTATATGTCTCCATAAGGGAATCAAGTGTGTCTAGACTGGCATAAACATGGCAGCGAGAATCAGCTCAAACACAGTATAAAGAGGAATTTCAAACACAAAACAAAAAACCCGGGAAATTCTTTACAATTTCTTCAGGGTCTCTGATGAAACCTGGAATGACCCTATCTACAAAGACAGCTGGATGTGGCATAAGGATGGACACATGGTACTGAGAGGATTAGTGAGATTGGGTGAGCAAATGCAGACCCCTTAAAGCAATAATGCATGGCACCCATTCCATGGGTCCCTACTCTCCAGGTTGAAGGGAATATTACTACAGCTATAACATGTACGGGAAACCTAGAGAATGGACACACTGTGAATACGAAAGGTCTCTAAAACTCAACGAATAGTCCCTCTCCTGGTGCTCCGGTTTGATGTTCCAACTGTTTTACTATCAATCTCCCAACTTGCAGAGACAGCCCCTTTAACCTCCTGGTTCGCACAGGTTGCGAATATGTCAGAGGATGAAAGGGAAGAGGGAGAACCAATGAGAGAGTAGCTGTTAGGCATTTGGACGGACACATGTCACTCTTATTTCCCGGGAGGAAGAAGAATTAACCAAAGTTTCAGCCAACCACCGGGAACCAGTATTGTTCCTGAACCAAAATATTGGACTTGTGTTCAGCTCACAAAAAACGAGTTAAAAAATGGAGCTCAGGGGCACAGCAATTCACAAACTGGCAGAGTAATAAAAGACAACTATCATCCAAAAACCTGTTGAGGGAAGGCAATGAGGCGGACTTGAAACCCAGGCAGAATAGCAGGAAACAGATTTCAAGAGGTATGTTGGAATCGCCTTTAAAGCACAGGAAAGGGGCACAACTTCAACAATGATGCACTTGGCCAAAAAGGGCGTATGTGTTTCATCCTTAATATTTTCACGAGAAAACGCATACTCCCTTTTTTGCCAAGCAAGCAAGCGGGAATTGAAAATCTGCACTACAAAGAAATATCTCTTCCCACCGGTCAAAAGGGACATCCACAAAATGGGTGTAAACCAGAAAGGCAAGACAGGCCCTGGAGAACAGGGTGCCTTGTTATGCTGATGGGCGTGATGTAAATTGCCAACTGCCTCTCTGGAGGAGTGCATTGTGTTCCCTAAAACAAGTAAACAACAGAGCTACAGAGCCAAGTGCACTTCCAGTCTTGGGAATATACCTTTGGAAAAATGAAAATCAATAAGACAGAGCCACCCCAAAATTTAGGGCTGCACTGCTTACAAGAACCACAAATTGGTACACCGTAAATATCCCAGGAAAGATAAAAATGGTTCAAAACATTGTGGTACTTACATACGATGGAATATCCCTCAGCCATGAAATCAATGTCATAAGACCAGTAGCAGCAAAATGAATGGATTCAGGTACGATGATTATAAGTGAAATAAGTCACACAGAAAAAGAAACGTATCATAAGATATCACTTATGAAGATCCTGTAAACATGGCTACACATGAACTGAGTTAGGAAAGAGAACAGAGTCTAACATTTAGAAAACACACTTATGCCTTCTTAACGGTGAAGGAGAGGTGGGGTGATGCATAAAACCAGAGTTTGATATAAGCACAGGTACTGTTCCAAAAACCAACTATGGAATAGCCAAGACCTACACCTTCCTCAGTGAAAGGGATTCAATACCCCATATTTCCCGCAGAGGAATGTATCTGACGAGTAAGAATCTTAAAACCTATGTATTGATATGTCTCCGTAAGGGTATCAAGTGTTTCTAGACTTACATAAACATGGCAGCGAGAATCAGCTCAAACCCACTATAAAAAGGAATTTCAAAAACAAAACAAAAAAACAGGGAAATTCTTTACAATTCCTTCAGGGTCTCTGATGAACCCTGGAATGACACTATCTAAAATGACAGCTCGATGTGGCATAAGGCTGGACACATGAGACTGAGAGGATTGGTGAGATTAGGAGAGCAAATGCAGACCCTTTAAAGCAATAATGCATGGCACCCATTCCATGGGTCCCATGTCTCCAGGTTGAAGGGAATATTACTACAGCTATATCATGTACGGGAAACCTAGATAATGAACACACTGTGAATACGAAAGGTTTCTAAAACTCAACGAATAGTCCCTCTCCTTGTGCGCCTGTATGACTTTCCAACTGCTTTACTATCAATTTTCCAACTTGGAGAGACAGCACCTTTAACCTCCTGGTTCGCACAGGTTGCCAATTTGGCAGGGGATTAAAGGGAAGAGGGAGAACCAATAAAGAGTAGATGTTAGGCATTTGGACAGGTACATGTCACTTTAATTGCCCGGCAGGAAGTAGAATTAACCAATGTCTCAGCCACCCGCCGGGAACCAGTATAGGTTTTGAACCATAATTTTGGATTTGCGGTCAGCTCAAAAAAACGAGTTGAAAAATGGAGCGCAGGGGCACAGCAATTTACAAACTGGCAGAGTAATAGAGGACAACTATCTTCCAAAAATCTTTTGAGGGAAGGCCGAGAGGCGGACTTTAAAACGAGGCAGAATAGCAGGAAGCAGATTTCAAGAGGTACATTGGAAAATCCTTTCAAGAACAAGAAGAGGGGCACAACTTTGACAATGATGCACTTGGCCAAAAAGGGCGTATGCGTTTTGTCCTGAATATATACAGGAGAAAACGCATACGCCCTTTTTGGCAAAGCAAGCAAGCGGGCAATGCAAATCTGCACTACAAAGAAGTATCACTTCCCACCGGTCAAAGGGACATCCAAAAAATGGGTAAAAACGGAAAGGCAAGACAGGCCCTGGAGAACAGGGAGCCTTGTTATGCTGATGGGCGTGATGTAAACTGCCAATTGCCTCTCTGGAGGAGTGCATTGTGTTCCCTAAAACAATTAAACAACAGAGCTACAGAGCCAAGGGCACTTCAAGTCTAGGGAATATACCTTGGGAAAACTGAAAATCAATAAGACAGAGCCACCCCAAAATTTAGGGCTGCACTGCTTACAAGAACCTCAACTTGGGTTCACCTTAAGTATCCCAGGAAAGAAAAAAATTGTTCAAAAAATTGTTGTACTTACGTATGATGGAATATCCCTCAACCATGAAATCAATGTCATAATACCAGTAGCAGCAAAATGAGTGGATTCAGGTACGATGATTCTAAGTGAAATAAGTCACACAGAAAAAGAAACTTATCATAAGATAATACTTATGAAGATCCTGTAAACATGGCTACACATGAACTGAGTTAGGAAAGAGAAGAGAGTCTCACTTTTAGAAAACACTCTTATGCCTGCTTAAGGGGGAAGTAGAGGTTGGGTGATGCAGAAAACCAGAGTTTGATATAAGCACAAGTACCGTTCAAAAAACCAACTATGGAATAGACAAGACCTACACCTTCCTCAGGGAAAGGGACTCAGAACCCCATATTTCCCACAGAGGAATATATCTGACTAGTAATAATCTTAAAACCTATGTATTGATAGGTCTCTTTTAGGGTATCAAGTGCGTCTAGACAGGCATAAACTTGGCAGCGAGAATCAGCTCAAACCCACTATAAAAATGAATTTGAAAAACAAAAAAAAGGAAAATTCTTTACAATTCCTTCAGGGTCTCTGATGAAACCTGTAATGACCCTATCTACAACGACAGCTGCATGTGGCATAAGGCTGGACACATAGGACTGAGAGGATTGGTGAGACTGGGTGAGCAAATGCAGACCCTTTAAAGCAATAATGCATGGCACACATTCCATGGGTCCCAACTCTACGGGTTGAAGGGAATATTACTACAGCTATAACATGTATGGGAAACCTAGAGAATGGACACACTGTGAATACGAAAGGTTTCTAAATCTCAACGAATAGTCCCTCTCCTGGTGCTCCAGTTTCACTTTCTAACAGCTTTACTATCAATCTCCCAACTTGGAGAGACAGCACCTTTAACCTCCTGGTTCGCACAGGTTGCTAATTTGCAAAGGATGAAAGGGAAGAGGGAGAACCAATGAGAGAGTAGCTGTTAGGCATTTGGACGGGCACATGTCACTCTTATTTCCCGGGAGGAAGAAGAATTTACCAAAGTCTCAGCCACCCACCCGGAACCAGTATAGGTCCTAAACCAAAATATGGGACTTTTGTTCAGCTCACAAAAAAAAGGAGTTAAAAAATGGAGCTATAGGACAGAGCAATTCACAAACAGGCAGAGTAATAAAGGACAACTATCATCCAAAAATCTGTTGAGGGAAGGCAACGAGGCGGACTTGAAAGCGAGGCAGAATAGCAGGAAACAGATTTCAAGAGGTACGTTGGAATTGCCTTTAAAGCACAGGAAGATGGGCACAATTTCGACAATGATGCACATGGCCAAAAATGGCGTATGTGTTTTCTCCTAAGTATATTCAGGAGAAAACGCATACGCCATTTTTGGCCAAGCAAGCAAGCGGACAATGTAAGTCTGCACTACAAAGAAGTATCACTTCCCACCGGTCAAAGGGACATCCACAAAAAGGGTAAAAACCGGAAATTCAAGACAGGCCCTGGAGAACAGGGAGCCTTGTTATGCTGATGGGTGGGATGTAAATTGCCAACTGCCTCTCTGGAGGAGTGCATTGTGTTCCCTAAAACAATTAAACAACAGAGCTACAGAGCCAAGGGCACTTCAAGTCTAGGGAATATACCTTGGGAAAACTGAAAATCAATAAGACAGAGCCACCCCAAAATTTAGGGCTGCACTGCTTACAAGAACCTCAACTTGGGTTCACCTTAAGTATCGCAGGAAAGAAAAAAATTGTTCAAAAAATTGTGGTACTTACGTATGATGGAATATCCCTCAGCCATGAAATCAATGTCATAATACCAGTAGCAGCAAAATGAGTGGATTCAGGTACGATGATTCTAAGTGAAATAAGTCACACAGAAAAAGAAACTTATCATAAGATAATACTTATGAAGATCCTGTAAACATGGCTACACATGAACTGAGTTAGGAAAGAGAAGAGAGTCTCACTTTTAGAAAACACTCTTATGCCTGCTTAAGGGGGAAGTAGAGGTTGGGTGATGCAGAAAACCAGAGTTTGATATAAGCACAAGTACCGTTCAAAAAACCAACTATGGAATAGACAAGACCTACACCTTCCTCAGGGAAAGGGACTCAGAACCCCATATTTCCCACAGAGGAATATATCTGACTAGTAATAATCTTAAAACCTATGTATTGATAGGTCTCTTTTAGGGTATCAAGTGCGTCTAGACAGGCATAAACTTGGCAGCGAGAATCAGCTCAAACCCACTATAAAAATGAATTTGAAAAACAAAAAAAAGGAAAATTCTTTACAATTCCTTCAGGGTCTCTGATGAAACCTGTAATGACCCTATCTACAACGACAGCTGCATGTGGCATAAGGCTGGACACATAGGACTGAGAGGATTGGTGAGACTGGGTGAGCAAATGCAGACCCTTTAAAGCAATAATGCATGGCACACATTCCATGGGTCCCAACTCTACGGGTTGAAGGGAATATTACTACAGCTATAACATGTATGGGAAACCTAGAGAATGGACACACTGTGAATACGAAAGGTTTCTAAATCTCAACGAATAGTCCCTCTCCTGGTGCTCCAGTTTCACTTTCTAACAGCTTTACTATCAATCTCCCAACTTGGAGAGACAGCACCTTTAACCTCCTGGTTCGCACAGGTTGCTAATTTGCAAAGGATGAAAGGGAAGAGGGAGAACCAATGAGAGAGTAGCTGTTAGGCATTTGGACGGGCACATGTCACTCTTATTTCCCGGGAGGAAGAAGAATTTACCAAAGTCTCAGCCACCCACCCGGAACCAGTATAGGTCCTAAACCAAAATATGGGACTTTTGTTCAGCTCACAAAAAAAAGGAGTTAAAAAATGGAGCTTTAGGACAGAGCAATTCACAAACTGGCAGAGTAATAAAGGACAACTATCATCCAAAAATCTGTTGAGGGAAGGCAACGAGGCGGACTTGAAAGCGAGGCAGAATAGCAGGAAACAGATTTCAAGAGGTACGTTGGAATTGCCTTTAAAGCACAGGAAGATGGGCACAACTTCGACAATGATGCACATGGCCAAAAATGGCGTATGTGTTTTCTCCTAAGTATATTCAGGAGAAAACGCATACGCCATTTTTGGCCAAGCAAGCAAGCGGACAATGTAAGTCTGCACTACAAAGAAGTATCACTTCCCACCGGTCAAAGGGACATCCACAAAAAGGGTAAAAACCGGAAATTCAAGACAGGCCCTGGAGAACAGGGAGCCTTGTTATGCTGATGGGCGGGATGTAAATTGCCAACTGCCTCTCTGGAGGAGTGCATTGTGTTCCCTAAAACAAGTAAACAACAGAGCTACAGAGCCAAGGACACTTCCAGTCTGGGGAATATACCTTGGGAAAACTGAAAATCAATAAGACAGAACCACCACAAATTTTAGGGCTGCACTGCTTACAAGAACCTCAACTTGGGTACACCTGAAGTATCCCAGGAAAGATAAAAATGGTTCAAAAAATTGTGGTACTTACGTATGATGGAATATCCCTCAGCCATGAAATCAATGTCATAAGACCAGTAGCAGCAAAATGAGTGGATTCAGGTTCGATGATTCTAAGTGAAATAAGTCACACAGAAAAAGAAAATTATCATAAGATATCACTTATGAAGAACCTGTAAACATGGCTACACATGAACTGAGTTAGGAAAGAGAAGAGAGTCTCACATTTAGAAAACACTCTTATGCCTGCTTAAGGGGGAACGAGAGGTGGGGTGATGCATAAAACCAGAAGTTGATATAAGCACAGGTACCGTTCCAAAAACCAAGTATGGAATAGGAAAGACCTACACCTTCCTCAGTGAAAGGGACTCAAAACCCCATATTTCCCGCAGAGGAATATATCTGACTAGTAAGAATCTTAAAACCTATGTATTGTTATGTCTCCGTAAGGGAATCAAGTGTGTCTAGACTGGCACAAAGATGGCACCGAGAATCATCTCAAACCCACAATAAAAAGGAATTTCAAAAACAAAACAAAAACCAGTGAAATTCTTTACAATTCCTTCAGGGTCTCTGATGAATCTTGGAATGACCCTATCTAGAACGACAGCTGGTGGTGGCATAAGGCTGGACACATGGGAATGAGAGGATTGGTGAGATTCGTGAGCAAATGCAGACCCTTTAAAGCAATAATGCATGGCACCCATTCCATGGGTCTCAAGTCTCCAGATTGTAGGGAATATTACTACAGCTATAACATGTATGGGAAACCTAGAGAATGGACACACTGTTAATACGAAAGGTTTCTAAATCTCAACGAATAATCCCTATCCAGGTCCTCCAGTTTGACTTTCTAACTGCTTTACTTTCAACCTCCCAACTTGGAGAGAGAGCACCTTTAACCTCCTGGTTCGCACATGTTGCCAATTTGGCAAAGGATGAAAGGGAAGAGGGAGAACCAAAGAGAGAGTAGCTGTTAGGCTTTTGGACGGGCATATGTCACTCTTCTTTCCCGGGAGGAAGAAGAATTGACCAAAGTCTCAGCCACCCACCGGGAACCAGTATAGGTCCTAAACCAAAATATTGGACTTGCGTTCAGCTCACAAAAAACGAGTTAAAAAATGGAGCTATAGGGCAGAGCATTTCACAAACTGGCAGAGTAATAAAGGACAACTATCATCCAAAAATCTGTTGAGGGAAAGCAACGAGGCGGACTTGAAAATGAGGCAGAATACCAGGAAACAGATTTCAAGTGGTACGTTGGAATCGCCTTTAAAGCACAGGAAGAGGGGCACAACTTCGACAATAATGCACTTGGCCAAAAAGGGCGTATGCGTTTTCTCCTGGGTATATGCAGGAGAAAACGCATACGCCCATTTTGGGCAAGCAAGCAAGCGGACAATATAAGTCTGCACTACAAAGAAGTATCACTTCCCACCGGTCCAAAGGGACATCCACAAAAAGTGTAAAAAGCAGAAATTCAAGACAGGCCCTGGAGAACAGGGAGCTTTGTTATGCTGATGGGCGGGATGTAAATTGCCAAGTGCCTCTCTGCAGTTGTGTATTGTATTCCCTAAAACAAGTGAACAACAGAGCTACAGAGGCAAGGACACTTCCAGTCTAGGGAATATACCTTGGGAAAACTGAAAATCAATAAGACACAGCCACCCCGAAATTTAGGGCTGCACTGCTTACAAGAAGCTCAACTTGGGTACACCTTAAGTATCCCAGGAAATATAAAAATGGTTCAAAAAATTGTGGTACTTTCGTACGATGGAATATCCCTCAGCCAAGATATCAATGTAATAAGACCAGTAGCAGCAAAATGAGTGGATTCAGGTATGATGATTCTAAGTGAAATAAGTCACACAGAAAAAGAAACGTATCATAAGATATCACTTTTGAAGATCCTGTAAACATGGCTACACATGAACTGAGTTAGGAAAGAGAACAGAGTCTCACATTTAGAAAAAACTCTTATGCCTGCTTAAGGGGGAAGGTGAGGTGGGGTGAGGCATAAAACCAGAGTTTGATATAAGCACAGGTATCGTTCCAAAAACCAACTATGGAATAGAGAAGACTTACAACTTCCTCAGTGAAAGGGATTCAAAATCCCATATTTCACACAGAGGAATATATCTGACTAGTAAGAATCTTAAAACCTATGTATTGATATGTCTCCGTAAGGGAATCAATTGTTTCTAGCCTGGCATAATCATGGCAGCGAGAATCAGCTCAAACTCACTATAAAACGGAATTTCAAAAACAAAACAAAAAAACAGGGAAATTCTTTACAATTCCTTCAGGGTCTCTGATGAAACTTGGAATGACCCTATCTACAATGACAGCTGGAGCTGGCATAAGGCTGGACACATGGGACTGAGAGAATGTGTGAGATTCGTGAGCCAATGCAGACACTTTAAAGCAATAATGCATGGCACCGATTTCATGGGTCCCAACTCTCCAGGTTGAAGGGAATATTACTACAGTTATAACATGTATGGGAAACCTAGAGAATGGACACACTGTGAATACGAAAGGTTTCTAAAACTCAACGAATTGTCCCTCTCCTGGTGCTCCAGTTTCACTTTCTAACTGCTTTACTATCAATCTCCCAACTTGGAGAGACAGCACCTTTAACCTCCTGGTTCGCACACGTTGCTAATTTGCAAATGATGAAAGGGAAGAGGGAGAACCAATGAGAGATTAGCTGTTAGGCATTTGAACGGGCACATGTCACTCTTATTTCCCGGGAGGAAGAAGAATTTACCAAAGTCTCAGCCACCCACCCGGAACCAGTATAGGTCCTAAACCAAAATATGGGACTTTAGTTCAGCTCACAAAAAAATGAGTTAAAAATTGGAGCTATAGGGCAGAGCAATTCACAAACAGGCAGAGTAATAAAGGACAACTATCATGCAAAAATCTGTTGAGGGAAGGCATCGAGGCGGACTTGAAAGCCAGGCAGAATAGCAGGAAACAGATTTCAAGAGGTACGTTGGAATTGCCTTTAAAGAACAGGAAGAGGGGCACAACTTCGACAATGATGCACATGGCCAAAAATGGCGTATGCATTTTCTCCTGAGTATATTCAGGATAAAACGCATACGCCCTTTTTGCCAAGCAAGCAAGCGGACAATATAATCCTGCACTACAAATAAGTGTCACTTCCCACCGGTCCAAAGGGACATCCAAAAAAGGGTATAAACCGGAAATTCAAGACAGGCCCTTGAGAACAGGGAGCCTTGTTATTCAAAAGGGCGGGATGTAAATTACCAACTGCCTCTCTGGAGGAGTGCATTGTGTTCCCTAAAAGAAGTAAACAACAGAGCTACAGAGCCAAGGACACTTCCAGTCTGGGGAATATACCTTGGGAAAACTGAAAATCAATAAGACAGAGCCACCCCGAAATTTAGGGCTGCACTGCTTACAAGAACCTCAACTTGGGTACACCTTAAATATCCCAGGAAATAAAAAAATGGTTCAAAAATTGTGGTACTTACATACAATGGAATATCCCTCAACCATGTAATCAATGTCATAAGACCAGTAGCAGATAAATGAGTGGATACAGGTACGATGATTCTAAGTGAAATAAGTCACACAAAAAAATAAACGTATCATAAGATATCACTTATGAAGTTCCTGTAAACATGGCTACACAAGTACTGAGTTAGGAAAGAGAACAGAGTCTCACATTTAGAAAACACTCTTATGCCTGCTTAAGGGGGAAGGAGAGGTGGGGAGATGTATAAACCCAGAGTTTGATATAAGCACAGGTACCGTTCCAAAAACCAACTATGGAATAGACCAGACCTAAACCTTGCTCAGTGAAAGGGACTCAAAACCCCATATTTCCCGCAGAGGAATATATCTGACTAGTAAGAATCTTAAAACCTATGTATTGTTATGTCTCCGTAAGGGAATCAAGTGTGTCTAGACTGGCACAAAGATGGCACCGAGAATCATCTCAAACCCACTATAAAAAGGAATTTCAAAAACAAAACAAAAACCAGTGAAATTCTTTACAATTCCTTCAGGGTCTCTGATGAATCTTGGAATGACCCTATCTAGAACGACAGCTGGTGGTGGCATAAGGCTGGACACATGGGAATGAGAGGATTGGTGAGATTCGTGAGCAAATGCAGACCCTTTAAAGCAATAATGCATGGCACCCATTCCATGGGTCTCAAGTCTCCAGATTGTAGGGAATATTACTACAGCTATAACATGTATGGGAAACCTAGAGAATGGACACACTGTTAATACGAAAGGTTTCTAAATCTCAACGAATAATCCCTATCCAGGTCCTCCAGTTTGACTTTCTAACTGCTTTACTTTCAACCTCCCAACTTGGAGAGAGAGCACCTTTAACCTCCTGGTTCGCACATGTTGCCAATTTGGCAAAGGATGAAAGGGAAGAGGGAGAACCAAAGAGAGAGTAGCTGTTAGGCTTTTGGACGGGCATATGTCACTCTTCTTTCCCGGGAGGAAGAAGAATTGACCAAAGTCTCAGCCACCCACCGGGAACCAGTATAGGTCCTAAACCAAAATATTGGACTTGCGTTCAGCTCACAAAAAACGAGTTAAAAAATGGAGCTATAGGGCAGAGCATTTCACAAACTGGCAGAGTAATAAAGGACAACTATCATCCAAAAATCTGTTGAGGGAAAGCAACGAGGCGGACTTGAAAATGAGGCAGAATACCAGGAAACAGATTTCAAGTGGTACGTTGGAATCGCCTTTAAAGCACAGGAAGAGGGGCACAACTTCGACAATAATGCACTTGGCCAAAAAGGGCGTATGCGTTTTCTCCTGGGTATATGCAGGAGAAAACGCATACGCCCATTTTGGGCAAGCAAGCAAGCGGACAATATAAGTCTGCACTACAAAGAAGTATCACTTCCCACCGGTCCAAAGGGACATCCACAAAAAGTGTAAAAAGCAGAAATTCAAGACAGGCCCTGGAGAACAGGGAGCTTTGTTATGCTGATGGGCGGGATGTAAATTGCCAAGTGCCTCTCTGCAGTTGTGTATTGTATTCCCTAAAACAAGTGAACAACAGAGCTACAGAGGCAAGGACACTTCCAGTCTAGGGAATATACCTTGGGAAAACTGAAAATCAATAAGACACAGCCACCCCGAAATTTAGGGCTGCACTGCTTACAAGAAGCTCAACTTGGGTACACCTTAAGTATCCCAGGAAATATAAAAATGGTTCAAAAAATTGTGGTACTTTCGTACGATGGAATATCCCTCAGCCAAGATATCAATGTAATAAGACCAGTAGCAGCAAAATGAGTGGATTCAGGTATGATGATTCTAAGTGAAATAAGTCACACAGAAAAAGAAACGTATCATAAGATATCACTTTTGAAGATCCTGTAAACATGGCTACACATGAACTGAGTTAGGAAAGAGAACAGAGTCTCACATTTAGAAAAAACTCTTATGCCTGCTTAAGGGGGAAGGTGAGGTGGGGTGAGGCATAAAACCAGAGTTTGATATAAGCACAGGTATCGTTCCAAAAACCAACTATGGAATAGAGAAGACTTACAACTTCCTCAGTGAAAGGGATTCAAAATCCCATATTTCACACAGAGGAATATATCTGACTAGTAAGAATCTTAAAACCTATGTATTGATATGTCTCCGTAAGGGAATCAATTGTTTCTAGCCTGGCATAATCATGGCAGCGAGAATCAGCTCAAACTCACTATAAAACGGAATTTCAAAAACAAAACAAAAAAACAGGGAAATTCTTTACAATTCCTTCAGGGTCTCTGATGAAACTTGGAATGACCCTATCTACAATGACAGCTGGAGCTGGCATAAGGCTGGACACATGGGACTGAGAGAATGTGTGAGATTCGTGAGCCAATGCAGACACTTTAAAGCAATAATGCATGGCACCGATTTCATGGGTCCCAACTCTCCAGGTTGAAGGGAATATTACTACAGTTATAACATGTATGGGAAACCTAGAGAATGGACACACTGTGAATACGAAAGGTTTCTAAAACTCAACGAATTGTCCCTCTCCTGGTGCTCCAGTTTCACTTTCTAACTGCTTTACTATCAATCTCCCAACTTGGAGAGACAGCACCTTTAACCTCCTGGTTCGCACACGTTGCTAATTTGCAAATGATGAAAGGGAAGAGGGAGAACCAATGAGAGATTAGCTGTTAGGCATTTGAACGGGCACATGTCACTCTTATTTCCCGGGAGGAAGAAGAATTTACCAAAGTCTCAGCCACCCACCCGGAACCAGTATAGGTCCTAAACCAAAATATGGGACTTTAGTTCAGCTCACAAAAAAATGAGTTAAAAATTGGAGCTATAGGGCAGAGCAATTCACAAACAGGCAGAGTAATAAAGGACAACTATCATGCAAAAATCTGTTGAGGGAAGGCATCGAGGCGGACTTGAAAGCCAGGCAGAATAGCAGGAAACAGATTTCAAGAGGTACGTTGGAATTGCCTTTAAAGAACAGGAAGAGGGGCACAACTTCGACAATGATGCACATGGCCAAAAATGGCGTATGCATTTTCTCCTGAGTATATTCAGGATAAAACGCATACGCCCTTTTTGCCAAGCAAGCAAGCGGACAATATAATCCTGCACTACAAATAAGTGTCACTTCCCACCGGTCCAAAGGGACATCCAAAAAAGGGTATAAACCGGAAATTCAAGACAGGCCCTTGAGAACAGGGAGCCTTGTTATTCAAAAGGGCGGGATGTAAATTACCAACTGCCTCTCTGGAGGAGTGCATTGTGTTCCCTAAAAGAAGTAAACAACAGAGCTACAGAGCCAAGGACACTTCCAGTCTGGGGAATATACCTTGGGAAAACTGAAAATCAATAAGACAGAGCCACCCCGAAATTTAGGGCTGCACTGCTTACAAGAACCTCAACTTGGGTACACCTTAAATATCCCAGGAAATAAAAAAATGGTTCAAAAATTGTGGTACTTACATACAATGGAATATCCCTCAACCATGTAATCAATGTCATAAGACCAGTAGCAGATAAATGAGTGGATACAGGTACGATGATTCTAAGTGAAATAAGTCACACAAAAAAATAAACGTATCATAAGATATCACTTATGAAGTTCCTGTAAACATGGCTACACAAGTACTGAGTTAGGAAAGAGAACAGAGTCTCACATTTAGAAAACACTCTTATGCCTGCTTAAGGGGGAAGGAGAGGTGGGGAGATGTATAAACCCAGAGTTTGATATAAGCACAGGTACCGTTCCAAAAACCAACTATGGAATAGACCAGACCTAAACCTTGCTCAGTGAAAGGGACTCAAAACCCCATATTTCCCGCAGAGGAATATATCTGACTAGTAAGAATCTTAAAACCTATGTATTGATATGTCTCCATAAGGGAATCAAGTGTTTCTAGACTGGCATAATCATGGCAGCGAGAATCAGCCCAAACACACTATAAAAAGGAATTTCTAAAACAAAACAAAAAAACAGGGAAATTCTTTACAATTTCTTCAGGGTCTCTGATGAAACTTAGAATGACCCTATCTAGAACGACAGCTGGAGGTGGCATAAGGCTGGACACATGTGACTGAGAGGATTGGTGAGATTCGTGAGCAAATGCAGACCCTTTAAAGCAATAATGCATGGAACCCATTCCTTGGGTCCCAACTCTCCAGGTTTTAGGGAATAGTACTACAGCTATAACATGTATGGGAAACCTAGAGAATGGACACGCTGTGAATACGAAATGTCTCTAAAGCTCAACGAACAGTCCCTCTCCTGGTGCTCCGGTTTGACTTTCCAACTGCTTTACTATCAATCTCCCAACCTGGAGAGACAGCACCTTTAACCTCCTGTTTCGCACAGGTTGCCAATTTGGCAAAGGATGAAACGGAAGAGGGAGAACCAATGAGAGAGTAGCTGTTAGGCATTTGGACGGGCACATGTCACTCTTATTTCCCGGGAGGAAGAAGAATTAACCAAAGACTCAGCCAACGACTGGGAACCAGTATAGGACCTGAACCAAAATATGGGACTGGCGTTAAGCTCACAAAAAAAGAGTTAAAAAAAGGAGCTATAGGGCAGAGCAATTCACCAACTGGCAGAGTAATAAAGGACAACTGTCATCCAAAAATCTGTTGAGGGAAGGCAACGAGGCGGACTTGAATGTGAGGCAGAATAGCAGGAAACGGATTTCAAGAGGTACGTAGGAATCACCTTTAAAGCACAGGAAGAGGGGCACAACTTCGACAATGATGCACTTGTCCAAAAAAGGCGTATGCGTTTTTTCCTGAGTATATTCAGGAGAAAACACATACGCTCTTTTTGGCCAAGCAAGCAAGCGGACAATGTAAGTCTGCACTACAAAGAAGTATCACTTCCCACCTGTCCAAAGGGACATCCACAAAAAGGGTAAAAACCAGAAATTCAAGACAGGCCCTGGAGCACAGGGAGCCTTGTTATGCTGATGGGCGGGATGTAAATTGCCAACTGCCTCTCTGGAGGAGTGCATTGTGTTCCCTAAAACAAGTAAACAACAGAGCTACAGAGCCAAGGGCACTTCCAGTCTAGGGAATGTACTTTGGGAAAACTGAAAATCAATAAGACAGAGCCACCGCAAAATTTAGGGCTGCACTGCTTACAAGAACCTCAACTTGGGTACACATTAAATATCGCAGGAAATAAAAAATTGTTCAAAAAATTGTGGTACTTACGTACGATGGAATATGCCTCAGCCATGAAATCAATGTCATAAGACCAGTAGCAGCAAAATGAGAGGATTCAGTTATGATGATTCTAAGTGAAATAAGTCACACAGAAAAAGAAACGTATCATAAGATATCACTTATGAAGATCCTGTAAACATGGCTACACATGAACTGAGTTAGGACAGAGAAGAGAGTCTCACATTTAGAAAACACTCTTATGCCTGCTTAAGGGGGAAGGAGAGGTGGGGTGATGCATAAACCCAGAGTTTGATATAAGCACAGGTACCGTTCCAAAAACCAAGTATGGAATAGACAAGACCTACACCTTCCTCAGTGAAAGGCACTCAAAACTCCATATTTCCTGCAGAGGAATATATCTGACTAGTAAGAATCTTAAAACCTATGTATTGATATGTCTCCATAAGGGAATCAAGTGTTTCTAGACTGGCATAAAGATGGCAGCGAGAATCAGCTCAAACCCACTATAAAAAGGAATTTCAAAAACAAAACACAGAAACAGCGGAATTCTTTACAATTCCTTCAGGGTCTCTGATGAAACTTGGAATGACCCTATCTAGAACGACAGCTGGAGGTGGCATAAGGCTGGAAACAAGGGACTGATAGGATTGGTGAGATTCGTGAGCAAATGCAGACCCTTTAAAGCAATAATGCATGGCACCCATTCCATGGGTCCCAACTCTCCAGGTTGAAGGGAATATTACTACAGCTATAACATGTACGGGAAACCTAGAGAATGGACACACTGTGAATATGAAAGGTTTCTAAAACTCAAAAAATAGTCCCTCTCCTGATGCTCCGGTTTGACTTTCCAACTGCTTTACTATCAATCTCCCAACTTGGAGAGACAGCCCCTTTAACCTCCTGGTTCGCACAGGTTGCCAATTTGGCAGAGGATCAAAGGGAAGAGCGAGAACAAATGAGAGAGTAGCTGTTAGGCATTTGGACAGGCACATGTCACTCTAATTGCCCGGCAGGAAGAATAATTATCCAAAGTCTCAGGCACGCACTGGGATCCAGTATAGGTCCTGAATCAAAAATTTGGACTTGCTTTCAGCTCACAAAAAACGAGTTGAAAAATGGAGCTCAGGGGCAGAGCAATTCACAAACTGGCAGAGTAATAAAGGCCAACTATGTTCCAGAAATCTGTTGAGGGAAGGCAGTGAAGCGAACCCGAAAATCAGGCTGAATAGCAGGAAACAGATTTCAAGAGGTACGTTGGAATCGTCTGTAAAGCAGAGGAAGAGGGGCACAACTTGGACAATGATGCACTTGGCCAAAAAGGGCGTGGGCATTATCTCCTGAATATATGCAGGAGAAAACGCATACGCACTTTTTCGCCAAGCCAGAAAGCGGGAAATGCAAATCTGCACTACAAAGAAGTATCACTTCCCACTGGTCAAAAGGGACATCCACAAAATGGGTAAAAACCAGAAAGGCAAGACAGGCCTTGGAGAACAGGGAGCCTTGTTATGCTGATGGGCGGGATGTAAGTTGTCAACTGCCTCTCTGGAGGAGTGCATTGTGTTCCCTAAAACAAGTAAACAACACGGCTACAGAGCCAAGGTCACTCCCAGTCTAGGGAATATACCTTGGGCAAAATGAAAATCAATAAGACAGAGCCAGTCCACAATTTAGGGCTGCACTGCTTACAAGAACCTCAACTTGGGTACAGCTTAAGTATCCCAGGAAAGATAAAAATGGTTCAAAAAATTGTGGTACTTACGTATGATGGAATATCCCTCAGCCATGAAATCAATGTCATAAGACCAGTAGCAGAAAAATGAGTGGATTCAGGTACGATGATTCTAAGTGAAATAAGTCACACAGAAAAAGAAACGTATCATAAGATATCACTTATGAAGATCCTGTAAACGTGGCTACACATGAACTTAGATAGGAAAGAGAAGAGAGTCTCATATTTAGAAAACACTCTTATGCCTTCTTAACGGGGAAGGAGAGGTGGGGTGATGCATAAAACCAGAGTTTGATATAAGCACATGTTCCTTTCCCAAAACCAACTATGGAATAGACAAGACCTACACCTTCCTCAGTGAAACGGGCTCAAAATCCCATATCTCCTGCAGAGGAATATATCTGACTATTAAGAATCTTAAAACCTGTGTATTGACATGTCTCCATAAGGCAATCAAGTGTGTCTAGACTGGCATAATCATGGCAGCGAGAATCAGCTCAAACCCACTATAAAAATGAATTTCAAAAACAAACCAAAAAAAACAGGGAAATTCTTTACAGCTCCTTCAGGGTCTCTGTTGAACCCTGGAATGACCCTATATACAATGACTGCTGGATGTGGCATAAGGATGGACACATGGGACTGAAAGGATTGGTGAGATTGGGTGAGCAAATGCAGACCATTTAAATCAATAAAGCATGGCACCCATTCCATGGGTCCCAACTCTCCAGGTTGAAGGGAATATTACTACAGCTATAACATGTATGGGAAACCTAGAGAATGGACACACTGTGAATATGAAAGGTTTCTAAAACTCAACGAATAGTCCCTCTCTTGGTGCTCCCATTTGACTTTCCAACTGCTTTACTATCAATCTCCCAACTTGGAGAGACAGCACCTTTAAACTCCTGGTTCGCACAGATGGCCAATTTGGCAGAGGATGAAAGGGAATAGGGAGAACCAATGAGAGAGTAGCTGTTAGGCATTTGGACGGGCACATGTCACTCTTATTTCCCGGGAGGAAGAAGAATTAAAAAAAGTCTCAGCCACCCACCGAAAACCAATATATGTCCTGAACCAAAATATTGGACTTGCATTCAGCTCACAAAAAACTAGTTAAAAAATGGAGCTCAGGGGCACAGCAATTCACAAACTGGCAGAGTAATAAAGGGCAACTATCGTCCAAAAGTCTGTTGAGGGGAGGCAATGAGGCGGACTTGAAAGCGAGGCAGAATAGCAGGAAACAGATTTCAAGAGGTACATTGGAATAGCCTTTAAAGCACAGGAAGAGGGGCATAGATTCGACAATGATGCACTTGGCCAAAAAGGGCATATGTGTTTTCTCCTGAATATATTCAGGAGAAAACGCATACGCCCATTTTGGCCAAGCAAGCAAGCGGGCAATGCAAATCTGCAATACAAAGAAGTATCACTTCCTACCGGTCATTAGGGGCATCCACAAAATGGGTAAAAACCAGAAAGGCAAGACAGGCCCTGGAGAACAGGGAGCCTTGTTATGCTGATGGGTGGGATGTAAATTGCCAAATGCCTCTCTGGAGGAGTGCATTGTGTTCCCTAAAACAAGTAAACAACAGAGCTACAGAGCCAAGGGCACTTCGAGTCTAGGGAATATACCTTGGGAAAACTGAAAATCAATAAGACTGAGCCACCCCAAAATTTAGGGCTGCACTGCTTACAAGAACCTCAACTTGGGTACACCTTACATATCCCTGGAAATATAAAAATGGTTCAAAAAATTGTGGTACTTACGTACGATGGAATATCCCTCAGCCTTGAAGTCAATGTCATAAGACCAGAAGCAGCAAAATGAGTGGATTCAGGTACGATGATTCTAAGTGAAATAAGTCACACAGAAAAAGAAACGTATCATAAGATATCACTTATGAAGATCCTGTAAACATGGCTACACATGATCTGAGTTAGGAAAGAGAACAGAGTCTCACATTTAGAAAACACTCTTATGCCTGCTTAAGGGGGAAGGAGAGGTGGGGTGATGCATAAAACCAGAGTTTGATATAAGCACAGGTACCGTTCCTTAAACCAACTATGTAATAGACAAGACCTACACCTTCCTCAGTGAAAGGGACTCAAAACCCCATATTTCCCGCAGAGGAATATATCTGAATAGTAAGAATCTTAAAACCTATGTATTGATATGTCTCCGTAAGGGAAACAAGTGTTTCTAGACTGGCATAAACATGGCAGTGAGTATCAGGTTAAACCCACTATAAAAAGGAATTTCAAAAACAAAACAAAAAAACAGCGAAATTCTTTACAATTTCTTCAGGGTCTCTGTTGAAACCTGGAATGACCCTATCTACAATGACAGCTGGAGGTGGCATAAGGCTGGACACATGGCACTGAGAGGATTGGTGAGATTGGGTGAGCAAATGCAGACCCTTTAAAGCAATAATTCATGGCACCCATTCCATGGGTCCCAACTCTCCAGGTTGAAGGGAATATTACTACAGCTATAACATGTATGGGAAACCTAGAGAATGGACACACTGTGAATACGAATGGTCTCTAAAACTCAAAGAATAGTCCCTGTCCTGGCGCTCCAGTTTGACTTTCCAACTGCTTTACTATCAATCTCTCAACCTGGAGAGACAGCACCTTTAACCTCCTGTTTCGCACAGGTTGCCAATTTCACAGAGGATGAATGGGAAGAGGGAGAACCAATGAGAGAGTAGCTGTTAGGTATTTGGACGGGCATATGTCCCTCTTATTTCCCACGAGGAAGAAGAATTGAACAAATTCTCAGCCACCCCACGGGAACCAGGTCCTGAACCAAAATATTGGACTTGCGTTCAGCTCAGAAAAAACGAGTTAAAAAATGGAGCTCAGGGGCACAGCAATTCACAAACTGGCAGAGTAATAAAGGGCAACTATCATCCAAAAATCTGTTGGGGGAAGGCAACGAGGTGGACTTGAAAGCGAGGCAGAATAGCAGGAAACAGATTTCAAGACGTACGTTCGAATCGCCTTTAAAGCACAGGAAGAGTGGCACAACTTCGACAATCATACACTTGGCCAAAAAGGGTGTATGTGATTTCTCCTGAATATATTCAGGAAAAAACGTATACGCCCTTTTTCGCCAAGCAAGCAAGCGGGCAATGCAAATCTGCACTACAAAGAAGTACCACTTCCCACGAGTCCAAAGGGACATCCACAAAATGGGTAAAAACCAGAAAGGCAAGACAGGCCCTGGAGAACAGGGAGCCTTGTTATGCTGAAGGAAGGCATGTAAATTTCCAACTGCCTCTCTGCAGGAGTGCATTGTGTTCCGTAAAACAAGTAAACAACAGAGCTACAGAGCCAAGGGCACTTCCAGTCTAGGGAATATACCTTGGGAAAACTGAAAATCAATAAGACAGAGCCACCCCATAATTTAGGGATGCACTGCTTACAAGAACCTCAACTTGGGTACACCTTACATATCCCTGGAAATATAAAAATGGTTCAAAAAATTGTGGTACATACGTATGACGGAATATCCCTCAGCCATGAAATCAATGTCATAAGACCAGTAGCAGCAAAATGAATGGATTCAGATATGATGATACTAAGTGAAATAAGTCACACAGAAAAAGAATCTTATCATAAGATATCACTTATGAAAATCCTGTAAACATGGCTACACATGAACTGAGGTAGGAAAGAGAACAGAGTCTCACATTTAAAAAACACTCTTACGCCTGCTTAAGGGGGAAGGAGAGGTGGGGTGTTGCATAAAACCAGAGTTTGATATAAGTACAGGCACCATTCCAGAAACCAAATACAGAATACACAAGATCTACACCTTCCTCACTGAAAGGTTATCAAGAGCCCATACTTCACACAGAGGAATATATCTGACTAGTAAGGATCTTAATCCTATGTATTGATATATCACCGTAAGGGAAACAAGTGTATCTAGACTGTCATAAACACGGCAGTGAGAATCAGCTCAAACCCACTATAAAAAGGAATTTCAAAAACAAAACATCAAAACAGGGAAATTCTTTACAATTCCTTCAGGGTCTCTGATGAAACCTTGAATGACCCTGAGTACAACGACAGCTGCATGTGGCATAAGGCTGGACACATAGGACTGAGAGGATTGGTGAGACTGGGTGAGCAAATGCAGACCCTTTAAAGCAATAATGCATGGCACACATTCCATGGGTCCCAACTCTACGGGTTGAAGGAAATATTACTACAGCTATAACATGTATGGGAAACCTAGAGAATGGACACACTGTGAATACGAAAGGTTTCTAAATCTCAACGAATAGTCCCTCTCCTGGTGCTCCAGTTTCACTTTCTAACAGCTTTACTATCAATCTCCCAACTTGGAGAGACAGCTCCTTTAACCTCCTGGTTCGCACAGGTTGCTAATTTGCAAAGGATGAAAGGGAAGAGGGAGAACCAATGAGAGAGTAGCTGTTAGGCATTTGGACGGGCACATGTCACTCTTATTTCCCGGGAGGAAGAAGAATTTACCAAAGTCTCAGCCACCCACCCGGAACCAGTATAGGTCCTAAACCAAAATATGGGACTTTTGTTCAGCTCACAAAAAAAAGGAGTTAAAAAATGGAGCTATAGGACAGAGCAATTCACAAACTGGCAGAGTAATAAAGGACAACTATCATCCAAAAATCTGTTGAGGGAAGGCAATGAGGCGGACTTGAAAGCGAGGCAGAATAGCAGGAAACAGATTTCAAGAGGTACGTTGGAATTGCCTTTAAAGCACAGGAAGATGGGCACAACTTCGACAATGATGCACATGGCCAAAAATGGCGTATGTGTTTTCTCCTAAGTATATTCAGGAGAAAACGCATACGCCATTTTTGGCCAAGCAAGCAAGCGGACAATGTAAGTCTGCACTACAAAGAAGTATCACTTCCCACCGGTCAAAGGGACATCCACAAAAAGGGTAAAAACCGGAAATTCAAGACAGGCCCTGGAGAACAGGGAGCCTTGTTATGCTGATGGGCGGGATGTAAATTGCCAACTGCCTCTCTGGAGGAGTGCATTGTGTTCCCTAAAACAAGTAAACAACAGAGCTACAGAGCCAAGGACACTTCCAGTCTGGGGAATATACCTTGGGAAAACTGAAAATCAATAAGACAGAACCACCACAAATTTTAGGGCTGCACTGCTTACAAGAACCTCAACTTGGGTACACCTGAAGTATCCCAGGAAAGATAAAAATGGTTCAAAAAATTGTGGTACTTACGTATGATGGAATATCCCTCAGCCATGAAATCAATGTCATAAGACCAGTAGCAGCAAAATGAGTGGATTCAGGTTCGATGATTCTAAGTGAAATAAGTCACACAGAAAAAGAAAATTATCATAGGATATCACTTATGAAGAACCTGTAAACATGGCTACACATGAACTGAGTTAGGAAAGAGAAGAGAGTCTCACATTTAGAAAACACTCTTATGCCTGCTTAAGGGGGAAGGAGAGGTGGGGTGATGCATAAAACCAGAGGTTGATATAAGCACAGGTACCGTTCCAAAAACCAAGTATGGAATAGGAAAGACCTACACCTTCCTCAGTGAAAGGGACTCAAAACCCCATATTTCCCGCAGAGGAATATATCTGACTAGTAAGAATCTTAAAACCTATGTATTGTTATGTCTCCGTAAGGGAATCAAGTGTGTCTAGACTGGCACAAAGATGGCACCGAGAATCATCTCAAACCCACTATAAAAAGGAATTTCAAAAACAAAACAAAAACCAGTGAAATTCTTTACAATTCCTTCAGGGTCTCTGATGAATCTTGGAATGACCCTATCTAGAACGACAGCTGGTGGTGGCATAAGGCTGGACACATGGGAATGAGAGGATTGGTGAGATTCGTGAGCAAATGCAGACCCTTTAAAGCAATAATGCATGGCACCCATTCCATGGGTCTCAAGTCTCCAGATTGTAGGGAATATTACTACAGCTATAACATGTATGGGAAACCTAGAGAATGGACACACTGTTAATACGAAAGGTTTCTAAATCTCAACGAATAATCCCTATCCAGGTCCTCCAGTTTGACTTTCTAACTGCTTTACTTTCAACCTCCCAACTTGGAGAGAGAGCACCTTTAACCTCCTGGTTCGCACATGTTGCCAATTTGGCAAAGGATGAAAGGGAAGAGGGAGAACCAAAGAGAGAGTAGCTGTTAGGCATTTGGACGGGCATATGTCACTCTTATTTCCCGGGAGGAAGAAGAATTGACCAAAGTCTCAGCCACCCACTGGGAACAAGTATAGGTCCTAAACCAAAATATTGGACTTGCGTTCAGCTCACAAAAAACGAGTTAAAAAATGGAGCTATAGGGCAGAGCATTTCACAAACTGGCAGAGTAATAAAGGACAACTATCATCCAAAAATCTGTTGAGGGAAAGCAACGAGGCAGACTTGAAAATGAGGCAGAATACCAGGAAACAGATTTCAAGTGGTACGTTGGAATCGCCTTTAAAGCACAGGAAGAGGGGCACAACTTCGACAATAATGCACTTGGCCAAAAAGGGCGTATGCGTTTTCTCCTGGGTATATGCAGGAGAAAACGCATACGCCCATTTTGGGCAAGCAAGCAAGCGGACAATATAAGTCTGCACTACAAAGAAGTATCACTTCCCACCGGTCCAAAGGGACATCCACAAAAAGTGTAAAAAGCAGAAATTCAAGACAGGCCCTGGAGAACAGGGAGCTTTGTTATGCTGATGGGCGGGATGTAAATTGCCAAGTGCCTCTCTGCAGTTGTGTATTGTATTCCCTAAAACAAGTGAACAACAGAGCTACAGAGGCAAGGACACTTCCAGTCTAGGGAATATACCTTGGGAAAACTGAAAATCAATAAGACACAGCCACCCCGAAATTTAGGGCTGCACTGCTTACAAGAAGCTCAACTTGGGTACACCTTAAGTATCCCAGGAAATATAAAAATGGTTCAAAAAATTGTGGTACTTTCGTACGATGGAATATCCCTCAGCCAAGATATCAATGTAATAAGACCAGTAGCAGCAAAATGAGTGGATTCAGGTATGATGATTCTAAGTGAAATAAGTCACACAGAAAAAGAAACGTATCATAAGATATCACTTTTGAAGATCCTGTAAACATGGCTACACATGAACTGAGTTAGGAAAGAGAACAGAGTCTCACATTTAGAAAAAACTCTTATGCCTGCTTAAGGGGGAAGGTGAGGTGGGGTGAGGCATAAAACCAGAGTTTGATATAAGCACAGGTATCGTTCCAAAAACCAACTATGGAATAGAGAAGACTTACAACTTCCTCAGTGAAAGGGATTCAAAATCCCATATTTCACACAGAGGAATATATCTGACTAGTAAGAATCTTAAAACCTAGGTATTGATATGTCTCCATAAGGGAATCAATTGTTTCTAGCCTGACATAATCATGGCAGCGAGAATCAGCTCAAACTCACTATAAAACGGAATTTCAAAAACAAAACAAAAAAACAGGGAAATTCTTTACAATTCCTTCAGGGTCTCTGATGAAACTTGGAATGACCCTATCTACAATGACAGCTGGAGCTGGCATAAGGCTGGACACATGGGACTGAGAGAATGTGTGAGATTCGTGAGCCAATGCAGACACTTTAAAGCAATAATGCATGGCACCGATTTCATGGGTCCCAACTCTCCAGGTTGAAGGGAATATTACTACAGCTATAACATGTATGGGAAACCTAGAGAATGGACACACTGTGAATACGAAAGGTTTCTAAAACTCAACGAATTGTCCCTCTCCTGGTGCTCCAGTTTCACTTTCTAACTGCTTTACTATCAATCTCCCAACTTGGAGAGACAGCACCTTTAACCTCCTGGTTCGCACACGTTGCTAATTTGCAAAGGATGAAAGGGAAGAGGGAGAACCAATGAGAGATTAGCTGTTAGGCATTTGAACGGGCACATGTCACTCTTATTTCCCGGGAGGAAGAAGAATTTACCAAAGTCTCAGCCACCCACCCGGAACCAGTATAGGTCCTAAACCAAAATATGGGACTTTTGTTCAGCTCACAAAAAAATGAGTTAAAAATTGGAGCTATAGGGCAGAGCAATTCACAAACAGGCAGAGTAATAAAGGACAACTATCATCCAAAAATCTGTTGAGGGAAGGCATCGAGGCGGACTTGAAAGCAAGGCAGAATAGCAGGAAACAGATTTCAAGAGGTACGTTGGAATTGCCTTTAAAGAACAGGAAGAGGGGCACAACTTCGACAATGATGCACATGGCCAAAAATGGTGTATGCATTTTCTCCTGAGTATATTCAGGATAAAACACATACGCCATTTTGCCAAGCAAGCAAGCGGACAATATAATCCTGCACTACAAATAAGTGTCACTTCCCACCGGTCCAAAGGGACATCCAAAAAAGGGTATAAACCGGAAATTCAAGACAGGCCCTTGAGAACAGGGAGCCTTGTTATTCAGAAGGGCGGGATGTAAATTACCAACTGCCTCTCTGGAGGAGTGCATTGTGTTCCCTAAAAGAAGTAAACAACAGAGCTACAGAGCCAAGGACACTTCCAGTCTGGGGAATATACCTTGGGAAAACTGAAAATCAATAAGACAGAGCCACCCCGAAATTTAGGGCTGCACTGCTTACAAGAACCTCAACTTGGGTACACCTTAAATATCCCAGGAAATAAAAAAATGGTTCAAAAATTGTGGTACTTACATACAATGGAATATCCCTCAACCATGTAATCAATGTCATAAGACCAGTAGCAGATAAATGAGTGGATACAGGTACGATGATTCTAAGTGAAATAAGTCACACAAAAAAATAAACGTATCATAAGATATCACTTATGAAGTTCCTGTAAACATGGCTACACAAGTACTGAGTTAGGAAAGAGAACAGAGTCTCACATTTAGAAAACACTCTTATGCCTGCTTAAGGGGGAAGGAGAGGTGGGGAGATGTATAAACCCAGAGTTTGATATAAGCACAGGTACCGTTCCAAAAACCAACTATGGAATAGACCAGACCTAAACCTTGCTCAGTGAAAGGGACTCAAAACCCCATATTTCCCGCAGAGGAATATATCTGACTAGTAAGAATCTTAAAACCTATGTATTGATATGTCTCCATAAGGGAATCAAGTGTTTCTAGACTGGCATAATCATGGCAGCGAGAATCAGCCCAAACACACTATAAAAAGGAATTTCTAAAACAAAACAAAAAAACAGGGAAATTCTTTACAATTTCTTCAGGGTCTCTGATGAAACTTAGAATGACCCTATCTAGAACGACAGCTGGAGGTGGCATAAGGCTGGACACATGTGACTGAGAGGATTGGTGAGATTCGTGAGCAAATGCAGACCCTTTAAAGCAATAATGCATGGAACCCATTCCTTGGGTCCCAACTCTCCAGGTTTTAGGGAATAGTACTACAGCTATAACATGTATGGGAAACCTAGAGAATGGACACGCTGTGAATACGAAATGTCTCTAAAGCTCAACGAACAGTCCCTCTCCTGGTGCTCCGGTTTGACTTTCCAACTGCTTTACTATCAATCTCCCAACCTGGAGAGACAGCACCTTTAACCTCCTGTTTCGCACAGGTTGCCAATTTGGCAAAGGATGAAACGGAAGAGGGAGAACCAATGAGAGAGTAGCTGTTAGGCATTTGGACGGGCACATGTCACTCTTATTTCCCGGGAGGAAGAAGAATTAACCAAAGACTCAGCCAACGACTGGGAACCAGTATAGGACCTGAACCAAAATATGGGACTGGCGTTAAGCTCACAAAAAAAGAGTTAAAAAAAGGAGCTATAGGGCAGAGCAATTCACCAACTGGCAGAGTAATAAAGGACAACTGTCATCCAAAAATCTGTTGAGGGAAGGCAACGAGGCGGACTTGAATGTGAGGCAGAATAGCAGGAAACGGATTTCAAGAGGTACGTAGGAATCACCTTTAAAGCACAGGAAGAGGGGCACAACTTCGACAATGATGCACTTGTCCAAAAAAGGCGTATGCGTTTTTTCCTGAGTATATTCAGGAGAAAACACATACGCTCTTTTTGGCCAAGCAAGCAAGCGGACAATGTAAGTCTGCACTACAAAGAAGTATCACTTCCCACCTGTCCAAAGGGACATCCACAAAAAGGGTAAAAACCAGAAATTCAAGACAGGCCCTGGAGCACAGGGAGCCTTGTTATGCTGATGGGCGGGATGTAAATTGCCAACTGCCTCTCTGGAGGAGTGCATTGTGTTCCCTAAAACAAGTAAACAACAGAGCTACAGAGCCAAGGGCACTTCCAGTCTAGGGAATGTACTTTGGGAAAACTGAAAATCAATAAGACAGAGCCACCGCAAAATTTAGGGCTGCACTGCTTACAAGAACCTCAACTTGGGTACACATTAAATATCGCAGGAAATAAAAAATGGTTCAAAAAATTGTGGTACTTACGTACGATGGAATATGCCTCAGCCATGAAATCAATGTCATAAGACCAGTAGCAGCAAAATGAGAGGATTCAGTTATGATGATTCTAAGTGAAATAAGTCACACAGAAAAAGAAACGTATCATAAGATATCACTTATGAAGATCCTGTAAACATGGCTACACATGAACTGAGTTAGGACAGAGAAGAGAGTCTCACATTTAGAAAACACTCTTATGCCTGCTTAAGGGGGAAGGAGAGGTGGGGTGATGCATAAACCCAGAGTTTGATATAAGCACAGGTACCGTTCCAAAAACCAAGTATGGAATAGACAAGACCTACACCTTCCTCAGTGAAAGGCACTCAAAACTCCATATTTCCTGCAGAGGAATATATCTGACTAGTAAGAATCTTAAAACCTATGTATTGATATGTCTCCATAAGGGAATCAAGTGTTTCTAGACTGGCATAAAGATGGCAGCGAGAATCAGCTCAAACCCACTATAAAAAGGAATTTCAAAAACAAAACACAGAAACAGCGGAATTCTTTACAATTCCTTCAGGGTCTCTGATGAAACTTGGAATGACCCTATCTAGAACGACAGCTGGAGGTGGCATAAGGCTGGAAACAAGGGACTGATAGGATTGGTGAGATTCGTGAGCAAATGCAGACCCTTTAAAGCAATAATGCATGGCACCCATTCCATGGGTCCCAACTCTCCAGGTTGAAGGGAATATTACTACAGCTATAACATGTACGGGAAACCTAGAGAATGGACACACTGTGAATATGAAAGGTTTCTAAAACTCAAAAAATAGTCCCTCTCCTGATGCTCCGGTTTGACTTTCCAACTGCTTTACTATCAATCTCCCAACTTGGAGAGACAGCCCCTTTAACCTCCTGGTTCGCACAGGTTGCCAATTTGGCAGAGGATCAAAGGGAAGAGCGAGAACAAATGAGAGAGTAGCTGTTAGGCATTTGGACAGGCACATGTCACTCTAATTGCCCGGCAGGAAGAATAATTATCCAAAGTCTCAGGCACGCACTGGGATCCAGTATAGGTCCTGAATCAAAAATTTGGACTTGCTTTCAGCTCACAAAAAACGAGTTGAAAAATGGAGCTCAGGGGCAGAGCAATTCACAAACTGGCAGAGTAATAAAGGCCAACTATGTTCCAGAAATCTGTTGAGGGAAGGCAGTGAAGCGAACCCGAAAATCAGGCTGAATAGCAGGAAACAGATTTCAAGAGGTACGTTGGAATCGTCTGTAAAGCAGAGGAAGAGGGGCACAACTTGGACAATGATGCACTTGGCCAAAAAGGGCGTGGGCATTATCTCCTGAATATATGCAGGAGAAAACGCATACGCACTTTTTCGCCAAGCCAGAAAGCGGGAAATGCAAATCTGCACTACAAAGAAGTATCACTTCCCACTGGTCAAAAGGGACATCCACAAAATGGGTAAAAACCAGAAAGGCAAGACAGGCCTTGGAGAACAGGGAGCCTTGTTATGCTGATGGGCGGGATGTAAGTTGTCAACTGCCTCTCTGGAGGAGTGCATTGTGTTCCCTAAAACAAGTAAACAACACGGCTACAGAGCCAAGGTCACTCCCAGTCTAGGGAATATACCTTGGGCAAAATGAAAATCAATAAGACAGAGCCAGTCCACAATTTAGGGCTGCACTGCTTACAAGAACCTCAACTTGGGTACAGCTTAAGTATCCCAGGAAAGATAAAAATGGTTCAAAAAATTGTGGTACTTACGTATGATGGAATATCCCTCAGCCATGAAATCAATGTCATAAGACCAGTAGCAGAAAAATGAGTGGATTCAGGTACGATGATTCTAAGTGAAATAAGTCACACAGAAAAAGAAACGTATCATAAGATATCACTTATGAAGATCCTGTAAACGTGGCTACACATGAACTTAGATAGGAAAGAGAAGAGAGTCTCATATTTAGAAAACACTCTTATGCCTTCTTAACGGGGAAGGAGAGGTGGGGTGATGCATAAAACCAGAGTTTGATATAAGCACATGTTCCTTTCCCAAAACCAACTATGGAATAGACAAGACCTACACCTTCCTCAGTGAAACGGGCTCAAAATCCCATATCTCCTGCAGAGGAATATATCTGACTATTAAGAATCTTAAAACCTGTGTATTGACATGTCTCCATAAGGCAATCAAGTGTGTCTAGACTGGCATAATCATGGCAGCGAGAATCAGCTCAAACCCACTATAAAAATGAATTTCAAAAACAAACCAAAAAAAACAGGGAAATTCTTTACAGCTCCTTCAGGGTCTCTGTTGAACCCTGGAATGACCCTATATACAATGACTGCTGGATGTGGCATAAGGATGGACACATGGGACTGAAAGGATTGGTGAGATTGGGTGAGCAAATGCAGACCATTTAAATCAATAAAGCATGGCACCCATTCCATGGGTCCCAACTCTCCAGGTTGAAGGGAATATTACTACAGCTATAACATGTATGGGAAACCTAGAGAATGGACACACTGTGAATATGAAAGGTTTCTAAAACTCAACGAATAGTCCCTCTCTTGGTGCTCCCATTTGACTTTCCAACTGCTTTACTATCAATCTCCCAACTTGGAGAGACAGCACCTTTAAACTCCTGGTTCGCACAGATGGCCAATTTGGCAGAGGATGAAAGGGAATAGGGAGAACCAATGAGAGAGTAGCTGTTAGGCATTTGGACGGGCACATGTCACTCTTATTTCCCGGGAGGAAGAAGAATTAAAAAAAGTCTCAGCCACCCACCGAAAACCAATATATGTCCTGAACCAAAATATTGGACTTGCATTCAGCTCACAAAAAACTAGTTAAAAAATGGAGCTCAGGGGCACAGCAATTCACAAACTGGCAGAGTAATAAAGGGCAACTATCGTCCAAAAGTCTGTTGAGGGGAGGCAATGAGGCGGACTTGAAAGCGAGGCAGAATAGCAGGAAACAGATTTCAAGAGGTACATTGGAATAGCCTTTAAAGCACAGGAAGAGGGGCATAGATTCGACAATGATGCACTTGGCCAAAAAGGGCATATGTGTTTTCTCCTGAATATATTCAGGAGAAAACGCATACGCCCATTTTGGCCAAGCAAGCAAGCGGGCAATGCAAATCTGCAATACAAAGAAGTATCACTTCCTACCGGTCATTAGGGGCATCCACAAAATGGGTAAAAACCAGAAAGGCAAGACAGGCCCTGGAGAACAGGGAGCCTTGTTATGCTGATGGGTGGGATGTAAATTGCCAAATGCCTCTCTGGAGGAGTGCATTGTGTTCCCTAAAACAAGTAAACAACAGAGCTACAGAGCCAAGGGCACTTCGAGTCTAGGGAATATACCTTGGGAAAACTGAAAATCAATAAGACTGAGCCACCCCAAAATTTAGGGCTGCACTGCTTACAAGAACCTCAACTTGGGTACACCTTACATATCCCTGGAAATATAAAAATGGTTCAAAAAATTGTGGTACTTACGTACGATGGAATATCCCTCAGCCTTGAAGTCAATGTCATAAGACCAGAAGCAGTAAAAGGAGTGGATTCAGGTACGATGATTCTAAGTGAAATAAGTCACACAGAAAAAGAAACGTATCATAAGATATCACTTATGAAGATCCTGTAAACATGGCTACACATGATCTGAGTTAGGAAAGAGAACAGAGTCTCACATTTAGAAAACACTCTTATGCCTGCTTAAGGGGGAAGGAGAGGTGGGGTGATGCATAAAACCAGAGTTTGATATAAGCACAGGTACCGTTCCTTAAACCAACTATGTAATAGACAAGACCTACACCTTCCTCAGTGAAAGGGACTCAAAACCCCATATTTCCCGCAGAGGAATATATCTGAATAGTAAGAATCTTAAAACCTATGTATTGATATGTCTCCGTAAGGGAAACAAGTGTTTCTAGACTGGCATAAACATGGCAGTGAGTATCAGGTTAAACCCACTATAAAAAGGAATTTCAAAAACAAAACAAAAAAACAGCGAAATTCTTTACAATTTCTTCAGGGTCTCTGTTGAAACCTGGAATGACCCTATCTACAATGACAGCTGGAGGTGGCATAAGGCTGGACACATGGCACTGAGAGGATTGGTGAGATTGGGTGAGCAAATGCAGACCCTTTAAAGCAATAATTCATGGCACCCATTCCATGGGTCCCAACTCTCCAGGTTGAAGGGAATATTACTACAGCTATAACATGTATGGGAAACCTAGAGAATGGACACACTGTGAATACGAATGGTCTCTAAAACTCAACGAATAGTCCCTGTCCTGGCGCTCCAGTTTGAATTTCCAACTGCTTTACTATCAATCTCTCAACCTGGAGAGACAGCACCTTTAACCTCCTGTTTCGCACAAGTTGCCAATTTCACAGAGGATGAATGGGAAGAGGGAGAACCAATGAGAGAGTAGCTGTTAGGTATTTGGACGGGCATATGTCCCTCTTATTTCCCACGAGGAAGAAGAATTGAACAAATTCTCAGCCACCCCACGGGAACCAGGTCCTGAACCAAAATATTGGACTTGCGTTCAGCTCAGAAAAAACGAGTTAAAAAATGGAGCTCAGGGGCACAGCAATTCACAAACTGGCAGAGTAATAAAGGGCAACTATCATCCAAAAATCTGTTGGGGGAAGGCAACGAGGTGGACTTGAAAGCGAGGCAGAATAGCAGGAAACAGATTTCAAGACGTACGTTCGAATCGCCTTTAAAGCACAGGAAGAGTGGCACAACTTCGACAATCATACACTTGGCCAAAAAGGGTGTATGTGATTTCTCCTGAATATATTCAGGAAAAAACGTATACGCCCTTTTTCGCCAAGCAAGCAAGCGGGCAATGCAAATCTGCACTACAAAGAAGTACCACTTCCCACGAGTCCAAAGGGACATCCACAAAATGGGTAAAAACCAGAAAGGCAAGACAGGCCCTGGAGAACAGGGAGCCTTGTTATGCTGAAGGAAGGCATGTAAATTTCCAACTGCCTCTCTGCAGGAGTGCATTGTGTTCCGTAAAACAAGTAAACAACAGAGCTACAGAGCCAAGGGCACTTCCAGTCTAGGGAATATACCTTGGGAAAACTGAAAATCAATAAGACAGAGCCACCCCAAAATTTAGGGTTGCACTGCTGACAAGAACCTCAACTTGGGTACACCTTAAATATTCCGTGAAAGATAAAAATGGTTCAAAAATTTGTGGTACTTACGTTATGATGGAATATCCCTCAGCCATGAAATCAATGTCATAAGACCAGTAGCAGCAAAATGAATGGATTCAGATATGATGATTCTAAGTGAAATAAGTCACACAGAAAAAGAATCTTATCATAAGATATCACTTATGAAAATCCTGTAAACATGGCTACACATGAACTGAGTTAGGAAAGAGAACAGAGTCTCACATTTAAAAAACACTCTTACGCCTGCTTAAGGGGGAAGGAGAGGTGGGGTGTTGCATAAAACCAGAGTTTGATATAAGTACAGGCACCATTCCAGAAACCAAATACAGAATACACAAGATCTACACCTTCCTCACTGAAAGGTTATCAAGAGCCCATACTTCACACAGAGGAATATATCTGACTAGTAAGGATCTTAATCCTATGTATTGATATATCACCGTAAGGGAAACAAGTGTGTCTAGACTGGCATAAACACGGCAGTGAGAATCAGCTCAAACCCACTATAAAAAGGAATTTCAAAAACAAAACATCAAAACAGGGAAATTCTTTACAATTCCTTCAGGGTATCTGATGAAACCTTGAATGACCCTGAGTACAACGACAGCTGGATGTGGCATAAGGCTGGACACTTGGGACTGAGAGGATTGGTGAATTTGGGTTAGCAAATGCAGACCCTTCAAACCAATAATTCGTGGGACCCATTCCATGGTTCCCAACTCTCGATGTTGAAGGGAATATCACTACAGCTATAACATGTACAGGAAACCAAGGGAATGGACACACAGTGAATACGAAAGGTTTCTAAAACCCAACTAATTGTCCCTTTCCTGGTGCTCCGGTTTGACTTTCCAACTGCTTAACTATCAATCTCCCAACTTGGAGAGACAGCCCCTTTAACCTCCTGGTTTGCTCAGGTTGCCAATTTGGAAGAGGATGAAAGGGAAAAGGGGGAACCAATGCAAGAGTAGCTGTTAGGCATTTGGACGGGCACATGTCACTGTAAATTCTCGGCAGGAAGAAGAATTAACCAAAGTCTCAGCCACCCGCCGTGAACAATTATAGGTCCTGAACCAAAATTTTGGACATGTGGTCAGCTCACAAAAAACGAGTTAGAAAATGGAGCTCAAGGGCACAGCAATTCACAAACTGGCACAGTATTAAAGGACAACTATCGTCCAAAAAATATGTTAAGGGAAGGCAACAAGGCAACCTTCTAAGCGAGGCAGAATAGCAGGAAACAGATTTCAAGTGGTTCGTTGGAATCACCTGTAAAGCACAGGAAGAGGGGCACAACTTCGAAAATGATGAACTTGGCCAAAAAGGGCGTATGCGTTTTCTCCTGAATATATTCAGGAGAAAACGCATACGCACTTTTTGGCCAAGCAAACAAGTGGGCAATGCAAATCTGCACAGCAAAATAGTATCAATTCCCACCAGTCAAAAGGGACATCCACAAAATGTGTAAAAACCAGAAATCCTAGAGAGGCCCTGGAGAACATGGAGCCTTGTTTGCTGATGGGCGGGATGTAAATTGCCAACTGCCTCTCTGGAGGAGTGCATTGTGTTCCCTAAAACAAGTAAACAACAGAGCTACAGAGCCAAGGGGACTTCCAGTCTAGGGAATATACCTTGGGAAAACTGAAAATCAATAAGATAGAGCCACCCCAAAATTTAAGGCTGCACTGCTTACAAGAATCTCAAATTGAGTACTCTCTAAATATCCCAGGATAGATAAAAATGATTCAAAAAACTGTGGTACTTATGTACGATGGATTATCCCTCAGCCATGAAATCAATGTCATAATGCCAGTAACAGGAAAATGAATGGATTCAGGTACGAAGATTCTAAGTGAAATAAGTCACACTGAAAAACAAACTTATCATAAGATAGCACTTATGAATTTTCTGTAACATGGCTACACAAGAACAGAGTTAGGAAAGGGAACAGCGTCTCACATTTAGAAAACACACTTATGCCTGCTTAAGGAGGAAGGAGAGGTGGGGTGATGCATAGAACCAGAGTTTGATATTAGTACAAGTACCATTCCAAAATCAAAATACGGAATAGACAAGACCTACACCTTCATCAGTGAAAGGGACGCAAAACCCAATATTCTGCGCAGAGGTATATATCTGACTAGTAAGAATCTTAAAACCTATGTATTGATATGTCACCATAAGGGAATCAAGTGTGTCTAAACTGGCATAAACATGGCAGTGAGAATCAGCTCAAACCCAGTAAAAAAAGAAATTTCAAATACAAAACAAAAAAAAAAAACAGGGAAAATCTTTACAATACCTTCAGGGGCTCTGATGAAACCTGGAATGACCCTACCTACAACGAGAGCTGGATGTGGCATAAAGCTGGACACTTGAGACTGAGAGGTTTGGTGAGACTGTGTGAGCAAATGCAGACCCTTTAAAGCAATAATATGTGGCACCCATTCCATGTGTCCCAACTCTCCATTTGTAAGGGAATATTACTACAGCCATAACATTTACGGGAAACCTAGAGAATCGACACACTGTGAATACGAAAGGTTTCTAAAACTCAACTTATAGTCCCTCTCCTTGTGCTCCAGTTTGACCTTCCAACGGCTTTACTATCAATCTCCCAACTTGGAGCGATAGCCCGTATAACCTCCTGGTTCGCACATGTTGCCAATTTGGCAGAGGATGAAAGGGAAGAGGGAGAACCAATGAGAGAGTAGCTGTTAGGCATTTGGACAGATACATGTCACTTTAATTGCCCAGCAGGAAGTAGAATTAACCAATGTCTCAGCCACCCGTCGGGAACCAGTATAGGTTTTGAACCATAATTTTGGATTTTCTGTCAGCTCACAAAAACGAGTTGAAATATGGAGCTCAGGGGAACAGCAATTTACAAACTGGCAGAGTAATAGAGGACAACTATCGTCCAAAAATCTTTTGAGGGAAGGCAGAGAGGCGGACTTTAAAACGAGGCAGAATAGCAGGAAACAGATTTCAAGAGGTACGTTGGAATCACCTGTAAAGCACAGGAAGAGGGGCACAACTTCGACAATGATGCACTTGGCCAAAAAGGGTGTATTCGTTTTCTCCTGAGTACATTCAGGAGAAAATGCATACGCCCTTTTTGGCCAAGCAAGCAAGCAGCAATGCAAATCTGCACTACAAAGAAGTATCCCTTCCCACCGGTCAAAAGGGACATCCACAAAATGTGTAAAAACCAGAAAGGCAAGACAGGCCCTGGAGATCAGGGCGCCTTGTTATGCTGATGGGCGGGATGTAAGTTTCCAAATGCCTCTCTGGAGGAGTGCATTGTGTTCCCTAAAAGAAGTAAACAACAGAGCTACACAGCCAAGGGCAGTTCCAGTCTAGGGAATATACCTTGGGAAAACTGAAAATCAATAAGACAGAGCCACCCTAAAATTTAGCGCTGCACTGCTTAGAAGAACCTCAACTTGAGTACACCTTAAGTATCCCAGGAAAGACAAAAATGGTTCAAGATATTGTGGTACTTACGTACGATGGAATATCGCTCAGCCATGAAATCAATGTCATAAGGCCAGTAGCAGCAAAAAGATTGGATTCAGGTACGATGATTCTAAGGGAAATAAGTCACAGAGAAAAAGATACTTATCATAAGATACCACTTATGAAGGTCCTGTAAACATGGCTACACATGAACTGAGTTAGGAAAAATTACAGAGTAACTAATCTTATCATAAGTTATCACTCATAGCGGGAATGTACACATGACTACACATGAACTGAATGACAAACACAACAGAGTCACACATTTAGAAAACATCTTCTGCCTGCGTAATGGGAAAGCCGAGATGGGGTGATGCATAAAACCACAGTTTTAAATTAGCACAGATACCGTTATATAAACCATGTATGTAATAGACAACACCTACTCCCGGCACAATAAACTGGACTCAACACCCCCTATTCATTGCAGAGGAATATGTCTGACTCTATGTATTTTAAAACATATGTATTCTCATGTCTCCAGAAAGGAATCATGTGTGTGTATAACGGCATGAACACAGCACTGAAATTCAGTTAAACCCACTTATAAAAATAAATTTCAAAAGCAAAATGCAAAAACAGAGAGAAAGTCTTAAAAATTACGTTCAGGGCCTGTGATGCAATCTAGATTGACCCCCTTTACACCCACAGCTGGATGAGACATAAGACTGGACTCTTGGGGCTGACAAGATTGCTGAGGTTGTGTGAACAAAAGAACACCACTTAGAGCAATACTGTGTGCTACCCATTCTAGTGGTCCCAACTCTCCAGGTTTAAGGGAATCTTCCTCCAGTTAAAACATGCATGGGAAACCCAGTGGATGGTACACTGTGTAATTGGGAAAGTTTTCTAAAAGGTACCTCATTTTTCCTTTTGTCGTGCTCGGCTTCGCCATTCCATCTGCATTACTCAAAATCTCCCCACTTGGAGTGTCAGTGCCATTACCCTCCCATTATGCACAGTTTGCAAACTGTGCAGAGGATGAACAGGAAGAGGGGAAATAAATGAGAGATTAGCTGTAGGTTTTTGGATGGGTACATGTCACTCTAGTTTCCCATCAGGAAGAATAATTAACCAAAGGCTCAGCCTGAAGCCCCGGAACAGGACTAGGGCCTAAAGCCATCCTGTGGTATTGCAGCCAGCTCACAAAGAGGCGAGTTGAAAAATGGAAATCAGGGGCACAGCAATTCACAAACTTGCAGAATTATAAAGGACAACTATCATCCAGAAATATATTGAGGAAAGGAAGTGAAGAGGATTTGAATGCAAGGCAGAACTGAAGGAAACAGATTTCAAGAGGTAGATTGGAGTCATCTTTAAAGCACATGAAAAGCGTCAGAATTTCGACAGTGTTGCCCTTGGCTGAAAAGGGATTATGTGTATTTTCTTGAATATATTCGGGAAAATATGCATATGCCCTCCTTGGCCAAGCAAGCCATCAGGCATTGCAAATCCACACTACAGAGAAGTGTCCCTTACCTCCAGTCAAAAGGGCCATCCAAAATAGTGTAAATACCACAAATGCAGGACAGGCCATGGAGAAAAGGGAGCCTGGTTACGCCGATGGACAGGATGTAAATTGCCAACAGCCTCTCTGGAGAACTGTATGTTGTTTTCTAAAACAGAGCTACAGAGTATAGCACACTTCCACTCATGGGCGTGTATTTTGGGAAAACTAAAAATCCACAACACACAGCCAGCCCAAAGTTTAGGGCTGCTCTGTTTAGAAGAACCTCGACTTCGGTACACTTTATATATCCCAGGAAAGGAAAAAAAAATGGATATAGATGTTGTGGTACTTATATACAAAGGAAAGTCACTCAGACATAAAATCAATGTCATAAGGCCAATAGCAGCTTAATGAGTGGCTTTAGGTACGATGATGCTAAGTGAAATGAGCCACAAAGAAAAAGAAACTTATTGTAATACATCACTTATAGAGGAAATGTAAACATGGCTACACATGAACTGAATTTCAAAAGAAAACAGAGTTAAACATTTAGAAAACACACTTATGCCTCCTTAAGGGGAAAGGTGATGTGGGGTGATGTGTAAAAGCAGAGTTTGAAATTAGCACAGATCCTATTCCATATACCAAATAGTTAATAGACAAGACCTACTCCTTTCTCAATGAACTGGACACAAAACACCCTATTCACTGAAGAGGAATATATCTGACTGGTAATAACCTTGAAACCTATGTATTTATATGTCTCCATAATGGAATCAAGTGTATGTAGATTGGCATAAACACAAATCAATGGAACAGGACCGAAAGCCCAGAGATAAACCTACATACCTATGGCTATCTCATCTATGACAAAGGAGCTAAGGATATACAATGGAGAAAAGACAGTCTCTTCAGTAATTGGTGCTGGAAAAACAGGACCCCTACACATAAAAGAATGAAATTAGAACACTCCATAACACCATACACAAAAATAGACTCTAAATTGATTAGAGATCTAAATATAAGACCAGACACTATAAAACACTTAGAGGAAACCATAGGCAGAACACTCTATGACATAAATCACAGCAAGATCCTTTTGGACCCACCTCCTAGAGAAATGGAAATAAAAACAGAAATCAACAAATGGGACCTAATGAAACTTAAAAGCTTTTACACAGTACAGGAAAACATAAACAAGATGCAAAAACAACCCTCAGAATGGGAGAAAATATTTTCAAATGAAGCAATTGACAAAGGATTAATCTCCAAACTTTACAAGCACCTCATGTAGCTCAATATCACAAAAACAAACAACCCAATCCAAAAATGGGCAGAAGACCTAAATAGACATTTCTCCAAAGAAGATATACAGATTACCAAGAAACACATGAAAGGATGCTGAACATCACTAATCATTAGAGAAATGCAAATCAAAACTACCCTGAGGTATCACCTCACAGCAGTCAGAGTGGCAATCATCAAAAAAATCTACAAAACAATAAATGCTGGAGAGGCATTTATTGGAGAAAAGGGAACACACTTGCACTGTGGGTGGGAATGTAAATTGATATGAGCACTAGGGAGAACAGTACGGAGGTTCCTTTAAATAACTAACAATAGAAGTACCATACGACACAACAATCCAACTACTGGGCATTTGCCTTGCGAAAACCATAATTCAAAAAGAGTTATGTACAAAAATGTTCATTGCAGCTCTATTTGCATTAGCCAGGACATGGAAGCAACCTAAGTGTCCATCGACAGATGAATGGATAAAGAACATCTGGCACATATATACAATCAAATATTACTCAACCATAAAAAGAAGCAAAACTGAGTTATTTGTACTGAGGTGGATGGACTTAAAATCTGTCCTACACAGTGAAGTAAGTCAGAAAGGGAAAAACAAATACTGTATGTTAACAGAGATATATGGAATCTAATGAAGAAAAAAAAAAGATTTTGAAGAACCTAGTGGCAGGAAAGGATTAAGGACACAGACATAGAGAAAGGACTTGAGGACACCGGAAGGGGGATGGGTAAGCTGGGACGAAGTGAGAGAGTGGCATGGACATAAATACATTACCAAATGTAACACCGATAGCTACTGAGAATCAGCCACATAGAACAGGGAGATCAGCTCGGTGCTTTGTGACCACATAAAGGGGTGGGATATGGAGTGTGGGAGGGAGATGCAAGAGGGAGGGGATCTGGTGATATTTGTATATGTATAGCTGATTTACTTTGTTATACAGCAGAAACGAACACTCCATTGTAAAGCAATTATACTTCAATAAATGTGTAAAAGGAAAAAAAAAAGCCCAAGGATAAACCTACACACTTATGGTCAATTAATCTATGACAAAAGAGGCAAGACTATACAATGGAGATAAGACAGTCTCTTCAATCATTGGTGCTGGGAAATATGGAGAGCTACATGTAAAAGAATGAAATTAGAACACTCCCCAACACCATACATAAAAATATATTCAAAATGAATTAGAGACCTTAATGTAAGACCAGACAGTATACAACTCTGAGAGGAAAACTTACGAAGGATACTCTGACGTAAATCACAGCAAGATCTTTTTTGATCCAACTCCTATAGTAATGAAATAAAAAAGAAAACTAAACAGATGGGACCTAATGAAACGTAAAAGCTTTTGCAAAGCAAAGGAAACTACAAACAAGATGAAAAGACAACCCTCAGAATGGCAGAAAATATTTGCAAACGAATCAATAGACAAATGATTAATCTCCAATATATATAAACAGCTCATGCAGCTCAATAGTAATAAAACAAACAACCCAATACAAAAATGGAAGATCTAAATAGACATTTCTTCCAAGAAGACATAGAGATGGCCAGTACACACATGAAAATCTGCTGAACATCACTAATTATTAGAGAAATGGAAATCGAAACTACAATGAGGTATCACGTCACACCTGTTAGAATGGGCATCACCAGAAAATCTACAAACAACAAATGCTGGAGAGGGTGTGGAGAAAAGGAACCTTCTTCCACTATTGTTGGGAATGTAAATCGATACAGTCTCTATGGAGAACAGTATGGAGGTTCCTTAAAAAACTAAAAATAGAATTACCATATAATCCAGCAATCCCACTACTGGGCATATACCCAGAGAAAACCATAAATCAAAAAGACACATTCACCACAATGTTCACTGCAGCACTATTTACAATAGACAGGTAATGAAAGCAACCTAAGTGCCCACAGACAGACGAATGGATAAAGACGTGGTACATATATACAACGGAATATTACTCAGCCATACATAGGAATGAAATTGGGTCATTTGTAGAGACCTTGATGGATCTAGAGACTGTCATACAGAGTGAAGTAAGTCAGAAAGAGAAAAACAAATATTGTATATTAATGCATATATGTGGAACCTAGAAAAATGGTACAGATGAACCAGTTTGCAGGGCAGAGATAGAGACAGATGTAGAGAACAAACATATGGACACCAAGGAGGGAACGCCATGTGAGGGTGGTGGTGGGATGGATTGGGAGACTGGGATTCACATGTGCACACTTATATGTATAAAATACATATCCAATAAGAACCTGCTGTATAAAAGAAATAAATTTTAAAGAATTAAAAATAAATAAATAACATTTAATAAAATAAAACAGAAGAAAAGTTTTTCCCTTCATATAGACGTCTTTATATTAATGCATTATTTCCATGTTTATATCTCCAAATTAAAAAAAGAGGAATAAATAAAATCTAACTTGAACCAAAAAGAAAAAAGAAAGAAAAAAAAAAGAACTCACCAGTTATACAGAGGAAAGTCGTATCAGGGAACTTGCTCCAGTGGTAAAAAATTCTTAAGTTGGTCAGAGGTGGGAAATCGTCTCCCATGCCGTCAGCAGCGCTCTCCCCCACAAGGAGCATCTTCATTGCAAAGCTGGGGGACTGTGTCGAGGCATCTGTGAATAAATGTGAGCTGAGCCCCAGGCCTGCTGCAGCTGAACTCTTCCCACCCTTTCCAGGTAAAACACCTGAATATGTACAAGCACTTGCAAGCCTAGAGGAAGGGCTGTGGAGCCACACTAGCGAGAGCATGCAGGCCGACTTGGTGCCTGCAGGCCAGTCAGGATTGTCCTGGCCCCAGATGCTCTTCTGGAAGCTTTTCATTTCCCTGCCTGAGATACCCCTCCTGCCACAGCCCCCACTGCTTTTTTACTTCCTCACCTCTGCCTGGGGAGAAATTCCAGTGGCAGGTATGGGTGAAACATCCTCTTCTTTAGCAGGTGGCAGCCTGGCAACTGCTGCAGAAAGTCCAGCAGAGCCCCACTCACACTGGGCCACCCACAAAGCCACGGCCCATCCCTCCCTCCCACCACCCCAGCCCCGAAACTGCTGAGCAGAGAATATGGCGTCAGTCACAGCTACAGGGGCTCTTGCTGACTGGAGAGGTGTTTATATTGACCTCAACCCAGGCACACCTGTGGGGGGGGCTGGCAGGCAGTGTCAGGCTGCCCAAATCAGCCAATCCTCACCCCTCAGGGGCTCACAGTTGCAGAAAATGAACCTTGCTAAACGGGTCAGTCCCAAGGAACAGGTGTGGGCCTTGAGAGTCAGGATAGACAAGGGGCTGCAGCTGCGGCTTGTTTTCTTATCATTTTATCTGGTCCATGAGTGGAAAACAACTTCAAGAAGACCCTATCATAATGAGAGGAACCCAGGAGTCAGGGAGAGGAGTGATGGTGGGTGGAGACAGAGGCCTGGAGCCCTGGCTGCAGTGGAAGTATCTGGAAGACCAGGCAGAGAGAGGCTGCACAGAGTGATAGCCAGGGTCACAGACCTGTCAGAGCTGCTGTTTGTTAGTTCAAGTCCTGCTCTGAGGTGTTCTGTGTCAGCTGTGAGTGACAGGTGAGCTGGGGGTTCTCTGCAAGGTGGGCTATGTGCACAGTTCCTGTGTGGCCAGCCCTGCTGGGGTACCTGCCCAGGGGAGCTCCGTATCCTGGGAGGGACCTGACTATGAGAGCCCCATCGGCTGCTGGGTAGCTGCACATTTGATCTCCATACCCTGGGAGGGACTTGAACACGAGAGCCCCGTGGGCTGTGGGGTGCGGGATGCAGCCCAGGTGAGCTCCATATCCTGGGATTGGCCTAACCACGAGAACCCCATGCGCTGCTGGAGACCTGGTAAAGGACATCAGGACAGTCAGTGAAGCCACCGAGGATAAACATCCAGTAGCTCCTATTTCCTACACCCTGCTGCTCATTCTACCATCCACCAGGCCATGACATTCTGTATTACACTTCAATGATGCCTTCTTCTGTATTCCATTCATCTCAGAGTCACAAGAATTTTTGGCTTGTGTGTGGCAGGACACAACATGCAACACGAGCAATAATGCTGGGCCGTCCTGTCCCAATGGTTCAAAAATCCCCACACCATCATTGGGGAAATGTCCTCTAAAAACCTAAACGTTCTACCTCTGTAAAAGGGAACCCTCCTTCAATATGCAGATGACATTCTAATTGCCAGGCCTACTAAAGACGCCTCGGAACTACCTAGCCAAGAAAGGATAGAAGGTGTCCAAGAAAAAGGCTCAAATATCCCAGGCTCAGGTGACTTGCCTGGGCTTCATTCTCACAGATATTTGGAGAAATGCATCCCAGGATAGGGAAGAAGCCATTTGCAGCCTTACCTCTTCTAAAACTAGAAGACAGCTTAAGGGTTCCTGGGGAGGCCAAGGTTTTCTGCATCTGGATCCCTAACTACAGTCTAATAGCTGGGCCTCTACATGAAACACTGACACGAAAAGATGATGATCCTTTTGTATAGAATCCAGAAGCAGCCTTTCAAGAATGGAAAGAGCAGTCAATTCAGATCCTTGCCCAGGAACTCGCTAATTTAGCTAAACCCTTTGACCTTTACATACCCGTTCAAAGGTTTATCGCCCTTGGAGCCTTAGTGCAAAAACTGGGACCACTTGAAATGGAGCAACACAAGAATGCCCTTCAGGTATGATAAACTATGGTCACCAAGGGCTTTGCCCACCGACTCATCAGGCCAGGATACTGGGGTATCTAAAAAGCTGGAAATCAGCAGCCCACAAGGCCAGCTCCCTCCTAAGGGAATAGGACCCCACGTGGTGATCCTAACCACCCATCATGTCCTGAAGTGGCAGGGGTCGCTCTGTGGACACACTGACCTCGAGTGAGGAGGCCCTCCAACTCCAACCTCCAGAGAGACAAACGGGGGCAACGGGCCCCCAAGATGACTCGTGTGACCATCACTTGACCTGGAGTTTCTCTCAGAAAACAACAAGACTGTGCCCCGAAAGAGCAGACTACTGCTTGCAGGACTTACTGCACCCAGAGGGGAGCTAATAAGCTTGGCGGGGGAAACGTATATCACGCTTTCACCATAGAAAACCCTACAGACACCGCGGTGATGGTGGCCAATATGACTGGCTGGACTGCTGGCTACTTCTAAAGGCCGTTGACTCAGTGGACGTCATGGTCCTGGATCACCACTGACCCTGGACTGTCTGGGAGTTGTGCGGGCAGGGTTCTGACACATGGTGCTGTTTGTACATTAATTCAGGGACCTAATTAAAGAAAGCACAGACTACTGGTCAGAGCATCTAGGCTGGCAAAAAACGTCAGCCTAATGTCACCGAACAAATGTGGGGTGGGGTGAAACCTGCCACCACAGCATCCCTGCGCATCTCTTTCCTGGACCCTTAAAGGTCATTAGAATGTATAACACTTACAATGCTGGTGCTCAGGCGGACGAGAAGTGATGCAGGAGGCTTTGGGACAATCAACCTCACCTGGAGGCTGGTGGGGAGACGTTTTGCCCCTCCCCCCAGGTATCAGGGCTGCCACCACAGCATGAAGCAGTTACAAAATAGGGGTCTGCACCCTGAACACCCGAATAATGAGGAACGGAACAAAAAGCAGAGGAGGTGTTCGTCTCTGGCAACGTTCATTAAAAATTCCTGGGAGATAAAAAGTGAATCTGGGCAATAAAATAAAGTCTAACCTGTTTTTCCTTTGTGCTTTGTCTAATTTCACATGCTCCTAGGGTTCCGCATGCAGAGGTCCCACACCCGGTACTTCAGACCCGACTTCCTCGTGCAGAATGGCTGGGTCGACACCTCAGCTAGCGGAGTCCCATGCAGACTGCACGGCATAGAGCCTGAGCTGCAGCCAACCCAGCCCTTGAGAGCTCCATCCCCTAACTCCCACTGACGCTGCCGGGATCCCTACTCAGCATCCCAGCCCACAGCCCGTGGGGGAGTGCACACTCTCACCTCTCCATTCGGTTTTCAAAATAATGTTTCCTTTGCTTCTGAACCAAACTCAGTCTTGATCTGTTGGTTCCAATGACACTGGGCACAGGGACTCCTGTTGGGGTCCACTCTGGAGGATCAGTAACAGAAATTGAGAACTTTGTAACTTCATTGAACAGATGTGTGAGCCAAACTGTAATTAACATAGAGCAGTGTATAATGCTCGGGTAAAATAAGATTTTTCTAAGACTTACATTTGATATTTCCATCACTTTACTATAAGCAAGTTCAGTGAAGACGTCTGTCTTATTTGTCAGGTCAACATTAGAGAAATGAAGTGATTTATTTCCATGGATGTACATCGAGTACTCTTGGCTGAAGCTTCAATCTTGTTTTGAATGCTTTTCCATTGAAAAGGATACCTCTCTTTCAGCTCCCCCATTTCTGAGAAGTGTAAAATCTTATAATTTATTATTACCAAAGGGGAAAGGTAGGAGAAGGGATAAATTAACAGTTTGGGATTAACACATACACACTGCTATGTATAAAATAGATCATCAACAAGGAACTACTGTATAGCACAGGGAACTACACTGAATATTTTGCAATAACCTATAAGGGGAAATAATCTGAAAAAGAATCGATATTTTTATTGACATCATCTATCAATGACAGATAAAATGTAACCTAAGCAAGGCCGATGGTGAGCGCTTCTGAACCTGAAGATTTCAATCATCTAAAGTTTGGGCTCTGCCTATTTCCCAAGGCCCTTAATGGACATACGTGTAGCCGTAGCTTAAAAATTCCCCAGTTTGGGGTACGGGGAGGCACTGATTTGGAAAAATCCCTGGTGTTCTCCTTCCATGCACGGGACCCTTCCTAAAGCTAAAACATGCCTGTCACACCTAGAGGATGGTACACCATTTGATCGGAAAGATTTTGGAAAAGGCACCTCATCTCCTCATCACTTGGTGCTCGGGTTCACCCCTCCAGCATCTTTCCTAACAATCTCCTCACTTGGGGATATCAGCACCGTCAACATCCTGTTGCACACACTTTGTAATTTGTCCAGAGGATGAAGTGGTAGGATGAGAAAAATTTAGAGACAAGTCTTAGTTGTTTGGACAGGCACATGCCACTCTAATTTCCAATCTGGAAGACAAATTCATCAAAGGCTAGAATTGCCCACAGAAAGAGAATAGGGCTAGAGGAAATCCTGCTGTTTTGTGTCCAGTTTCCAAAAACACAAGTTGAAAAATGGAACTCAGGGGCACTAAAATTCATGAAACTGCAGAGTTGCAAATATCTATTGTTGAAAAATGTCTTGAGGTAAGTCACAGAAAAGGACTTGTAAGCAAGGGGGTGTGGCAGGAAACAGATTTGAAGAGGTAGAAAGGACTCCCCATTAAAGCACAAGAAAAGGGGCTGAACATCGCCAATGATGCACTTGGCCCAAAAGGGCGTATGCATATTTTTCTGAATATATTCAAGTAAAGGCCATTCACACTTTTTATCCAACCAAACAGGTGGGCACTGGAAATCAATACTACAAAATGTATCACTTCACATCAGTCAGAAGGGTCATCCACATAAAGTGTAAACACGAGAAATGCAGGACAGGGTGAGGAGAAAAGGGAGCCCTGTGAGGCTGATAGTGGAAATGTAATTTGCCAACGGCCACTCTGGAGAAGTGTATTGTGTTTGCTAAAACATCTGAAAACTGAGCTACAGAGCATAGGGCACTTGCACTCATGGGCGTATACCTTGGGAAAAACAAAAAATGACAGAAAACAGGCACTCCAACGTTTACCACCTCTCTGTTAAAAAGGGCCTCCACTTGGATATAACCTAAATGTCCCTGGAAGGATAAAATGGATAAAAGAGATGGGGTACTTATGTAGAGTGGAATATTACTCATCCAGAAATCAATGAAATAAGGCCAGTTGGAACAACTCTGGAGGAGTTACATACGATCATTCTAAGTGACACATGTCAGAAAGAAAAAGACACATATCATAAGATGTCACTTAGAGGTGGAATCAAAAATGGCTACACATGAAATAAACTACAAAACAGAAACATAGTCAAATATGTAGAAAATAGACATAAGGCTGCTAATTGGGAAAGGTGGGGAATGGTGAGGTATTATCCAGGAGGTTGAAATTAGCAAAGATACCATTCCAAGTACCGAATTGAATAACTGGCAAGGCCTACACGGTACCTCAAAGAACTGCACTCAGTCCGCTCAAGTCACTGGAAAATAATACATATGACTCATAAGCATCTGAGAAAGAATTTATTGTTGTCTCACAGTACATGAATCAAGTGGATGTACAGCAGCAAAAAACAGAGCTTTGAAAATCAGCTGTAACCAATATAAAAATAAATTTTAAAATATTTATAAAAACAGTTAGACAGACAAAAATTCTTACAACTTTTGTTGAAGGGTTACGATGTAACATGGATTGAACACATGTAGACCCACAGCAGGATGATATATAAGGCTGGAAGCCATGCACGCTAAGAGATGTTAGAGAGGCTGGGTGAGGAAATGCAGACCTTTTAAAGTAATACTGCCTGGTACCCATTCCATGGGTCCGAAATCTGCACTTTCAAGGGAATCTTCTGACAGTGAAAACATGCCTGGGAAACCGAGATGAATGTACACCGTGTGCTCAGGAGAGGTGTCTAAAATGCACCTCATTTTTGATCTCCTGGTGCTGGGGTTCGCCATTCCAGCCACATTACTAACAATCTCCCGACTTGGAGAATCAGCACCTTTAACCTCCTGTTTCACACAGTTTGCAATTTTTGCAGAGGATAAATGGGAAGAGGAGGAACCAATGAGAGATTAGCTGTAGGAGTTTTGACAGGCACATGTCACTCTAATTTCCCATTAGGAAGAAGAATTAACCAAAGGCTCAGCCTGCCTCCCCAGGATTAGAATAGGGCCGGAATCAATCCAATGGTTTGGCGGTCAGCTCACAAAAAAAGCGAGTTGCAAAATGGAGCTCAGGAGCAGACAATTCAAAGACCTGCAAAGAGATAAATGATAACCAACGTCCAAAAATATATTCAGGTAAGGCAACGAAGAGGTTCTGAATGAGAGGCAGAATTGCAGGAAACATTTTTCAAAAGGTAGATTGTACTCACATTTAAAGCATATGAAAAGCAGCAGAATTTCTAAAATGATGCAGTTGGGCAAAAGGGTGTATGCGTTTTTTTCGTGAATATCTTCAGGAAAAAAACACATACAGAGTTTTTGGCCAACCAAGCAAGAGGGAAATGCAAATCCGCACAATAAAGAAGTCTCAATTTCCACTGCTCAGAAAGTCCATCCAAAAAATGTGTACAAATCAAAAATGCAGGAGAGGCCATGGAAAACAGGGAGACTAGTCACGCTGATGGGTGGGGTATAAATATCCAAGAGCTACTCTGAAGAAGTGTATGCTGTTTCCTAAAACATCTAAAATACAAAGCCCCCGAGCAAAGGGGACTTTAACTCATGGACATATAACTTGGGAAGGCTAAATATCAACAAGACACAGGCACCCCAAAGTTTAGGGCTGCTCTGCATACAAGAACCTCAACTTCGGTACACCTAAAGTATCCCAGGAAAAAGAGAAATGCATAAAGAACTTGTGGTAATTTTGTACAACGGAATATCACTCAGACGTGAAATCAATGTCATAAGGCCAGTAGCAGCATAATGAGAGGATTTAGGTATGATGATTCTAAGGGAAATTAGTCACACAGAAAAAGAATCTTATCATAAGATATCACTTACAGAGGGAATGGCAACATCACAACACATGAACTGAATTAGGAAAGAGAGCAGCGTCTCACATTTAGAAAACACTCTTATGCCTCCTTAAGGGGAAAGGAGAGGTGGGGTGATGCATAAAACCAGAGTTTGATATTAGCACAGGTACCATTCCATAAACCAAATACAGAATAGACAAGACCTACACCTTCCTCAGTGAACGGGACTCAAAACCCCTATTCCCCACAGAGGAATATATCTGATTAGTAAGAATCTTAAAACCTATGTACTGATATGCCTCTGTAAGGGAATCAAGTGTGTCTAGACCGGCATAAACACGTCAGTGAAAATCAGCTCAACCCCATTATAAAAATGAATTTCAAAAACAAAACAAAAAACAGCGAAATTCTTACACAATTCCTTCAGGGGTTCTGATGAAACCTAGAATGACCCTATCTGCAAAGACAGCTGGATGAGACATAAGGCTGGACACTTGGGACTGAGAGGACTGGTGAGATTGGGAGAGAAAATGCAGACCCTTTAAAGTAGTAATGCATGCCACCATTCCATGGGTCCCAAATTTCCAGGTAGAAGGGAATATCACTACAGTTATAACATGTATGGGAAACCTAGAGAATGGACACCCTGTGATGGCGAAAGGTTTCTGAAAGTCTCCTACTTTTTCCTCTCCTTGTGCTACAGTTTGGCATTCCAACTACTTTACTATCAATCTCCCAACTTAGGAGAGTCATCCCCTATAACCTCCTGGTTCGCACAGTTTGCTAATTGTGCAGAGGATGAAAGGGAAGAGGGAGAAACAATCAGAGAGTAGATGTAGGCCTTTGGACGGACACATGTCCCTCTAAATTCCCGTCAGGAAGAAGAATTAACCAAAGCCTCAGCCACCCACAGGGAACCAGTATAGCCACCCCTGGAACCAGTATAGTTCCTGAAGCAAAATTGTGGATTTGCGGTCAGCTCCCAATAATGGGATTTGAAAATTGGAGCTCAGGGGCAAAGCAAATCAAAAACCTGCAGAGTTATAAAGGACTACTCTCTTCCAAAAATCTGTTGAGGGAAGGCAAAAAAGCAGACTTGAAAATGAGGCAGAATTGCACAAAACATATTTCAAGAGGTAAATTGGAATCGCCTTTAAAGCACAGGAAAGGCATCACAACTTCGAGAATGATGCACTTGGCCAAAAACAGCATATGAATTTTCTCCTGAATATATTCAGGAGAAAAGGCATAGGCCCTTTTTGGCCAATCAAGCAAGCGCGCAACGCAAATCCACACTACAAAGAATTGTCACTTCCCACCGTTCAAAAAGGACATCCGAAAATCTGTAAAAACCAGAAAGGCAAGATAGAGGTGACAAGGGCATAAAGCAATATGATCCCAAGGGTCATGGAGGATTGTGATGACAAGCACATGGAGCATTGTGATGACAAGATTATGTATCATTTTGCTGTCAAAGGCATTGTGATGACAAGGTTCATGGAGCAATGTGATGACAAGCGTCATGGAGCATTGTGATTACAGGGTTCATGGAGCATTGGGATGACAAGGGCATGGAGCATTTTGATGACAAGATTCCTGGATCATTGTGTTGTCAGGGTTCATGGAGCGTTGTGATGACAGTGGTCATGGAGCATTGTGATGACAGAGGTCATGGAGCATTGTGATGAGAACGTCATGGAGCATTGGGCTGAAAATGTTCATGGAGTATTGTGATGACAGGGGTCAAGGAGCATTGTGATGACAAGGTACTGAAGCATTGTGATGAGAAGACCATGGAGCCATGTGATGACAAGTCTCATGGAGCATTCTGATGAAAAGGGTCATGGAGCATTGTGATGACAAGGGCATGGAACATTGGGATGAGAATGTCATGGAGCGTTCTGATGACATGCATCATGGAGCTTTGTGATGACAAGGGCATGGAACATTGTGATTACAGGGCTCTTGGAGCATAGTGATGACAAGGGCAGTGAACAATGGGATGAGAATGTCATGGAGCGTTCTGATGACATGCATCATGGAGCTTTGTGAGGACAAGGGCATGGAACATTGTGATTACAGGGGCCTTGGAGCACTGTGAGGGAAAGGGCATGTAACATTGTGATGAAAAAGGCATGGAGCCTTGTCATGACAGGGTTCAAGGAGCATACTGGTGACAAGTGTCAGGGACCATTGTGATGACAAGGGTATTGAGCACTGTGATGACAAATGTCATGGAGCATTGTGATTAGAAGACCATGGATACATGTGATGACGAGCGTTATGTGGACCTCTGATGATAGGTGTTATGGAATATTGTGATCACAAGGATTTGGAGCATTGTGATGACAGAGGTCATAGAGCATTTTGATTTCATTGTGATGACAATAGCATGAAGCATTATGATGATGCGCATTTGGTGCATTGTGATGACAGCGTTCATGGAGCATTGAGATGAAAAGGGGCATGGAGCATTATGATTACAGGATTCTTGGATCATTGTGATGAAAAGGGCATGGAACATTGGTCTGAAATGTTTCATGGATTATTGTGATGAGAGGGGGCAAGGAGCATTGTGATAACAAGGGAACGGAACACTGTGATACATGGTTCATGGAGGATTGTAATGAGAAGCGCATGGAGCATTGTGAGAAGAATGGCATCGAGCATTGTGATGAAATGCATCATGGATCGTGTGATGACAAGGGCTTTGAACAATGTGATGAGAGGTTTTTGAAGCCTTGTGATGACAATGGCATGTAGCATTGTGATGCCAAGGGTGATGGAGTTTTGTGATGACAAAGGTCATGGAGCATTTTGATGACAAGGGTGTGGTGCATTCTCTTGTGATGGGCAGGGAGCATTGTGATGACAGGGTCATGGAGCAATTTGATGAAAAGTGTCATGGAACATTTTGATGACAGGGGTTATGGAACATTGTGATGTCAGGAGTCATGGAACATTTTCATGACAGTGTTGTGGACCATTGTGATGACAGGGGAGTAGGTATATTGTGATGACTAGTGAGGGAACATTTTGATATCATTCGTGAGAGAGCATTTTGATAAGAAGTGCATGGATCATTGTGAGGACAAGTTTTATGGAGCATTGTGATGACAAGCTTGTGGAGCACTGTGATGACAAGCACATGGCGCATTGTGATGACATGGGTCATGGAGCAATGTGATGACAAGGGTCACCGAGCATTGTGATGAAAATTTCATGGAGCATTTTGGTGACAAAGGTCACAGTGCCTAGTGATGACGAGGGCATGGACCATTGTGATGACAAAGGTCATGAAGCATTGTGATGACTGGAGTCACGGAGCATTGTGATAACAGGGGTCATAGAGCTTTGTGATGAAAAGGCAATGAGCATTGTGATGACAGGGGCATGGAGCATTGGCCTGACATGTTTCGTGGATTATTGTGATGACAGTGGGCATGGTGCAATGTGATGACAAAGGCATGGAGCATTGTGATGAGAAGGTCATGGATTATTTTGAAGACAGGTCTCAGGGAGCATTGTGATGACATATGTCATGGTCCATTGTGATGACAATGGAATGGAATATTGTGATGCCAAGTGTCATGGAGGATTGTGATGACAAATGTAATGGAGCATTTTGATGACAAGGGCTTGGAGCATTGTGATGACAATGGACATGGAGCATTGTGATGACAAGGGCATGGAGCATTGTGATGACAAGGGCCATTGAGAATTTTGATGACAAGTTCATGAAGCATTGTGATGAGAAGCACATGGAGCTTCCTATGACAGGGGTCATGGAGCATTGTGATGAAAAGTGCATACAGAATTGTGATGACAAATCATGTAACACGGTGATGAGAAGTGTCATGGAGCATAGTGATGCCAAGAACGAGGAGAATTGTGATGACAGGGGACATGGAGCATTGTGATGACCAGGGCATGGAGCATTGTGATGGCAAGACCGTGGAGCTTTGTGATGAGAAGACCATGGATAATTGTGATGACGAGCGTCATGGAGCACTGTAATGACAAGGGGAATGGAGCATTGTGATGAGAGTGGCCATGGAGCATTGTGATGACAAGGGTCATGGAGCATTTTGATGACAAGTGCGTGGAGAATTGTGATGAGAAGACGATGGATAATTGTGATGACGAGCGTCATGGAGCACAGTAATGACAAGGGGTATGGAGCATTGTGATGACAGTGGCCATGGAGCATTGTGATGACAAGTGTCATGGAGCATTCTGATGACAAGCTTGTGGAGTATTGTGACGACAATGGCTTGGAGCATTGTGATGAAAAGGGCATGGAGCATTGTGATAAAAAAGGCATGTAGCCATTGCATGACAGGTTTCAAGGAATATTCTGACGACAAGTGTCAGGGAACATTGTGATGACAAGTGTATTGAGAATGGTGATGAAAAAGATCATGGAGCATTTTGACGAAAAGGGCATGGAGTATTGTGATGACAGGCATCATGGAGCGTTGTGATGACAAGTGTTATGGAACATTGTGATCACAAGGGTTTGGAGCATTGTGATGATAGAATTCATGGATAATTTTGTTTTCAAGGAGCATGTAGCATTGTGATGACAAGGGCATGAAGCAATGTGATCCCAAGGTTCATGGAGGATTGTGATGACAATGGTAATGGAGTATTGTGATGACAAGCAAATGGAGCATTGTGATGACAAGGTCATGTAGCATTTTGCTGACACAGGCATGGAGCATTGTGATGATAAGGGTCATGGAGCACTGTGATGAGAAGCATCACGGATCATTGTGATTACAGGGGTCATGGAGCATAGGGATGGCAAGGCCATGGATCATTGTGATGACAAGTGTCATGGAGCATTGGGCTGAAAATGTTCATGGAGCATTGTGATGACTAGGGAATGCAGCATTTTGATGACAAGAGTCCCGGATCACTGTGTTGTCAGGGGTCATGGAGCGTTGTGATGACAGTGGTCATGGAGCATTGTGATGATAGGGATCATGAAGCATTGTGATGAGAAGTTCCTGGAGAATTGGACTGAAAATATTCAGGAAGTATTGTGAGGACTGGGGTCATGGAGCATTGTGATGACAAGGGAATGGAGCACTCTGATGAAAAGTTCCTGGAACATTGTGATGAGAAGACCATGGAGCCTTGTAATAACAAGTCTCATGGAGCATTCTGATGAAAAGGGGCATGGAGTATTGTGATTACAGGGGTCTTGGAGCATTGTGATGACAAGGGCATGGAGCACTGTGATTACTGGTGTCTTGGAGCATTGTGATGAAATTGGCATGGATCATTGTTATGAAAATGGTATGGAGCCTTGTCATGAAAGGGTTCCAGGAGCATACTGATGACAAGTGTCAGGGAGCATTGTGATGACAAGTTTATACAGCATTGTGATGACAAAAGTCATGGAGCACTGTGATGAGAAGAGCATGGATAATTGTGATGATGAGCGTCATGGGGCGCTGTGATGATAAGTGTTATAGAACATTGTGATCACAAGGATTTGGAGCATTGTGATGAGACAGATCACCGAATATTTTGATTTCATTGTGATGACAAGAGCCTGAAGCATTATGATGATGGTCATGGTGCATTTTGATGACAGGGTTCATGGAGCATTGAGATGCAAAGGGGCATGGAGCATTGTGATTAGAGGGTTCATGGAGCATTGTGATGACAATGGCATGGAACTTTGAGATGCCAAGGGTCATGGAGCTTTGTGATGACAAAGGTCATGGAGCAATTTGATGACAAGGGGTGGTGCAATGTGATGAGAAGGGCAGGGAGCATTGTGATGACAAGGTCATAGAGCAATTTGATGAAAATTGTAATGGAATATTTTGATGACAGGGGTTATGGAACATTGTGATGTCAGGGGTCATCGAACTTTGTGATGATAAGTGCATGTAGCATTGCAAAGACAGGAGTCATGGAACATTGTGATGACAGTGGTGAGGGAGTATTGTGATGAATAGTGATGTAACATTGTGATATCTGTGGTGAGAGAGCATTATGATGAGAAGTGCATGGAAAATTGTGATGACAAGTTTTATGGAGCATTGTGGTGACAAGATTGTGGAGCACTCTGATGACAAGCGCAGGGTGCATTGTGATGACATGGGTCATGGTGCATTGTGCTGACAAGCGCATGGAGCACTGTGATGACAAGGGTCATGGAGCACTGTGCTGAGGAAGGCATAGAGCATTGTGATGACAAGGGTCAAAGAGCATTGTGATGAAAATTTCATGGAGCAATGTGGTTAAATATGTCACAGAGACTGTGGATGACGAGGGCATGGACCATTGTGATGACAAAGGTCATGAAGCATTGTGATGAATCGATTCATGGACCATTGTGATGACAGGGGTCATGGAGCATTGTGATAACAAGGGCATGGAGCATTGTGATGACAAGGGCAGGGAACATTGGTCTAATAAGTTTCATGGATTATTGCAATGACAGTTGGAATGGCGCATTGTGATGACAAGGGCATGGAGCATTGTGATGACCAGGTCATGCAGTATTGTGAAGAGAGGTGTCAGGGAGCATTGTGATGACATATGTAATGGCCCATTGTGATGACAATGGCATGGAGCACTGTGATGCCAAGTGTCATGGAGGATTCTGATGACAATGGAAATGAAGCATTGTGATGACAATGGCTTGGAGCATTGTGATGACAAGGTTCAGGGAGCATTGTGTTGAGAAGTGCATGGAGAATTGTGATGACAAGCGTCATGGAGCATGCTGATGACAAGCTTGTGGAGTATTTTGATGAGAATGGAATGGATCATTGTGATGAAAACGGCATGGACATTGTGATGAAAAAGGTATGGAGCATTTTCGTGAAAGGGTTCAAGGAGCATTCTGATGACAAGTGTCAGGGAGCATTGTGATGACAAGTGTATTGAGAATTGTGATGACAAAGGTCATGGAGCATTGTGATGAAAAAGGCATGGAGTAATGTGATGACAGGCATCTTAGAGCATTGTGATGACAAGTGCTATGGAACATTGTGATCACAAGGGTTTGGAGCATTGTGATGACAGAGGTCATGGATCATTTAGATTTCAAGGAGCATGGAGCATTGTGATGACAAGGGCATGAAGCAATGTGATCCCAAGGTTCATGGAGGACTGTGATGACAATGGGAATGGAGTATTGTGATGACAAGCGCATAGAGCATTGCAATGACAAGGTCAGATAGTATTTTGCTGACAAAGACATGGAGCATTGTGATGACAGGTGTCATGGAGCCCTGTGATGACAAGCGTCACGGAGCATTGTGAATACAGGGGTCATGGAGCATTGGGATGACAAGGGCATGGATGATTGTGATGACAAGGGTCATGGAGCACTGGGCTGAAAATGTTCATGGAGTATTGTGATGATAGGGATCATGGAGCATTTTGATGACAAGTTCCTGGAGCACTTTGATGAGAAGACAATGGAGACTTGTGTTGACAAGTCTCATGGAGCATTTTGATGAAAAGGGACATGGATCATTGTGATTACAGGGGTCTTGGAGCATTGTGATGACAAGGGCATGGAGCATTGTGATGAGAAGGCCATGGAGCATTCTGATGACATGCATCATTGAGCATTATGATGACAAGGGCATGGAGCATTGTGATTACAGGGGTCTTGGAGCATTGTGATTAAAATGGCATGGATCATTGTGATGAAAAAGGCATGGAGACGTGTCATGACAGGGTGAATGGAGCATACTGATGACAAGTGTCAGGGAGCATTGTGATAACAAGTGTATTAAGAATTGTGATGACAAAGGTCATGGAGCATTGTGATGAGAAGACCATGGATAATTGTGATGATGAGCGTCAAGGGGTGTTGTGATGATAAGGGTTATGGAACTTTGTGATCACCAGGGTTTGGAGCATTGTGATGACAGAGGTCATGGAGCATTTTGATTTCATTGTGATGACAATAGCCTGAAGCATTATGATGATGGGCATCGTCCATTGTGATGACAGGGTTCATGGAGCATTGAGATGAAAAGACGCCTGGAGCATTTTGATTAAAAGGGTCTTGGAGCATTGTGATGACAAGGTCATGGAGAATTTTGATGACAGGGCCATGGAACATTCTGATGACATGCGTCATGTAGCTTTTTGATGACAAGGGCATGGAGCATTTTGATTAGATGGGTCGTGGAGCATTGTGATGACAAGTATCATGGAGCCTTGTGATGACAAGGCCGTGGAACATTGTGATGGCAGGTGTCATGGAGCATAGTTATGACAGAGGTAAAGGAGCATTGTGATGAGAAGGGCATGGAGCATTGGTCTGAAATGTTTCCTGGATTATTGTGATGAGAGTGGGCATAGAGCATTGTGATGATAAGGGCATGGAACACTGTGATACATGGGTCATGGAGGATTCTAATGACAAGGGCATGGGGCATTGTGATGAGAAGGGCATCGAGCATTGTGATTACAAGTGTCATGGAGCTTTGTGATGACAAGGGCATGGAGAAATGTGATGAGAGGGTTCATGGAGCATTGTGATGACAATGACATCGGGCACTGTGATGCCAGGGGTCATGGAGCTTTGTGATGACAAAGGTCATGGAGCATTTTGATGACAAGTGCATGGTGCATTGTGATGAGAATGGCAGGGAGTATTTTTATGCCAGGGTCATGCAGCAATTTGATGAAAAGTGTATTGGAACATTTTGATGACAGGGGTTATAGAACATTGTGATGTCAGGGGTCATGGAACATTGTGATGATAAGGGGATGTAGCATTGTGATGACAGGGGTCATGGGACATTGTGATTACTGGGGTGAGGGAGTATTGTGACGACTAGTGATGAATCACTGTGATATCCCTGGTGAGAGAGCATTTTGATGAGAAGTGTATGGAGCATTGTGATTACAAGGTTTATGGAGCATTGCAATGACAAGTTTCTGGACCGTTGTGATGAAAAGCGAATGGCACATTGTGATGAGAAGGGTCATGGAACATTTTTCAAACAAAGGCATGGAGCATTTTGATGACAATGGTCACGGAGCATTGTGATGAAAACGGCATGGGGCTTTGTGATGAAAATGGCATGGAGCCTTTTCGTGACAGGGTTCAAGGAGCATTCTGATGACAAGTGTCAGGGAGCATTTTGATGACAAGGGTACTGAGCATTGTGATGACAAAGGTCATGGAGCATTGTGATGAAAAGGGCATGGAATTTTGTGATGAAAGTCATCATGGAGCATTGTGATGACAAGTGTTATGGAACTTTGGGATCACAATAGTTTGGAGCATTGTGATGACAGAGGTCATGGATCATTTTGATTTAAAGGAGCATGGAGCATTGTGATGACAAGGGCATGAAGCAATGTGATCCCAAGTTTCATGGAGGATTTTGATGACAATGGAAATGGTGTATTTTGATGACAAGCACATAGAGAATTGTAATGACAAGGTCATGTTGCATTTTGCTGACAAAGTCATGGAGCATTGTGTTGACAGGTGTCATGGAGCACTGTGATGACAAGCGTCACGGAGCACTGTGAATACAGGGGACATGGAGCATTGGGATGACAAGGGCATGGATCATTGTGATGACAAGTGTCATGGAGCAGTGGGCTGAAAATGTTCATGGAGTATTGTGATGACAGGGGTCATGGAGCATTGTGATGACAGAGGTCAAGGAGAATTTTGATTTCATTGTGCTGACAATAGCCGGAAGCAATATGATGATGGGCATGATGCATTGTGATGACAGGGCTCATGGAGCATGGAGATGAAAAGGGGCATGTAGGATTGTGATTACAGGGGTCTTGGAGCACTGTGATGACAATGGCATGGAGCATTTAATGAGAAGACCATGGAACATTCTGATGACATGGTGCTTTGTGATGACAAGGGCATGGAGCATTGTGATTACAGGGGTCTTGGAGCATTGTGATGACAAGTGTCATGGAGCCTTGTGATTACAAGGCCATGGAACATCGTGATGGATGGCGTCATGGAGCACTGTTATGATAGGGGTAATGGAGCATTGTGATGAGAAGGGCATGGAGCATTGTGATTACAAGTTTATGGAGCATTGCAATGGGAAAATTGTGGACCGTTGTGATGAAAAGTGCGTGGCAAATTGTGATGAAAAGGGTCATGGAGCATTTTTTTGACAAAGGCATGGAGCATTGTGATGACAAGGGTCACGGAGTATTGTGATGAAATGTTCATGGAGCATTGTGGTTACAAACGACACAGAGCCTTGTGATGACGCGGGCATGGAGCACTGTGATGACAAATGTTATGAAGCATTGTGATGACTGGAGTCACGGAGCATTGTGATGACAAGGGCATGGAGCATTGTGACGACAGGGGCATGGAGCATTCGTCTGACAACTTTCATAGATTATTGTGAGGACAGTGGACATGGTGCATTGTGATGACAAGGGCATGGATCATTGTGATGAGGTCATGGAGTATTGTGAAGACAGTTGTCAGGGAGCATTGTGATGACATATGTCATGGTCCATTGCGATGACAATAGCAGGGAGCCTTGTGATGCCAAATGTAATGGAGGATTGTGTTGACAAATATAATGGAGCACTCTGATGACTAGGGCTTGGAGCATTATGATGACAAGGGCCATTGAGAGTTTTCAGGACAAGGTCGTGAAGCATTGTGATGACAATATCCTGGAGCATTGTGATGAGAAAAACATGGAGCCTTGTGATGACAAATCTCATGGAGCATACTGATGAAAATGGACATGGACCATTGTGATTACAGGCGTCTTGGAACATTGTGATGACATGTGCATGGAGCATTGTGAGGAGAAAACCAAGAGCATTCTGAAGACATGCGTCCTTTAGCTTTGTGATGACAAGGGCATTGAGCATTGTGATTACATGGGTCTTGGAGCATTGTGATGAAAAACCATGGAGCCTTGTCATGACACGGTTCAAGGAGCATACAGACAACAAGTGTCAGGGAGCATTTTGATGACAAGTGTATTGAGCATCGTGATGACAAAGGTCATGGAGAATTGTGATGAGAAGACCATGGATAATTGTGATGACCAGCGTCATGGTGCATTGTGATGACAAGTGTTTTGGTATACTGTGATCACAAGCGTTTGGAGCATTGTTATGACAGAGATCATGCAGCATTTTGATTTCAAGGAGCATGGAGCATTGTGATGACAATGGCATGGAGCATTGTGATGCCAAGTGTCATGGAGGATTCAGATGACAAATGTAATGGAGCATTGTGATGACAATGAGTTGGAGCATTGTGATGACAAGTGTCAGGGAGCATTGTGCTGACAAGTGCATGGAGAATTGTGATGACAAGAGTCATGGAGCATTCTGATGACAAGCTTGTGGAGTATTTTGATGGTAATGGCATGGAGCATTGTGATGAAAACGGCATGGGGCATACTGATGAAAAAGTCATGGAGCCTTTTCGAGACAGCGTTCAAGGAGCATTCTGATGACAAGTGTCAGGGAGCATTGTGATGACAAGTGTATTGAGAATTGTGATGACAAAGGTCAGGGAGCATTGTGATGAAAAGGGCGTGGAGTATTGTGATGACAGGCATCATGGAGCATTGTGATGACAAGTGTTATGGAACATTGTGATCACAAGGGTTTGGAGCATTGTGATGACAGAGGTCATGGATCATTTTGATTTCAAGGAGCATGGAGCATTGTGATGACAAGGGTATGAAGCAATGTGATCCCAAGGTTCATGGAGGATTGTGATGACAACGGTAATGGCGTACTGTGATGACAAGCACATAGAGCATTGTAATGACAATGTCATGTAGCATTTTGCTGACAAAGGCATGGAGCATTGTGACGACAAGTGTCATGGCGCACTGTGATAACAAGCGTCACGGAGCATTGTGAATACAGGGGTCATGTAGCATTGGGATGACAAGGGCAAAGATCATTGTGATGACAAATGTCATGGAGCATTGGGCTGAAAATGTTCATGGAGTATTGTGATGACAGGGGTCATGGATCATTGTGATGACAGAGGTCATGGAGAATTTTGATTTCATTGTGCTGACAATAGCCGGAAGCATTATGATGATTGGCATGATGCATTGTGATGAGAGGTGTTCATGGAGCATTGAGATGAAAAGGGGCATGGAGCATTGTGATTACAGGGGTCTTGGAGCATTTTGATGACAAGGGCATGGAGCATCGTGTGGAGAAGGACATGGAACATTCTGATGACAGGTGTCATGGAGCTTTGTGATGACAAGGGCATGGAGCATTGTGCTTACAGGAGTCTTGGAGCATTGTGATGACAAATGTCATGGAGCCTTGTGAAGACAAGGCCGTGGAACATTGTGATGGCAGTGGTAATGGAAAATTGTTATAACCGGGGTAATGGAGCATTGTGATGAGAAGGGAATGGAACATTGTGATTTCAAGGTTTATGGAGCATTGCGATGACAAATTTGTGGACCGTTGGGATGAAAAGCGTGTCGCACATTGTGATGACAAGGGTCATCGAGCATTTTTCTGACAAAGGCATGGAGCATTGTGATGACAAGTGTCACGGAGCATTGTGATGAAAAGTTCATGGAGCATTGTGTTTACAAAAGTCACAGAGCCTTGTGATGACATGGGTATCGACCATTGTGATGACAAATGTTATGAAGAATTGTGATGACTGGTGTCACGGAGCATTGTGATGACAGGGGTCATGGAGCATTGTGATGAAAAAGGCATGGAGCATTGTGCTGAGAATGGCACACAGCATTGTGATGACATGTGTCATGGAGCACTGTGATGACAATCGTCACGGAGCATTGTGAATACAGGGGTCATGGAGCATTAGGATGACAAGGGCATGGATCATTGTGATGACAAGGGTCATGGAGAATTGGGCTGAAAATGTTCCTGGAGTATTGTGATGACAGGGGTCATGGAGCATTGTGATGACTAGGGAATGGAGCATTGTGATGAAAAGAGTCCCAGATCATTGTGTTGTAAGGTGTCATTGAGTGTTGTGATGACAGTGATCATGGAGCATTGTGATGATATTGGTCTTGGAGCATTTTGATGAGAAGGTCATGGGTCATTGGGCTGAAAATGTTCATGGATTATTGTGATGACAGGTGTCATGGAGCATTGTGATCACTAGGGAATGGAGCATGGTGATGACAAGGTCCTGGAGCATTGTGATGATAAGACCATGGAGACTTGTGATGACAAGTCTCATGGAGCATTCTGATGAAAAGGGGCATGGAGCATTGTGATTACAGGGGTCTTGGAGCATTGTGATGACAAGGGCATGGAGCATTGTGAGGAGAAGGCCATGGAACATTCTGAATACATGCGTCATGGATCTTTGTGATATCAAGGGCATGGAGCATTGTGATTACAGGGGTTTTGGAGCATTGTGAAGACAAGTGTCATGGAGCCTTGTGATGATAAGGCCGTGGAACATTGTGATGGCAGGGGTCATGGAGCATTGTTATGACAGAGATAATGGAGCATTGTGATGAGAAGGGCATTGAGCATTGGTCTGAAATGTTTCATGGATTATTGTGATGAGAGTGGGCATGGAGCTTTGTGATGACAAGGGCCCGGAACACTGTGATACATGGGTCATGGAGGATTGTAATGACAAAGGAATGGAGCATTGTGATGGGAAGGTCATCGAGCATTGTGATGACAAGTGTCATGGTGCTTTGTGATGACAAGGGCATGGAGTCATGTGATGAGAGGGTTCATAGAGCATTGTGATGACAATGACATGGAGCATTGTGATGCCAAGGGCCATGGAGTTTTGTGATGACCATGGTCATGGAGCATTTTGATGACAAGGGTGTGGTGCATTGTGATGAGAAGGGCAGGGAGCATTTTGATGACAGGGTCATGCAGCAATTTGATGAAAAGTGTAATGGAACATTTTGATGACAGGGGTTATAGAACATTGTGATGCAAGGTGTCATGGATCTTTGGGATGCAAAGGGTCATGGAGCATTTTGATGACAGGGGTTATGGAACATTGTGATGTCAGGGGTCATGGAACATTGTGCAGATAAGGGGATGTAGCATTGTGATGACAGGGGTCATGGAACATTGTGATAACAGGTGTGAGGGAGGATTGTGATGACTAGTGGTGGAACATTGTGATATCTCATGTGAGAGAGCATTTGAATGAGAAGTGCATGGAGCATTGTGATTACAAGGTTTATGGAGCATAGCGATGACACGGTTGTGGATCATTGTGATGAAAAGTGCATGGCACATTGTGATGACAAAGGTCATGGAGCATTGTTCTGACAAAGGCATGGAGCATTGTGATGACAAGGGTCACGGAGCATTGTGATGAAAAGTTCATGGAGCATTGGGGTTACAAAGGTAACAGAGCCTTGTGATGACGCGGGCATGGACCGTTGTGATGACAAACGTTATGAAGCATAGTGATGACTGGAGTCACGGAGCATTGTGATGACGGGGTCATGGAGCATTGTGATGACAAGGGCATGGAGCATTGTGATGACAGGGGCATGGAACATTGGTCTGACAAGTTTCATAGATTATTGTGATGACAGTGGACATGGTGCATTGTGATGACTAGGGCATGGAGCATTGTGAAGACAAGGACATGGAGTAATGTGAAGACAGGTGTCAGGGAGCATTGTGATGACCTATGTCATGGTCCATTGCGATGACAATAGCATGGAGCATTGTGATGCCAAATGTAATGGAGGATGTGATGACAAATATAATGGAGCATTGTGATGAATAGGGCTTGGAGCATTATGTTGACAAGGGCCATTGAGAATTTTCATGACAATGTCCTGAAGCATTGTGATGACAAGGTCGTGGAGCATTGTGATGAGAAAACCATGGAGGCTTGTGATGACAAATCTCAAGGAGCCTACTGATGAAAAGGGGTCTGGAGCATTCTGATTACAGGGGACTTGGAACATTGTGATACAAGGGCATGGAGCATTGTGATGACCAGTTCATGCAGTATTGTGAGAAGAGGTGTCACGGAGCATTTTGATGACATATGTATTAGCCCATTGTGATGACAATGGCATGGAGCATTGTGATGCCAATTTTCATGGAGGATTCTCATGACAAAGGTAAAGGAGCATTGTGATGACAATGGCTTGGAGCACAGTGATGACAAGGTTCAGGGAGCATTGTGCTGACAAGTGCATGGATAATTGTGATGACAAGGGTCATGGAGCATTCTGATGACAAGCTTGTGGAGTATTTTGATGACAATGGCATGGAGCATTGTGATGAAAACGGCATGGGGCTTTCTGATGAAAAATGCAAGGAGCCATTTCGTGACAGGGTTCAAGGAGCATTCTGACGACAAGTGTCAGGGAGCATTGTGATGACAAGTGTATTGAGAATTGTGATGACAAAGGTCATGGAGCATTGTGATGAAAAGGGCATGGATTATTGTGATGACAGGCATCATGGAGCACTGTGATGAAAAGTGTTATGGAACATTGTGATCACAAGGGTTTGGAGCATTGCGATGACAGTGGTCATGGATCATTTTTATTTCAAGGAACATGGAGCATTGTGATGAGAAGGGCATGAAGCAATGGGATCCCAAAGTACATGGAGGATAGTGAAGACAATGGTAATGCAGTATTGTGATGACAAGCACATAGAGCATTGTAATGACAAGGTCATGTAGCATTTTGCTGACAAAGGCATGGAGCATTGTGATGACAGGTGTCATGGAGCACTGTGATGACAAGCGTCACAGAGCATTGTGAATACAGGGTTCATGGAGCATTGGGATGACAAGGGCATGGATAATTGTGATGACAAGGGTCATGGAGCATTGGGCTGAAAATGTTCATGGAGTATTGTGATGAAAGGGGTCATGGAGCATTGTGATGACTAGGGAATGGAGCATTGTGATGACAAGAGTCCAGGATCATTGTGTTGTCAGCTGTCATTGAGTGTTGTGATGACAGTGATCATGGAGCATTGTGATGATATTGGTCTTAGAGCATTGTGATGAGAAGGTCATGGGGCATTGGGCTGAAAATGTTCATGGAGTATTGTGATGACAGGGGTCATGGAGCATTGTGATCACAAGGGAATGGAGCATGGTGATGACAAGGTCCTGGAGCATTGTGATGATAAGACCGTGGATACTTGTGATGACAAGTCTCATGGAGCATTCTGATGAAAAGGGGCATGGAGCATTGTGATTACATGGGTCTTGGAGCATTGTGATGACAAGGGCATGGAGCATTGTGTGGAGAAGGCATGGAACATTCTGATGACATGCGTCATGGAGCTCTGTGATGACAAGGGCATGGAGCTTTGTGATTACAGGGGTCTTTGTGCATTGTGATGACAGAGGTAATGGATTATTGTGATGAGAAGGGAATGGAGCATTGTGATTACAATGTTTATGGAGCATTGCGATGACAAATTTCTGGACCGTTTGTATGAAAAGCGCGTGGCACATTGTGATGACAAGGGTCATGGAGCATTTCTCTGACAAAGGTATGGAGCATTGTGATGACAAGTGTCACGGAGCATTGTGATGAAAAGTTCATGGAGCATTGTGGTTACAAAGTTACCAGAGCCTTGTGATGACACGGGTATCGACCATTGTGATGACAAATGTTATGAAGAATTTTGATGACTGGAGTAACGGAGCATTGTGATGACAGGGGTCATGGAACATTGTGATGAAATGGGCATGGAGCATTGTGCTGAGAATGGCATAGAGCATTGTGATGATATGTGTCATGGAGCATTGTAATGACAAGCGTCACGGAGCATTGTGAATACAGGGGTCATGGAGCATTAGGATGACAAGGGCATGGATCATTGTGATGACAAGGGTCATGGAGAATTGGGCTGAAATTGTTCCTGGAGTATTGTGATGACAGGGGTCATGGAGCATTGTGATGACTAGGGAATGGACCATGTGATGACAAGAGTCCCAGATCATTGTGTTGTCAGGTGTCATTGAGTGTTGTGATGACAGTGATCATGGAGCATTGTGATGATATTGGTTTTGGAGCATTGTGATGAGAAGGTCATGGGGCATTGGGCTGAAAATATTCATGGATTATTGTGATGACAGGGGTCAGGGAGCATTGTGATGACCAGGGAATGGAGCATGGTGATAACAAGGTCCTGGAGCATTGTGATGCGATGACCAGGGAGACTTGTGATGACAAGTTTCATGGAGCATCCTGATGAAAAGGGGCATGGAGCAATGTGATTACAGGGGTCTTGGAGCATTGTGATGACAAGGTCCTGGAGCATTGTGATGAGAAAACCATGGAGGCTTGTGATGACAAATCTCAAGGAGCATACTGATGAAAAGGGGCCTGGAGCATTCTGATTACAGGGGACTTGGAACATTGTGATACAAGGGCATGGAGCATTGTGATGACAAGTGCATGCAGTATTGTGAAGAGAGGTGTCAGGGAGCATTGTGATGACATATGTAATGGCCCATTGTGATGACAAAGGCATGGAGCATTGTGATGCCAAGTGTCATGGAGGATTCTAATGGCAAAGGTAGTGGAGCATTGTACTGGCAAATGTTTGGAGCATTGTGATGACAAGGGTCAGGGAGCATTGTGCTGACAAGTGCATGGATAATTGTGATGACAAGAGACATGGAACATTCTGATGACAAGCTTGTGGAGTATTTTGATGACAATTGCATGGAGCATTGTGATGAAAATGGCATGGGGCATTGTGATGGAAAAGGAATGGAGCCTTTTGGTGACAGGGTTCAAGGAGCACTGTGGCGACAGTGTCAGGGAGAATTGTGATGACAAGTGTATTGAGAATTGTGATGACAAAGGTCATGGAGCATTTTGATGAAAAGGGCATGGAGTATTGTGATGACAGGCATCATGGAGCTTTGTGCTGACAAGTGTTACGGAACATTGTGATCACAAGTGTTTGGAGCATTGTGATGAGAGAAGTCATGGATCATTTTGATTTCAAGGAGCAGGGATCATTGTGATGACAAGGGCATGAAGCAATGTGATCCCAAGTTTCATGGAGGATTGTGATGACAATGGTAAAGGAGTATTGTGATGACAAGCGCAAAGGGCATTGTAATGACAAGGTCATGTAGCATTTTGCTGACAAAGGCATGGAGCATTGTGATGACATGTTTCATGGAGCACTGTGATGACAAGCGTCACGGAGCATTGTGAATACAGGGGTCATGGAGCATTGGGATGACAAGGGCATGGATCATTGTGATGACAAGTGTCATGGAGCCTTGGGCTGAAAATGTTCATGGAGTACTGTGATGACAGGGGTCATGTAGAATTTTGATTTCATTGTGCTGACAATAGCCGGAAGCATTATGATGATTGGCATGATGCATTGTGATGACAGGGTTCATGGAGCATTGAGATGAAGAGGGGTATGGAGCATTGTGATTACAGGGTTCTTGGAGCATTGTGATGACAAGGGCATTGAGCATTTTGATGAGAAGTACATGAACATTCTGATGACGTGTCATGGAGCTTTGTGATGACAAGGGCATAGAAAATTGTGATGGCAAGTGTCATGGAGCATTGTTATGACAGGGGTAATGGAGCATTGTGATAAGAAGGGCATGGAGCATTGTGATTACAAGGATCATGGAGCATTGCGGTGACAAATTTGTGGACCGTTGGGATGAAAAGTACGTGGCACATTGTGATGACAAGGGTCATGGAGCATTATTTTGACAAAGGCATGGAGCATTGTGATGGCAAGGGTCACGGAGCATTGTGATGAAAAGTTCATGCAGCATTGTGGTTACAAAGGTAACAGAGCCATGTGATGACGTGGGTATCGCCCATCGTGATGACAAATATTATGAAGAATTGTGATGACTGGAGTCATGGAGCATTGTGATGACAGGGGTCATGGAGCATTGTGATGAAAAGGGCATGGAACATTGTGCTGAGAAAGGCATAGAGCATTGTGATGACATGTGTCATGGAGCACTGTGATGACAAGCGTCATGGAGCATTCTGAATACAGGGGTCATGGAGCATTGGCAAGACAAGGGCATGGATCATTGTGATGACAAGGGTCATGGAGCACTGGGCTGAAAATGTTCATGGAGTGTTGTGATGACAGGGGTCATGGAGCATTTTGATGACTAGGGAATGGAACTTTGTGATGACAAGAGTCCCGGATCATTGTGTTGTCAGGTGTCATGGAGTGTTGTGATGACTGTGGTCATGGAGAATTGTGATGATATTGGCCATGGAGCATTGTGATGAGTAGGTCGTGGAGCACTGGGCTGAAAATGTTCATGGATTATTGTGAAGACAGGGGTCATGGAGCATTGTGATGACAAGGGAATGGAGCATGGTGATGACAAGGTCCTGGGGCATTGTAATGAGAAGACCATGGAGACTTCTGATGAGAAGTCTCATTGAGCATTCTGATGAAAAGGAGCATGGAGCATTGTGATTACTGGTGTCTTGGAGCATTGTGATGACTAGGGCATGGAGCATTGTGATGAGAAGGCCATGGAGCATTCTGATGACATGCGTCATGGAGTTTTGTGATGACAACGGCATGGAGCATTTGTGATTACAGGGATCTTGGAGCATTGTGATGAAAAGTGCATGGATCATTGTTATGAAAAAGGCATGGAGCCTTGTCATGACAGGGTTCATGGAGCATTCTGACGACAAGTGTCAGGAAGCATTATGTTGACAAGTGTATTGAGCATTGTGATGACAAAGATCATGGAGCATTGTGATGAGAAGACCATGGATAATTGTGATGATGAGCGTCATGGGGTGCTGTGATGATAAGTGTTATGGAACCTTGTGATCACAAGTGTTTGGAACATTTTGATGACAGAGGTCATGGAGAATATTGATTTCATTGTGATGACAATAGCCTGTAGCATTGTGATGATGGGAATGGTGCATTGTGATGACAGGGTTCATGGAGCATTGAGATGAAAAGGGGCTTGGAGCATTGTGATTACAAGGGTCTTGGAGCATTGTGATGACAAGGGCATGGAGCTCTGTGATGAAAAGGCCATGGAACTTTCTGAGGACATGCGTCATGGAGCTTTGTGATGACAAGGGCATGGAGCATTGTGCTTTCAGGGGTCTGGAGCATTGTGATGACAAGTGTCATGGAACCTTGTGATGACTAGGCCGTGGAACATTTTGATGGCAAGGGTCATGGTGCATTTTTATGACTGGTGTAATGGAGCATTTTGATGAGAAGGGCATGGAACAATGGTATGAAATGTTTCATGGATTATTGTGATGAGAGTGGGCATGGAGCATTGTGATGACAAGGGCACGGAACACTGTGATACATGGGTCATGCAGGATTGTAATGACAAGGGCATGGAGCATTGTGATGAGAAGGGCATCGAGCATTGTGATGACAAGTGTCATGGAGCTTTGTGATGACAAGGGCATGGAGCAATGTGATGAGAGGGTTCATGGAGCATTGTGATGACAATGACATGGAGCATTGTGATGCCAAGGGTCATGGAGCTTTGTGATGACAAGTCATGGATCATTTTGATGACAAGGGCATGGTGCATTGTGCTGAGAAATGCAGGGAGCATTTTGATGACCAGGTCATGCAGCAATTTGATAAAAATTGTAAAGGAACATTTTGATGGCAGGGGTTATAGAACATTGTGTTGTCAGGGGTCTTGGAGCTTTGGGATGAAAAGGGTCATGGAGCATTTTGATGACAGGGGTTATGGAACATTGTGATGTCAGGGGTCATGGAACATTGTGATGATAAGGGGATGTAGCATTGTGATGACAGTGTCCTGGAAGATTGTGATTACAGGGATGAGGGAGTATTGTGATGACTAGAGATGGAACATTGTGATATCTCTGGTGAGAGAGCATTTTGATGAGAAGTGCATGGACCATTGTGATTATAAGGTTTATGAAGCATAGCAATGACAAGGTTGTGGACCGTTGTGATGAAATGCGCGTGGCACATTGTGATGACTATGTTCATTGAGCATTGTTCTGACAACGAAATGGAGCTTTGTGATGACAAGGGCATGGAGCATTGTGATTACATGGGTCATGGAGCATTTTGATGACAATGGTGTCGAGCATTGTGATGAGAAGGCCATGGATAATTGTGATGATGCGCGTCATGGAGCACAGTAATGACAAGGGGTATGGAGCATTGTGATGACAGTGGCCATGGAGAAATGTGATGACAAGTGTCATGGAGCATTCTGATGACAAGCTTGTGGAGTATTGTGACGACATTGGCTTGGAGCATTGTGATGAAAAGGGCATGGAGCATTGTGATGAAAAAGGCATGAAGCCATTTCATGACAGGTTTCAAGGAGCATTCTGATGACAAGTGTCAGGGAACATTGTGATGACATGTGTATTGAGAATTGTGATGAAAAAGATCATGGAGCATTTTGACGAAAAGGGCATAGAGTATTGTGATGACAGGCATCATGGAGCGTTGTGATGACAAGTGTTATGGAACATTGTGATCACAAGGGTTTGGAGCATTGTGATGATAGAAGTCATGGATCATTTTGTTTTCAAGGAGCATGCAGCATTGTGATGACAAGGGCATGAAGCAATGTGATCCCAAGGTTCATGGAGGATTGTGATGACAATGCTAAGGGAGTATTGTGATGACAAGCAAATGGAGCATTTTGATGGCAAAGTCATGTAGCATTTTGCTGACACAGGCATGGAGCATTGTGATGATAAGGGTCATAGAGCACTTTGATGAGAAGCATCACGGATCATTGTGATTACAGGGGTCATGGAGCATTGGGATGGCAAGGTCATGGATCATTGTGATGACAAGTGTCATGGAGAATTGGGCTGAAAATATTAAGGGAGCATTGTGATGACTAGGGAATGGAGCATTGTGATGACTAGAGTCCCGGATCACTGTGTTGTCAGGGGTCATGGAGCGTTGTGATGACAGTGGTCATGGAGCATTGTGATGATAGGGATCATGAAGCATTGTGATGAGAAGTTCCTGGAGAATTGGCGTGAAAATGTTCAGGAAGTATTGTGAGGACAGGGGTCATGGAGCATTGTGATGACAAGGGAATGGAGCACTGTGATGAAAGGTTCCTGGAGCACTGTGATGAGGAGACCATGGAGCCTCGTAATAAGAAGTCTCATGGAGCAGTCTGATGAAAAGGGACATGGAGTATTGTGATTACAGGGGTCTTGGAGCATTGTGATGACAAGGGCATGGAGCATTGTGATTACTGGTGTCTTGGAGCATTGTGATGAAATTGGCATGGATCATTGTTATGAAAATGGTATGGAGCCTTGCCATGACAGGGTTCCAGGAGCATACTGATGAGAAGTGTCAGGGAGCATTGTGATGACATGTGTATAGAGCATTGTGATGACAAAGGTCATGGAGCACTGTGATGAGAAGACCATGGTTAACTGTGATGATGAGCTTCATGGGGCGTTGTGATGATAAGTGTTATGGAACATTGTGATCACAAGGATTTGGAGCATTGTGATGAGATAGATCATCGAATATTTTGATTTCATTGTGATGACAATAGCCTGAAGCATTATAATGTTGCTCATGGTGCATTTTGATGACAGGGTTCATGGAGCATTGAGATGCAAAGGGGCATGGAGCATTGTGATTAGAGGGTTCATGCAGCATTGTGATGAAAATGGCATGGAGCATTGAGATGCCAATTGTCATGGAGCTTTGTGATGACAAAGGTCATGGAGCATTTTGATGACAAGGGCGTGGTACATTGTGATGAGAAGGGCAGGGAGCATTGTGATGACAGGGTCATAGAGCAATTTGATGAAAAGTGTCATGGAATATTTTAATGACAGGGGTTATGGAACATTGTGATGTCAGGGTTCATGGAGCATTTTGATGAAAAGGATCATGGAGAATTATGATGACAGGGGTTATGGAACAGTGTGATGTCAGGGGTCATTGAGCATTTTGAGGAAAAGTGTTATGGAGCATTATGATGACAGTGGTTATGGAACATTGTGATGTCAGGGCTCACCGAACTTTGTGATGATATGTGCATGTAGCATTGCAAAGACAAAAGTCATGGAACATTGTGATGACAGGGGTGAGGGCGTATTGTGATGAATAGTGCTGTAACATTGTGATATCATTGGTGAGAAAGCATTTTGATGAGAAGTGCATGGAGAATTGTGATGACAAGTTTTATGGAGCATCGTGGTGACAAGATTGTGGAGCACTGTGATGAGAAGCGCAGGGTGCATTGTGATGACATGGGTCATGGAGCATTGATCTGACAAGCGCATGGAGCATTGTGAGGACAAGGGTCATGGAGCATTGTGCTGAGAAAGGCATAGAACATTGTGATGACAAGGGTCAAAGAGCATTGTGATGAAAAGTTATTGGACCATTGTGGTTAAATATGTCACAGAGACTGTTGATGACGAGGGCATGGACCATTGTGATGAAAAAGGTCATGAATCATTGTGATGAATGGAGGCATGGAGCATTGTGATGACAGGCGTCATGGAGCATTGTGATAACAAGGACATGGAGCATTGTGATGACAAGGGAATGGAGCATTGGTCTAATAAGTTTCATGGATTACTGTGATGACTGTTTTAATGGCGCATTGTGATGCCCAGGTCATGCAGTATTGTGAAGACAGGTGTCAGGGAGCATTGTGATGACATATGTAATGGCCCATTGTGATGACAATGGCATGGAGCATTGTGATGCCAAGTGTCATGGAGGATTCTGATGACAAAGGTAATGGAGCATTGTGATGACAATGGCTTGGAGCATTGTGATGACAAGGGTCAGGGAGAATTTTGCTGACAGGTGCAGGGAGAATTGTGATGAAAACGGTCATGAAGTATTCTGATGACAAGCTTGTGGAGTATTTTGATGACAATGGCATGGAACATTGTGATGAAAAAGGCATGTGGCATTGTGATGACAAGTGTATTGAGAATTGTGATGACAAATGTCATGGAGCATTGTGATGAGTAGGGCATGGAGTATTGTGATGACAGGCATCATGGAGCGTTGTGATGACAAGTGTTATGAAACATTGTGATCACAAGGGTTTGGAGCATTGTGATGACAGAGGTCATGGATCATTTTGATTTCAAGGAGCATGGAGCATTGTGATGACAAGGGCATGAAGCAATGTGATCCCAAGGTTCATGGAGGACTGTGATGACAATGGTAATGGAGTATTGTGATGAAAAGCGAATAGAGCATTGCAATGACAAGGTCAGGTAGCATTTTGCCGACAAAGGCATGGAGCATTGTGATGACAGGTGTCATGGAGCAATGTGATGACAAGCGTCACGGAGCATTGTGAATACAGGGGTCATGGAGCATTGGGATGACAAGGGCATGGATCTTTGTGATGACAATTGTCATGGAGCATTGGGCTGAAAATGTTCATGGAGTATTGTGATGACAGGGATCATGGAGAATTTTGATGACAAGTTCCTGGAGCACTTTGATGAGAAGACAATGGAGACTTGTGATGACAAGTCTCATGGAGCATTTTGATGAAAAGGGACATGTATCATTGTGATTACAGGGGTCTTGGAGCATTGTGATGACAAGGGCATGGAGCAATGTGATAAGAAGGCCATGGAGCATTCTGATGACATGCGTCATTGAGCATTGTGATGACAAGGGCATGGAGCATTGTGATTACAGGGGTCTTGGAGCATTGTGATGAAAAGGGCATGGATCATTGTGATGAAAAAGGCATGGAGACGTGTCATGACAGGGTTAATGGAGCATACTGCTGACAAGTGTCAGGGAGCATTGTGATGACAAGTGTATTGAGCATTGTGATAACAAAGGTCATGGAGCATTGTGATGAGGAGACCATGGATAATTGTGATGATGAGCGTCATTGGGTGTTGTGATGATAAGTGTTATGGAACATTGTGATCACAAGGGATTGGAGCATTGTGATGACAGAGGTCATGGAGCATATAGATTTCATTGTGATGACAATAGCCTGAAGCATTATCATGATGGGCCTGATGCATTGTGATGACAGGGTTCATGGATCATTGAGATGAAAAGGGGCATGGAGCATTGTGATTACAGGGGTCATGGAACATTGTGAAGACAAGGGCATGGAACATTGTGAGGAGAAGACCAAGGAGCATTCTCATGGCATGCGTCATTGAGATTTGTGATGACAAGGGCAAGGAGCATTTTGATTACATGGGTCTTGGAGCATTGTGATGAAATGGGCATGGATCATTGTGATGAAAAAGGCATGGAGCCTTGTCATGACAGAGTTCAAGGAGCATACAGACAACTAGTGTCTGGGAGCATTTTGATGACAAGTGTATTGAGCATTGTGATGACAAAGGTCATGGAGCATTGTGATTAGAAGACCAAGGATAATTGTGATGACGAGCGTCAAGGGGCATTGTGATGACAAGTGTTATGGAATATTGTGATCACAAGGGATTGGAGCATTGTTATGACAGAGGTCATGGTGCATTTTGATTTCATTGTGATGACAATAGCATGAAGCATTATGATGATGGGCATGGTGCATTGTGATGACAGGGTTAATGGATCATTGAGATGAAAAATGGCATGGAACATTGTGATTACAGGGTTCTTGGAGTGTTGTGATGAGAAGGGTCATGGAGCCTTGTGATGACAAGGCCATGGAATATCGTGATGGCAGGGGCATGGAGCATTGTTATGAGAGGGGTAATGGAGCATTGTGATGGCAAGGGCATGGATCATTGTGATGAGAAGGCCATGTAGCATTCTGATGACATGTGTCATCGAGCATTGTGATGACAATGACATGGAGCATTGTGATGCCATGGGTCAGGGCTCTTTGAGATGACAAAGGTCATGGAGCATTTTGATGGCAAGGGCATTGTGCATTGTGATGAGAAGGGCAGGGAGAATTGTGATGACAGGTTCACGGGGCAATTTGTTGAAAATTTTCATGGAACATTTTGATGACAGGTGTTATGGAACATTGTGATGTCAGGGGTCATCGAACATTTTGATGATAAGTGCATGTAGCATTGTGATGACAGGAGTCATGGAACATTGTGATGAGAGGTGGGAGGGAGTATTGTGACAAATAGTGATGTAGCATTGTGATATCAGTGGTGCGAGAGCATTTTGATTAGAAGTGCATGGAGGATTATGATGACAATGTTTATGGAGCATTGTGATGACAAGATTGTAGAGCACTGTGATGACAAGCGCATGGTGCATTGTGATGACATGTGTCATGGAGCATTGTGCTGACAAGTGCAAGGAGCATTGTGATGACAAGGGTCATGGAGCATTGTGCTGAGAAAGGCATAGAGCATTGTGATGACAAGGGTCAAAGAGCATTGTATGAAAAGTTCATGGGGCATTGTGGTTAAAATGGTCACAGAGACTGTTGATGACGAGGGCATGGACCATTGTGATGACAAAGGTCATGAAGCATTGTGATGACTGGAGTCACGGAGGATTGTGATGACAGGGGTCAGGGAGCATTGTGATAACAAGGGCATGGAGCACTGTGATGACAAGGGCATGGAACATTAGTCTAATAAGTTCCATGGATTGTTGCGATGACAGTTCGAATGGCACATTGTGATGACAAGGGCATGGAGCATTGTGATGACCAGGTCATGCAGTATTGTGAAGAGAGTTGTCAGAGAGCATTGTGATGACATATGTAATGGCCCATTGTGATGACAATGGCATGGAGAATTGTGATGACCAGGTCATGCAGTATTGTGAAGAGAGGTGTCAGGGAGCATTGTGATGACATATGTAATGGCCCATTGTGATGACAATGGCATGGAACATTGGGATGCCAAGTGTCATGGAGGATTCTGATGACAAAGGTTATGGAACATTGTGATGACAATGGCTTGGAGCATTGTGATGACATGGGACAGGGAGCATTGTGCTGACAACTGCATGGAGAATTGTGGTGACAAGGGTCATAGAGCATTCTGATGACAAGCTTGTGGAGTATTTTGATGACAATGGCATGGAGCATTGTGATGAAAATGGCATGGGGCATTGTGAAGGAAAAGGCATGGAGCCTTTTCGTGGCAGGTTGCAAGGAGCATTCTGATGACAATGTCAGGGAGCATTGTGATGACATGTATATTGAGAATTGTGATGACAAAGGTTATGGAGCATTGTGATGAAAAGGGCATGGAGTATTGTGATGACAGGCCTCATGGAGCGTTGTGATGACAAGTGTTATGGAAGATTGTGATCACAAGGCTTTGGAGCATTGTGATGACAGAGGTCATGGATCATATTGATTTAAAGGAGCATGGAGCATTGTGATGACAAGGGCATGAAGCAATGTGATCCCAAGGTTCATGGAGGATTGTGATGACAATGGAAATGGAGTATTGTGATGACAAGCGCATAGAGCATTGTAATGACAAGGTCATGCAGCATTTTGCTGACAAAGGCATGGAGCATTGTGATGACATGTGTCATGGAGCACTGTGATGACAAGCGTCATGGACCATTGTGAATACAGGGTTCATGGAGCATTGGGATGACAAGGGCATGGATCATTGTGATGACAAGTGTCATGGAGCACTGGGCTGAAAATGTTCATGGAGTGTTGTGATGACATGGGTCATGGAGCATAGTGATGAGTAGGGAAAGGAGCATTGTGATGACAAGAGTCCCGGATCATTGTGTTGTCAGGAGTCATGGAGTGTTGTGATGACAGTGGTCATGGAGCATTGTGAAGATATTGGCCATGGAGTATTGTGATGTGTAGGTGGTGGAGCATTGGGCTGAATATGTTAATGGATTATTGTGATGACAGGGGTCATGGAGCATTGTGATGACAAGGGAATGGAGAATGGTGATGACAATATCCTGGATCTTTTTGATGAGATGACCATGGAGACTTGTGATGAGAAGTCTCACGGAACATTCTGATGAAAAGGGGCATGGAGCATTGTGATTACAGGAGTCTTGGTGCATTTTGATGACTAGGGCATGGAGCATTTTGATGAGAAGTCCATGGGGCATTCTGATGACATGCTTCATGGAGTTTTGTGATGACAAGCACATGGAGCACTGTGATGACAGTGATCTTGGAGCATTGTGATGAAAAGGGCACGGATCATTGTGATGAAAAAGTCATGGAGCCTTGTCATGAGAGGGTTCAAGGAGCATACTGACGACAAGTGTCAGGGAGCATTGTGATGACAAGTGTATTGAGCCTTGTGATGACAAAGGTCATGGAGCATTGTGATGAGAATACCATGGATAATTGTGATGATGAGCGTCATGGGGATTTGTGATGATAAGTGTTATGGAACATTGTGATCACAAGGGTTTGGAGCATTATGATGACAGAGGTCATGGAGAATTTTGATTTAATTTTGATGACAATAGCCTGAAGCATTATGGTGATGGGCATGGTGCATTGTGATGACAGGGTTCATGGAGCATTGAGATGCAAAGTGGCATGGAGCATTGTGATTACAGGGATCTTGGAGCATTGTGATGTCAAGGGTCAGGGAGCCTTGTGATGACAAGGCCGTGGAACATTGTGATGGCATGGGTCATGGAGCATTTTTATGACAGAGGTAATGGAGCATTGTGATGAGAAGTGCATTGAGCATTGGCCCGAATGTTTTCATGGATTATTTTGATGAGAGTGGGCATGGAGCACTGTGATGACAAGGGCACGGAACACTGTGATACATGGGTCATGGAGGATTGTGATGAAAAGGGCATGGAGCATTTTGATGAGAAGGGCATCGAGCATTGTGATGACAAGTTTCATGGAGCATTGTGATGACAAGGGCATGGAGCAATGGGATGAGAGCATTCAGGGAGCACTGTGATGACAATGACATGGAGCATTGTGATGCCAAGGGTCATGGAGCTTTGTGATGACAACGGTCATGGAGCATTTTGATGACAAGCGTGTGGTGCATTGTGATGAGAAGGAAAGGGAGCATTTTGATGACAGGTTCATGCTGCAATTTCATGAAAAGTGTCATGTAACATTTTGACGACAGGGGTTACAGAACATTGTGATGCCATGGGTCATGGAGCTTTGGGATGAAATGTGTCATGGAGCATTGTGATGACAGTGGTTATGGAATATTGTGATGTCACGGGTCATGGAACATTGTGATTACAGGGTTGAGGGAGGATTGTGATGACTAGTGATGGAATATTGTGATATCTCAGGTGAGAGAGCATTTGGATGAGAAGTGCATGGACCATTGTGATTACAAGGTATATGGAGCATATCGATGACAAGGTTGTGGATCATTGTGATGAAAAGCACATGGCACATTGTGATGACAAGGGTCATGGAACATTGTTCTGACAAAGGCATGGAGCATTGTGATGAGAAGTGTCACGGAGCATTGTGATGAAAAGTTCATGGAGCATTGTGGTTACAAAAGTCACAGAGCCTTGTGATGATGCGGGCATGGACCGTTGTGATGACAAACGTTATGAAGCATTGTGATGACTGGAGTCACTGAGCATTGTGATGTCAAATGTAATTTAGCATTGTGATGACAATGGATTGGAGCATTGTGATGACAAGGTTCAGGGAGCATTGTGCTGACAAGTGCATGGATAATTGTGATGAAAAAGGTCATGGAACATTCTGATGACAATCTTGTGGTGTATTTTGATGACAATGGCATGGAGCATTGTGATGAAAACGGCATGGGACATTGTGATGAGAAAATCATGGAGCCTTTTTGTGACAGGTTTCAAGGAGCATTCTGACGGCAAGTTTCAGGAAGCATTGTAATGACAAGTGTATTAGAATTGTGATGACAAAGGTTATGGAGCATTATGATGAAAAGGCCGTGGAGTATTGTGATGACAGGCATCATGGAGCGTTATGATGACAAGTGTTATGGAACATTGTGATGACAAGTGTTTGGAGCATTGTGATGACAGAGGTCATGGATCATTTTGATTTCAAGGAGCATGGAGCATTGTGATGACAAGGGTATGAAGCAATGTGATCCCAAGGTTCATGGAGGATTGTGATGACAATGGTAAAAGAGTATTGTGATGACAAGCACATAGAGCATTGTAATGACAAGGTTATGTAGCATTTGCTGACAAAGGCATGGAGCATTGTGATGACAGGTGTCATGGAGCACTGTGATGACAAGGGTCACGAAGCATTGTGAATACAGGGGTCATGGAGCATTGGGATGACAAGGGCATGGTTCAATGTGGTGACAAGGGTCATGGAGCATTGGGCTGAAAATGTTCATGGAGTATTGTGATGACAGGGGTCATGGAGCATTGTGATGACATGGGAATGGAGCATTTTGATGACAAGAATTCCGGATCATTGTGTTGTCAGGTGTCATGGAGTGTTGAGATGACTGTGGTCATGGTGCATTGTGATGATATTGGCCATGGAGAATTGTTATTAGTAGGTCGTGGAGCATTGTGATTACAGGTGTCTTGATGCATTGTGATGAAAAGGGCACGGATCATTGTGATTAAAATGTCATGGAGACTTGTCATGACAGGGTTAATGGAGCATACTGAAGCCAGCATTGTGATGACAAGTGTATTGAGCATTGTGATGACAAAGGTCATGGAGCATTGTGATGAGAAAACCATGGATAATTGTGATGATGAGCGTCATGGTGTGTTGTGATGATAAGTGTTATGGAACATTGTGATCAAAAGGGTTTGGAGCATTATGATGACAGACGTCATGGAGAATATTGATTTCATTGTGATGACAATAGCCTGAAGCATAATGATGATGGGCATGGTGCATTGTGATGACAGGGATCATGGAGCATTGAGATGAAAAAGGGCACGGAGCTTTGTGATGACAAAGGCTTGGAGCATTGTGATTACAGGTGTCTTGGAGTATTGTGATGAAAAGGGCACGGACAATTGTGATGAAAATGTCATGGAGACTTGTCATGACAGGGTTAATGGAGCATACTGAAGACAAGGGTCAGGGAGCATTGTGATGACTAGTGTATTGAGCATTGTGATGACAAAGTTCATGGAGCATTGTGATGAGAAGTCCATGGATAATTGTGATGATGAGCGTCATGGTGTGTTGTGATGATAAGTGTTATGGAACATTGTGATCACAAGGGTTTGGAGCATTATGATGACAGAGCTCATGGAGAATATTGATTTCATTGTGATGACAATAGCCTGAAGCATTATGATGATGGGCATGGTGCATTGTGATGACAGGGATCATGGAGCATTGAGATGAAAAGGTGCATGGAACATTGTGTTTACAGTGGTTGTGGAGCATTGTGATGACAAGTGCATGGAGAATTGGTCTAATAAGTTCATGGATTATTGCGATGACAGTTGGAATGGCGCATTGTGATGACAAGGGCATGGAGCATTGTGATGACCAGGTCATGAAGTATTGTGAAGACAGGTGTCTGGGAGCATTGTGATGACATATGTAATGTCCCAATGTGATGACGATGACATGGAGCATTGTGATGCCAAGTGTCATGGAGGATTCTGATGACAAAGTTAATAGAGCATTGTGATGACAATGGCTTGGAGCATTGCAATGACAAGGGTCAAGGAGCATTGTGTTGACAAGTGCATGGAGAATTGTGATGACAAGGGTCATGGAGCATTCTGGTGACAATCATGTGGAGTATTTTGATGACAATGGCATGGAGCATTGTGATGAAAACGGCATGGGGCATTGTGATGAAAAAGGCAGGGAGCCTTGTGATGACAGGTCTCATGGAGCATACTGATGAAAAGGGGCATGGAGCATTCTGATTACACGGGTCTTGGAACATTGTGATAGCAAGGGCATGGAGCACTGTGATGACAAGGACATGGAGCATTGGTCTAAAAAGTTTCATGGATTATTGTGATGACAGTTGGAATGGCGCATTGTGATGACAGTGGTCATGGAGCATTGTGATGATACTGCTCATGGAGCATTGTGATAAGACCGTCATGGAGCATTGGGTTGAAAATATTCATAGAGAATTGTGATGACAGGTGTCAAGGAGCATTGTGATGCCAAGGGAATGGAGCATGGTGAGGATAAGGTCCTGGAGCATTGTGATGAGATGACGATGGAGACTTGTGATGACAAGTCTCATGGAGCATTCTGACGAAAAGGGGCAAGGAGCTTTGTGATTACAGGGGTCTTGGAGCACTGTGATGACAAGGGCATGGAGAATTGTGAGGAGAAGGCCATGGAACATTCTGATGGCATGCGTCATGGAGCTTTGTGATGACAAGGGCATGGAACATTGTGATTACAGGGGTCTTGGAGCATTGTGATGACAAGGGTCATGTAGCCTTTTGATGACAAGGCCGTGGAACATTGTGATGGCAGCGGTCATGGAGCATAGTTATGACAGAAGTAATGGAGCATTGTAATCAGAATGGCATTGAGCATTGGTCTGAAATGTTTCATGGATTATTGTGATGAGAGTGGGCATGGAGCATTGTGATGACAAGGGCACGGTACACTGTGATACATGGGTCATGGTGGATTGTAATGACCAGGGCGTGGAGCATTGTGATGAGAAGGGCATCGAGCATTGTTATGACAAGTGTCATGGAGCTTTGTTATGACAAGGGCATGGAGCAATGTGATGAGAGGGTTCATGGAGCATTGTGATGACAATGACATGGAGCATTGTGATGCCAAGGGTCATGGAGCTTTGTGATGTCAAATGTCATGGAGCATTTTGATGACAAGTGTGTGGTGCATTGTGATGAGAAGGGCAGGGAGCATTTTGATGACAGTGTCATTCAGCAATTTGATGAAAAATGTAATGGAACATTTTGATGACAGGGGTTATAGAACATTGTGATGCCAGGGATCATGGAGCTTTGGGATGAAAAGGGTCATGGAGCATTTTGATGACAGGGGTTATGTTATATTGTGATGACTGGAGTCACGGAGCATTGTGATGACAGGGGTCATGGAGCATTGTGATAACAAGGGCATGGAGCATTGTGATGACAGGGGAATGGAGCATTGGTCTGACAAATTTCATAGATTATTGTGATGACAGTGGACATGGTGCATTGTGATGACAAGGGCATGGAGCATTTTGATGACAAGAGTCCCGGATCATTGTGTTGTCAGGTGTTATGGGTGGTTGTGATGACAGTGGTCATGGAGAATTGTGATGATATTGGTCATGGAGAATTGTGATGAGAAGGTCATGGTGCATTGGGCTGAAAATATTAATGGATTATTGTAATGACAGGGGTCATGGAGCATTGTGATGACAAGGGAATAGAGCATGGTGATGAAAATGTCCTGGAGCATTGTTATGAGATGACCATGGAGACTTGTGATGACAAGTCTCATGGAGCATTCTAATGAAAAGGGGCATGGAGCATTGTGATTACAGTGGACTTGGAGCATTGTGATGACAAGGGCATGGAGCATTTTGAGGAGAAGGCCATGGAGAATTCTGATGACATGCGTCATGGAGCTTTGTGCTGACAAGGCCATGGAGCATTGTGATTATAGGGGTCTTGGAGCATTGTGATGAAAAGGCATGGATCATTGTGATGTAAAAGGCATGGAGCCTTGTCATCACATGGTTCAAGGAGTATACTGACGACAGGTGTCAGGGTGTATTGTGATGACAAGTGTATTGAGCATTGTGATGACAGTGATCATGGAGCATTGTGATGAGAAGACCATGGATAACTATGATGATGATCGTCATGGGGTGTTGTGATGATAAGTGTTATGGAACATTGTGATCACAAGGGTTTGGAGCATTATGATGACAGAGGTCATGGAGAATTTTGATTTCATTGTAGTGACAATAGCCTGAAGCATTATGATGATGGTCATGGTGCTTTGTGATGACAGGGTTCATGGAGCATTGAGATGAAAAGGGGCATGGATCATAGTGATTACAGGGGTCTTGGAGCATTGTGATGACAAGGGCATGGAGCATTGTGATGAGAAGGCCATGGAACCTTCTGATACATGCGTCATGGAGCTTTGTTATTAAAAGGGCATGGAGAATTTTGATTACAAGTTTCTTGGAGCATTGTGATGACAAGTGTCATGGAGCCTTGTGATGACAAGGCCGTGGAACATTGTGATGGCAGTGGTCATGGTGCATTGTTATGACAGGGGTAATGGAGCATAGTGATGAGAAGGGCATTGAGCATTGGTTTGAAATATTTCATAGATTATTGTGATGAGAGTGGGCTGGAGAATTGTGATGACAGAGGTAATGGAGCATAGTGATGAGAAGGGCATTGAGCATTGGTTTGAAATATTTCATAGATTATTGTGATGAGAGTGGGCTGGAGCATTGTGATGACAAGAGCATGGAACAATGTGATACATGGGTCATGGAGGATTGTAATGTCAAGGGCATGGAGCAATGTGATGAGAGGGTACATGGAGCATTGTGATGACAATGCCATGGAGCATTGTGAGGAAAAGGCCATGGAGCATTCTGATGACATGCCTCATGGAGCTTTTTGATGACAAGGCCTGTAGCATTGTGATTACAGGGGTCTTGGAGCATTGTGATGAAAAGGGCATGGATCATTGTGGTGAAAAAGGCATGGAGCCTTGTCATGACAGGGTTCAAGGAGCATACTGACGACATGTGTCAGGGAGCATTGTGAAGACAAGTGTATTGAGAACTGTGATGACAAAGATCAGGGAGCATTGTGATCAGAAGACCAAGGATAATTGTGATGATGATCGTCATGGGGTGTTGTGATGATAAATGTTATGGAACATTGTGATCACAAGTGTTTGGAGCATTATGATGACAGAGGTCATGGAGACTTTTGATTTCATTGTAATAACAATAGCCTGAAGCATTATGATGATGGGCATGGTGCATTGTGATGACAGGGTTCATGGAGCATTGAGATGAAAAGGGGCATGGAGCATTGTGATTACAGAGGTCTTGTAGCATTGTGATGACAAGCGCATAGAGCATTGTATTGACAAGATCATGGAGAATTCTGCAGAAAAAGGCATGGAGCACTGTGATCACAGGTGTCATGGAGCACTGTGATGACATGTGTCATGGAGCCTTCTGAATACAGGGGTCATGGATCGTTGTGATGACAAGGGTCATGGAGCATTGGGCTGAAAATGTTCATGGAGTATTGTGATGACAGGGGTCATGGAGCATTGTGATGACAGAGGTCATGGAGAATTTTGATTTCATTGTGCTGACAATAGCCGGAATCATTATGATGATGGGCATGATGCATTGTGATGACAGGGTTCATGGAACATTGAGATGAAAAGGGGCATGGAGCATTTTGATTACAGGGGTCTTGGAGCATTGTGATGACAAGGGCATGGAGCATTTGGATGAGAAGGACATGGAACATTCTGATGACATGTGTCATGGTGCTTTGTGATGACAAGGGCATGGAGCATTGTGATTACAGGGGTCTTGGAGCATTGTGATGACAAGGGTCATGGAGCTTTGTGATGACAAGGCCGTGGAACATTGTGATGGCAGGGGTCAAGGAGCATTGTTATGACAGGGGTAATGGAGCATTGTGATTTGAAGGGCATGGAGCATTGTGATTACAAGTTTTATGGAGCATTGTGATGACAAATCTGTGGACCATTGGGATAAAAAGCGCGTGGCACATTGTGATGACAAGGGTCATGGAGCATTTTTCTGACAGAGGCATGGAGCACTGTGATGACAAGTGTCACGGAGCATTGTGATGAAAAGTTCATGAAGCATTGAGGTTAAAAATGTCACAAAGCCTTGTGATGGCACGGACATGGACCATTGTGATGACAAATGTTATGAAGCATTGTGATGACTGGAGTCACGGAGCATTGTGATGACAGGGTCATGGAGCATTGTGATGACAAGGGCATGGAGCATTGTGCTGAGAAAGGCGTGGATCATTGTGATGACAAGGGTCAAAGAGCATTGTGATGAAAAGTTCATGGAGCATTGTGGTTAAAAAGGTCACAGAGACTGTTGATGATGAGGTAATGGACCATTGTGATGACAAAGATCATGAAGCATGGTGATGACTGGAGTCACGGAGCATGGTGATGACAGGGGTTATGGAGCATTTTGATAACAAGGGCATGGAGCATTGTGATGACAAGGGCATGGAGCATTGGTCTAATATGTTTCATGGATTATTGTGATGACATTTGGAATGGCACATTGTGATGACAAGGGCATGGAGCATTGTGATGACCAGTTCATGCAGTATTGTGAAGAGAAGTGTCAGGGAGCATTGTGGTGACATATGTAATGGCCCATTGTGATGAAAATGGCATGGAGCATTGTGATGCCAAGTTTCATGAAAGATTCTGATGACCAAGGTAATGGAGCATTGTTATGACAATGGCTTGGAGCAATGTGATGACAAGGGTCAGGTAGCATTGTGCTGACAAGTGCATGGAGAATTGTGATGACAAGGGTCATGGAGCATTCTGATGACAAGCTTGTGGAGTATTTTGATGACAATGGCATGGAGCATTGTGATGAAAACGGCATGGGGCAATGTGATGAAAAAGGCATGCAGCCTTTTCGTGACAGGGTTCAAGGAGCATTCTGATGACAAGTGTCAGGGAGCATTGTGATGACAAGTGTATTGAGAATTGTGATGACAAAAGTCATGGAGCATGGTGATGAGAAGGCCATGGAGTATTGTGATGATGATCGTCATGGGGTGTTGTGATTATAAGTGTTATGGATCATTGTGATCACAAGGCTTTGGAGCATTACGATGACAGAGGTCATGGAGAATTTTGATTTCATTGTGATGACAATAGCCTGAAGCATTATGATGATGGGCATGGTGCATTGTGATGACAGAGTTCATGGAGCATTGAGATGAAAAGGGGCATGTAGCATTGTGATTACAGGGGTCTTGGAGCATTGTGGTGACAAACGCATAGAGCATTGTAATGACATGGTCATATAGAATTTTCCTGACAAAGGCATGGAGCATTGTGATGACAGGTGTCATGGAGAACTGTGACAAAATTGTCACGGAGCATTTTCAATACAGGGGTCATGGATCATTGGGATGACAAGTGCATGGATTATTGTGATGACAAGGGTCATGGAGCATTGGGCTGAAAATATTCATGGAGTATTGTGATTACAGGGGTCATGGAGCATTTTGATTACAGGGGTCTTGGATCACTGTGATGACAAGAGTCCCGGATCTTTGTGCTGTCACGTGTCATGGAGTGTTGTGATGACAGGGTTCATGGAGCATTGAGATGAATAGGGGCATGGAGCACTGTGTTTACAGGGGTTTTGGAGCATTGTGATGACAAGGGCAAGGAGCATTTTGATGAGACGACCATTGAACATTCTGATGACATGTGTCATGGAGCTTTGTGATGACAACGGCATGGAGCATTGTGATTAAAGGGGTCTTGGAGCATTGCGATGACAAGTGTCATGGAGCCTTGTGATGACAAGGCCGTGGATCATTGTGATGGCAGGCGTCATGGAGCATTGTTATGACAGGGGTAATGGAGCATTGTGATGAGAAGGGCATGCAGCATTGTGATTACAATTTTTATGGAGCATTGTGATGACAAATTTTTGGACCTTTGGGATGAAAAGCACGTGTCACATTGTGATGACAATGGTCATGGAGCATTTTAATGACAAAGGCATGGAGCATTGTGATGACAAGTGTCACGGAGCATTGTGATGAAATGTTCATGGAGCATTGTGGATACAAAGGTAACAGAGCCTTGTGATGACGTGGGCATGGACCACTGTGATGACAAATATTATGAAGCACTGTGATGACTGGAGTCAGAGTGCATTGTGATGACAGGTGTCATGGAGCATTGTGATGACTAGGTCCTGGTGCATTGTGATGAGATGACCATGGAGACTTGTGATGACAAGTCTCATGGAGCATTCTGATGAAAAGGGGCATGGAGCATTGTGATTACAGGGTTCTTGGAGCATTGTGATGACAAGGGCATGGAGCACTGTGAGGAGAAGGCCATGGAGCATTCTGATGACATACGTCATGGAGCATTGTGCTGAGAAAGGCATAGAGCATTGTGATGACAGGGGATAAAGAGCATTGTGAAGAAAAGTTCATGGAGCATTGTGGTTAAAAAGGTCACAGAGACTCTTGATGATGAGGGCATGGACCATTGTGATGACAAATGTCATGAAGCATTGTGATGACTGGAGTCACGGAGCATTGTGATGACAGGGGCCATGGAGCATTGTGATAACAAGGGCATGGAGCATTGTGATGACAAGGGCATGGAGCATTGTGATGACCATGTGATGCAGTATTGTGAAGAGAGTTGTCAGGGAGCATTGTGCTGACATATATAATGGCCCATTGTGATGACAATGGCATTGAGCATTGTGATGCCAAGTGTCATGGAGGATTCAGAAGACAAACGTAATGGAGCATTGTGATGACAATGGCTTGGAGCATTGTGATGACAAGTGTCAGGGAGCATTGTGCTGACAAGTGCATGGAGAATTGTGATGACAAGGGTCATGGAGCATTCTGCTGACAAGCTTGTGGAGTATTTTGATGACAATGGCATGGAGCATTGTGATGAAAACGGCATGGGGCATTGTGATGAAAATGGCATGGAGACTTTTCGTGACAGGGTTCAAGGAGCATTCTGACGACAAATGTCAGGGAGCATTGTGATGACAATGTATTGAGAATTGTGATGACAAAGTCATGGAGCATTGTGATGAAAAGGGCATGGAGTATTGTGATGACAGGCATCATGGAATCATTGTGATGACAAGTGCTATGGAACATTGTGATCACAAGGGTTTGGAGCATTGTGATGACAGAGGTCATGGATCATTTTGATTTCAAGGAGCATGGAACATTGTGATGACAATTGCATGAAGCAATGTGATCCCAAGGTTCATGGAGGATTGTGATGATAATGGTAATGGAGTATTGTGATGACAAGCTCATAGAGCATTGTAATGACAAGGTCATGTAGCATTCTGCTGACAAAGGCATGAAGCATTGTGATGCCAGGTGTCATGGAGCACTGTGATGAAAAGCGTCACGGAGCATTGTGAATACAGGGGTCATGGAGAATTGGGATGACAAGGGCATGGATCATTGTGATGCCAAGGCTCATGGAGCATTGGGTTGAAAATGTTCATGGAGTATTGTGATGACAGGGGTCATGGAGCATTGTGATGACTAGGGAATGGAGCATTGTAATGACAAGAGTCCCTGATCATTGTGTTGTCGGGTGTCATGGAGTGTTGTGATGACAGTGGTCATGGAACATTGTGATGATATTTGTCATGGAGCATTGTGATGAGAAGGTCATGGAGTATTTGGCTGAAAATGTTCATGGAGTATTGTGATGACAGTGGTCATGGAACATTGTGATGACAAGGGAATGGAACATGGTGATGACAGTGGTCATGGAACATATTGATTACAGGGTTGAGGGAGGATTGTGATGACTAGTGAGGGAACATGGTTATATCTCAGCTGAGAGAGCATTTGGATGAGAAGAGCATGGAGCATTGTGATTACAAGTTTTATGGAGCATAGCGATTACAAGGTTGTGGATCATTGTGATGGAAAGCCCGTGGCAGGTTTTGATGACAAGGGTCATTGAGTATTTTTCTGACAAAGGCATGGAGCATTGTGATGACAAGTGTCACGGAGCACTGTCTTGAAATGTTCATGGAGAATTGTGGTTACAAAGGTCATAGAGACTTGTGATGACGCAGGCATGGACCGTTGTGATGACAAACGTTATGAAGCATTGTGATGACTGGAGTCACGGAGCATTGTGTTGACAGGGTTCATGGAGCATTGTGATGACAAGGGCATGGAGCATTGTGATGACAAAGTCATGGAATATTGTGAAGAGAGGTGTCAGGGAGCATTTTGATGACATATGTCATGGTTCATTTCGATGACAATGGCATGGTGCATTGTGATGCCAAATGTAATGGAAGATTGTGATGACAAAAAAGATGGAGCATTGTGATGACTAGGGCTTGGAGCATTATGATGACAAGGGCCTTTGAGAATTTTCATGACTATGTCGTGAAGCATTGTGATGACAAGATCCTTGAGCATTGTGATGTGAAAACCATGGAGCCTTGTGATGACAGGTCTCATGGAGCATACTGATGAAAAAGGGCATGGAGCATTCTGATTACAGGGGTCTTGGAACATTGTGATAGCAAGGGCATGGAGCAGTGTGATGACAAGGGCATGGAGCATTGGTATAATAAGTTTAATGGATTATTGTGATGAAAGTTGGAATGGTGCATTGTGATGACAGTGGTCATGGAGCAGTGTGATGATACTGGTCATGGAGCAGTGTGATGAGAAGGTAATGGAGCATTGGGTTGAAAATATTCATGGAGTATTGTGATGACAGGCATAATGGAGCGTTGTAATGACAAGTGTTATGGAACATTGTGATCACAAGGGATTGGAGCATTGTGATGACAGAGGTCATGGATTATTTTGAATTCAAGGAGCATGGAGCATTGTGATGCCAAAGGCATGAAGCAATGTGATCCCAAGTTTCATTGAGGATTGTGATGACAATGGGAATGGAGTATTGTGATGACAATTGCATAGAGCATTGTAATGACAAGGTCATGTGGCATTTTGCTGACAAAGGCATGAAGCATTGTGATGACATGTGTCATGGAGCACTGTGATGACAAGTGTCATGGAGCATTGTTAATACAGGGGTCATGGAGCTCTGGGATGACAAGGGCATGGATCATTGTGAAGACAATGGTCATGGAGCAATGGGCTGAAAATGTTCATGGAGTGTTGTGATGACTCGGGTCATGGAGCATTGTGAAGACAAGGGAATGGAACATGGTGATGACAAGGTCCTGGAGCATTGTGATGAAAAGACCATGGAGACTTGTGATGACAAGACTCATGGAGCATTCTGATGAAAAGGGGCATGGAGCATTGTGAGGAGAAGGCCATGAAGAATTCTGATGACATGCGTCATGGAGCATTTGATGAAAAGGGCATGGAGCTTTGTGATTACAGGGATCTTGGAGCATTGTGATGAAAAGGGCATGGATCATTGTGATGAAAAAGGCATGGAGCCTTGTCATGACAGGGTTCAAGGAGCATACAGACAACAAGTGTCAGCGAGCATTTTGATGACAAGTGTATTGAGCATTGTGATGACAAAGGTCATGGAGCGTTGTGATGAGAAGACCATGAATAATTGTGATGACGAGCGTCCTGGGGCATTGTGATGACAAGGGTTATGGAATATTGTGATCACAAGGGTTTGGAGCATTGTTATGACAGAGGTCAAGAAGCATTTTGATTTCATTGTGATGACAATAGCATGAAGCATTATGATGATGGGCATGATGCATTGTGATGAGTGGGTTCATGGATCATTGAAATGAAAAGGGGCATAAAGCATTGTGATTACAGGGTTCTTGGAGCATTGTGATGAGAAGGGTCATGGAGTTTTGTGATGACAGGGCCATGGAACATCGTGATGGCAGGGGTCATGGAGCATAGTTATGACAAGTGTAGTGGAGCACTGTGATGGCAAGGGCATGGAGCATTGTGATGAGAAGGCCGCGGAGCATTCTGATGACATGTGTCATGGAGCTCTGTGAAGACAAGGGCATGGAGCAATGTGATGAGAGCGTTTATGGAGCACTGTGATGCCAATGATATGGAGCATTGTGATGCCAAGGGTCATGGATCTTTGTGATGACAAAGGTCATGGAGCATTTTGATGGCAAGGGCGTTGTGCATTGAGATGAGAAGGCAGGGAGCATTCTGATGACAGTTTCATGGAGCAATTTGATGAAAAGTGTCATGGAACATTTTGATGACATGTGTTATGGAACATTGTGATGTCAGGGGTCATCGAACATTGTGATGATAAGTGCATGTAGCACTGTGATGACAGGAGTCATGGAACATTGTGATGACAGGGGTGAGGGAGTATTGTGACAAATAATGATGTAGCATTGTGATATCTGTGGTGAGAGAGCATTTTGATGAGAAGTGCATGGATCTTTGTGAAGACAAGCACATGGAGCATTGTGATGACCATGGTCAAAGAGCATTGTGAGGAAAAGTTCATGGAGCATTGTGGTTAAAAAGGTCACAGAGACTGTTGATGACGAGGGCATGGACCATTGTGATGACAAAGGTCATGAAGCATTGTGATGACTGGAATCACAGAGCATTGTGATTTTAGGCGTCATGGAGCATTGTGATAACAAGGGCATGGAGCATTGTGATGACAAGGGCATGGAACATTGGTCTTATAAGTTTCATGGATTATTGTGATGACAGTTGGAATGGCGCATTGTGATGACAAGGGCATGGAGCATTTTGATGACCAGGTCATGCAATATTGTGAAGAGAGGTGTCAGGGAGCATTGTGATGACATATGTAAAGGCCCATTGTGATGAAAATGGCATGGAGCATTGTGATGCCAAGTGTCAAGGAGGATTCTAATGACAAAGGTAATGGAGCATTGTTATGACAATGGCTTGGAGCATTGTGATGACAAGGGTCAGGGAGCATTGTGCTGACAAGTGCATGGAGAATTGTGATGACAAGGGTCATGGAGCATTCTGATGACAAGCTTGTGGAGTATTTTGATGACAATGGCATGGAGCATTGTGATGAAAACCACATGCGGCATTGTGATGAAAAAGTCATGGAGCCTTTTCCTGACAGGTTTCAAGGAGCATTCTGATGACAAGTGTCACGGAGCATTGTGATGACAAGTGTATTGAGAATTGTGATGACAAATGTCAGGGAGCATTGTGATGAAAAGGGCATGGGGTGTTGTGATGACAGGAATCATGGAGCGTTGTGATGACAAGTGCTATGGAACATTGTGATCACAAGGGTTTGGAGCATTGGGATGACAGAGGTCATGGATCATTTTGATTTCAAGGAGCATGGAGCATTGTGATGACAAGGGCATGAAGCAATGTGATCCCAAGGTTCATGGCGGATTGTGATGACAATGGAAATGGAGTATTGTGATGACAAGCGCATAGAGCATTGTAATGACAAGGTCATGTAGCATTTTGCTGACAAAGGCATGGAGCACTGTGATGACAAGCGCATGGATCATTGTGATGACAAGGGTCATGGAGCACTGGGCTGAAAATGTTCATGGAGTGTTGTGATGACAGGGGACATAGAGCATTGTGATGACTAGGGAATGCAGCAATATGATGAAAAGAGTCCGGGATCACTGTGTTGTCAGGTGTCATGGAGTGTTGTGATGACAGTGGTCATGGAGCACTGCGATGATATTGGCCATCGAGCATTGTGATGAGTAGGTCCTGGAGCATTGTGCTGAAAATGTTCATGGATTATTGTGATGACAGTTGTCATGGAGCATTGTGATGACAAGGGAATGGAGCATGGTGATGACAGGTCTTGGGGCATTGTGATGAGAAGACAATGGAGACTTGTGATGACAAGTCTCATGAAGCATTCTGATGAAAAGGGGCATGCAGCATTGTGATTACAGGGGTCTTGGAGCATTGTGATGACAAGGGCATGGAGTATTGTGATGAGAAGGCCATGAAGCATTCTCATGACCTGCGTCATGGAGTTTTTGATGACAAGGGCATGGAGCATTGTGATTATAGGGATCTTGGAACATTGTGATGAAATGTGCATGGATTATTGTGATGAAAAAGTCATGGAGCCTGGTCATGACAGGGTTCAAGGAGCATACTGGCGACAAGTGTCAGGGAGCATTGTGATGACAAGTGTATTGAGCATTGTGATGACAAAGTTCATGGAGCATTGTGATGAGAAGTCCATGGATAATTGTGATAATGAGCGTCATGGCGTGTTGTGATGATAAGTGTTATGGAACATTGTGATCACAAGGGTTTGGAGCATTATGATGCTAGAGGTCATGGAGAATATTGATTTCATTGCGATGACAATAGCCTGAAACATTATGATGATGGGCATTGTGCATTGTGATGACAGGGTTCATGGAGCATTGAGATGAAAACGGTCATAGAGCATTGTGATTACAAGCGTCTTGGAGCATTGTGATGACAAGGGCATGGAGCATTGTGATGAGAAGGCCATGGAGCATTCTGATGACATGCGTCCTGGAGCTTTGTGATGACAAGGGCATGGAGCATTGTGATTACAAGGGTCTTGGAGCATTGTGATGAAAAGGGCATGGATCATTGTGATGAAAAAGGCATGGAGCCTTGTCATGACAGGGTTCAAGGAGCATATTGACGACAAGTGTCAGTGAGCATTGTGATGACAAGTGTATTGAGAATTGTGATGACATAGGTCATAGAGCATTGTGATGAGAAGGCCATGGATAATGGTGATGAAGAGCGTCATGGGGTGTTGTGATGATAAGTGTTAAGGAACATTGTGATCACAAGTGTTTGGAGCATTATGATGACAGAGGTCATGGAGAATATTGATTTCATTGTGATGACAATAGCCTGAAGCATTATGATGAGAGGCATGGTGCATTGTGATGGCAGTGTTCATGGAGCATTGAGATGAAAAGGGGCATGGAGCATTGTGTTTACAAAGGTCTTGGATCATTGTGATGACAAGGGCATGGAGCATTGTGATGAGAAGGCCATGGAACATTCTGATGACATGCGTCATGGAGTTTTTGATGACAAGGGCATGGAGCATTGTGATGAGAAGGCAATGGAACATTCTGATGACATGCGTCATGGAGCTTTGTGATGACAAGGGCATGGAGCATTGTGATTACAGGGGTCTTGGAGCTTTGTGATGAAAAGGGCATGGATCATTGTGATGAAAAAGGCATGGAGCCTTGTCATGACAGGGTTCAAGGAGCATACTGACGACAAGTGTAAGGGAGCATTGTGATGACAAGTGTATTGAGCATTGTGATGACAAATGTCATGGAGCATTGTGATGAGAAGACCATGGATAATTGTGATGATGAGCGTCATGGGGTGTTGTGATGATAAGTGTTATGGAACATTGTGATCACAAGAGTTTGGAGCATTATGATGACAGAGGTCATTGAGAATATTGATTTCATTGTGATGACAATAGCCTAAGCATTATGATGATGGGCATGGTGCATTGTGATGACAGTGTTCATGGAGCATTGAGATGAAAAGGGGCATGGAGCATTGTGTTTACAAAGGTCTTGGAGCATTGTGATGACATGGGCAAGGAGCATTGTGATTACAGGGGCCTTCAGCATTGTGATGACAAGTGTCATGGAACCTTGTGATGACTAGGCCTTGGAACATTGTGATGTCAGGGGTCATGGTGCATTGTTATGACAGAGGTAATGGAGCATTGTGATGAGAAGGGCATGGAACCTTGGTCTGAAATGTTTCATGGATTATTGTGATGAGAGTGGGCATGCAGCATTGTGATGACAAGGCTACAGAACACTATGATACATGGGTCATGCAGGACTGTAATGACAAGGGCATGTAGCATTGTGATGAGAAAGGCATCGAGCATTGTGATGACAAGTGTCATGGAGCTTTGTGATGACAAGGGCATGGAGCAATGTGATGAGAGGGTTCATGGAGCATTGTGATGACAATGACATGGAGCATTGTGATGCCAATGGTCATGGAGCTTTGTGATGACATGTCATTGAGCATTTTGATGACAAGGGCATGGTGCATTGTGATGAGAAGGGCAGGGAGCATTTTGAGGACCGTGTCATGCAGCAATTTGATAAAAAGTGTAATGGAATATTTTGATGGCAGGGGTTATAGAACATTGTGATGTCAGGGGTCTTGGAGCTTTGGGATGAAACGGGTCATGGAGCATTTTCTTCACAGGGGTTATGGAAGATTGTGATATCACTGGTCATGGAACATTGTGATGATAAGGGGATGTTGCATTGTGATGACAGATTCATGGAACATTGTGATTCCTGGTGTGAGTGAGTATTGTTATGACTATTGTTGGAATATTGTGACATCTCTGGTGAGAGAGCATTTTGATGAGAAGTGCATGGACCATTGTGATTACAAGGTTTATGGAGCTTTGCAATGACAAGGTTGTGGACCGTTGTGATGAAATGCACGTGGCACATTGTGATAATAATGGTCATACAGCATTGTTCAGGCAAAGACATGGAGCATTGTGATGACAAGGGTCACAGAGAATTGTGATGAAAATTTCATGGAGCATTGTGGTTACAAATGTCACAGAGCCATGTGATGACGCGGGCATGGACCACTGTGATGACAAACGTTATGAAACATTGTGATGACTGGAGTCACGGAGCATTGTGATGACAGAGGTCATGGAGCATTTTGGTGACAAGGGCATGGAACATTGTGATGACAGGGGCATGGAGCATTGGTCTGACAAGTTTCACAGATTATTGTGATGACAGTGGGCATGGTGCATTGTGATGAAAAGGGCATGGAGCATTGTGATGAGAAGGTTATGGAATATTGTGAAGAGAGGTGTCAGGGAGCATTGTGATGACATATGTCATGGTCCATTGCTATGACAATGGCATGGAGCATTGTGATGCCAAATGTAATTGAGAATTGTAATGGAAAATATAATTGAGCATTGTGATGATTAGGGCGTGGAGCATTATGATGACAAGGGCCATTGAAAATTTTCATGACAAGGTCGAGAAGCATTGTGATGACAAGGTCCTGGAGCATTGTGATGAGAAAACCATGGAGCCTTGTGATGACAAGTCTCATGGAGCATACTGATGAAAAGGGGCATGGAGCATTGTGATTACAGGGGTCTTGGAACATTGTGATGACAAGGGCATGGAGCATTGTGAGGAGAAGGCCATGAAGCATTCTGATGATAAGCGTCATGGAGCTTTTTGATGACAAGGTCATAGAGCATTGTGATTACAGGGATCTTGGAGCATTGTGATGAAAAGGGCATGGATAATTGTGATTAAAAAGGCATGGAGCCTTGTCATGACAGGGTTCAAGGAGCATACTGACGACAAGTGTCAGGGAGCATTGTGATGACAAGTGTATTGAGCATTGTGATGACAAAGATCATGGAGCATTGTGATGAGAAGACCATGGATAATTGTGATGATGAGCGTCATGGGGTGTTGAGATGATAAATGTTGTGGAACATTGTGATCACAAGTGTTTGGAGCATTATGATGACAGAGGTCATGGAGAATATTGATTTCATTGTGATGAAAATAGCCTGAAGCATTGTGATGATGGGCATGGTGCATTGTGATGACAGGGTTCATGGAGCATTGAGATGAAAAGGGGCATGGAGCATTGTGTTTACAGGGGTCTTGGAGCATTGTGATGACAAGGGCATGGAACATTGTGATCAGAAGGCCGTGGAACATTCTGATGACATGCGTCATGGAGCTTTGTGATGACAAGGGCGTGGAGCATTGTGATTACAGGGGCCTTCAGCATTGTGATGACAAGTGTCATGGAACCTTGTGATGACAAGGCCGTGGAACGTTGTGATGGCAGGTGTCATGGTGCATTGTTATGACAGGGGTAATGGGGCATTGTGATGAAAAGGGCATGGAACATTGGTCTGAAATGTTTCATGGATTATTGTGATGAGAGTTTGCATGGAGCATTGTGATGACAAGGGTACGGAACTCTATGATACATGGGTCAAGCAGGATTGTAATGACAAGGGCATGGAGCATTGTGATAAGAAGGTCATCAAGCATTGTGATGACAAGTGTCATGGAGCATTGTGATGACAAGGGTCAGGGAGCATTGTGCTGACAAGTGCATGGAGAATTGTGATGAGAAGGGTCATGGAGCATTCTGATGACAAGCTTGTGGAGTATTTTGATGACAATGGCATGGAGCATTGTGATGAAAACGGCATGGGGCATTGTGATGAAAATGGCATGGAGCCTTTTCGTGACAGGGTTCAAGGAGCATTCTGATGACAAGTGGCAGGGAGCATTGTGATGGCAAGTATATTGAGAATTGTAATGACAAATGTCATGGAGCATTGTGATGAAGAGGGCAATGATCATTGTGATGAAAAAGGCATGGAGCCTTGTCATGACAGGTTTCAAGGAGCATAATTACGACAAGTGTCAGGGAGCACTGTGATGACAAGTGTATTGCGCATTGTGATGACAAAGATCATGGAGCATTGTGATGAGAAGGCAATGGATAAATGTGATGATGAGCGTCATGGGGTGTTGTGATGATAAGTGTTATGGAACATTGTGATCACAAGGTTTTGGAGCATTATGATGACAGAGGTCATGGAGAATATTGAGTTCATTGTGATGACAATAGCCTGACGCATTATGATGATGGGCATGGTGCATTGTGATGACAGGGTTCATGGGCATTGAGATGAAAATGGGCATGGAGCATTGTGTTTACAGGGGTCTTGGAGCATTGTGATGACAAGGGCATGGAGCATTGTGATGACAGGGGCAGGGAGCATTGGTCTGACAAGCTTCATAGATTATTGTGATGTCAGTGGGCATGGTGCATTGTGATGACAAGGGCATGGAGCATTGTGATGAGAAGGTCATGGAATATTGTGAAGACAGTTGTCAGGGATCATTGTGATGACATATGTCATGGTCCGTTGCGATGACAATGGCATGGAACATTGTGATGCCAAATGTAATGGAGAATTGTGATGACAAATATAATGGAGCATTGTGATGATTAGGGCGTGGAGCATTATGATGACAATGGCCATTGAAAATTTTCATGACAAGGTCGAGAAGCATTGTGATGACAAGTCCTGGATCATTGTGATGACAAAACCATGGATCCTTTTGATGACAAGTCTCATGGAGCACACTGATGAAAAGGGGCGTGGAGCATTGTGATTACAGGGGTCTTGGAACATTGTGATGACAAGGGCATGGAGCATTGTGAGGAAAAGTCCAAGGAGCATTCTGCTAGCATGCATCATTGAGGTTTGTGATGAAAAGGGCATGGAGAATTGTGATCACATGGGTCTTGGAGCATTGTAATGAAAAGAGCATGGATCATTGTGATGAGAATGGCATGGAGCCTTGTCATGACAGGGCTCAAGGAGCATACAGACCACAAGTGTCAGGGAGCATTTTGATGACAAGTGTATAGAGCATTGTGATGACAAAGGTCATGGAGCATTGTGATGAGAAGACCATTGATAATTGTGATGTCGAGCATCATGGGGCATTTTGATGACAAGTGTTATGGAATATTGTGATCACAAGGGTTTGGAGCATTGTTATGACAGAAGTCATGGATCATTTTGATTTCATTTTGATGACAATAGCATGAAGCATTTTGATGATAGGCATGGTGCATTGTGATGACAGGGTTCATGGATCATTGAGATGAAAAGTGGCATACAGCATTGTGAATACAGGGTTCTGGGAGCATTGTGATGAGAAGGGTCATGGAGCTTTGTGATGACGAGGCCAAGGAACATCGTGATGGCAGGGGTCATGGAGCATAGTTATGACAGCGGTAATGGAACTTTGTGATGGCAAGGGTATGGAGCATTGTGATGAGAAGGCCATGGAGCATTCTGATGATATGTGTCATGGAGCTTTGTGAAGACAAGGGCATGGGGCAATGTGATGAGAGCATTCATGGAGCATTGTGATGACAATGACATGGAGCATTGTGATGCCAAGGGTCATGGATCTTTGTGATGTCAAAAGTCATGGAGCATTTTGATGGCAAGGGCGTCGGGCATTGTGATGAGAAGGGCAGGGAGCATTGTGATGACAGGGTTATGGAGCAATTTGATGAAAAGTGTCATGGAACATTTTGATGAAAGGTGTTATGGAACATTGTGATGTCAGGGGTCATCGAACATTGTGATGATATGTGCATGTAGCATTGTGATGACAGGAGTCATGGAACAATGTGTTGACAGGGGTGAGGGGGTATTGTGAGAAATAGTGATGTAGCATTGTGATATCAGTGGTGAGAGAGCATTTTGATGAGAAGTGCATGGAGCATTGTGATGACAAATTTTATGGAGCATTGTGATAACAAGATTGTGGAGCACTGTGATGACAAGCGCATGGTGCATTGTGATGACATGTGTCATGGAGCATTGTGCTGAGAAGTGCATGGAACATTGTGCTGACAAGGGTCAAAGAGCATTGTGATGAAAAGTTCATGGATCATTGTGGTTAAAAAGGTCACAGAGACTGTTGATGGCGAGGGCATGGACCATAGTGATGACAAAGGTCATGAAGCATTGTGATGACTGGAGTCATGGAGCATTGTGATGACAGGTGTCATGGAGCATTGTGATAACAAGGCCATGGAGCATTGTGATGACTAGGGCATGGAAATTTGTCTAATAAGTTTCATGGATTATTGCAATGACATTTGGAATGGATAATTGTGAAGACCAGGTCATGAAGTATTGTGAATATAGTTGTCAGGGAGCATTGTAATGACATTTGTAATGGCCCATTTTGATGACAATGGCATGGAGCATCTGATGCCAAGTGTCATGGAGGAATCTGATGACAAATGTAATGGAGCATTGAGATGACAATGTCTTGGAGCATTGAGATGACAAGGGTCAGGGAGCATTGTGCTGACAAGTGCATGGAGAATTGTGATGCCAAGGGTCATGGAGCATTCTGATGACAAGCCTGTGGAGTATTTTGATGACAATGGCATGGAGCATTGTTATGAAAACGGCATGGGGAATTGTGATGAAAAAGGCATCGAGCCTTTTCGTGACAGGGTTCAAGGAGCATTCTGATGAAAAGTGTCAGGGAGCATTGTGATGACAAGTGTATTGAGAATTGTGATGACAAATGTCATGGAGCATGGTGATGAAAATGGCATAGAGTATTTTGATGACAGGCATCTTGGAGCGTTGTGATGACAAGTGTTATGGAACATTGTGATCACAACGGATTGGAGCATTGTGATGACAGAGCTCATGGATCATTTTGATTTCAAGGAGCATGGAGCATTGTGATGACAAGGGCATGAAACAATGTGATCCCACTGTTCATGGATGATTGTGATGACAATGCAAATGGAGTATTGTGATGACAAGCGCATAGAGCATTGTAATGACAAGGTCATGTAGCATTTTGCTGACAAAGGCATGGATCATTGTGATGACATGTGTCATGGAGCACTGTGATGACAAGCGTCACGGAGCATTGTGAATACAGGGGTCATGGAGCATTGGGATGACAAGGGCATGGATCTTTGTGATGACAAGAGTCATGGAGCATTGGGCTGAAAATATTCATGGAGTGTTGTGATGACAGGGGTCATTGAACATTGTGATGATATGGGCCATGGAGCATTGTGATGAGTAGGTCGTGGAGCATTGGGCTGAAAATATTCATGGATTATTGTGATGACAGGGGTCATGGAGCATTGTGATGACAAGGGAATGGAGCATGGTGATGACCAGGTCCTGGAGCATTGTGATGAGACCATGGAGACTTGTGATGACAAGTCTCATGGAGCATTTTGATGAAAAGGGGCATGGATCATTGTGATTACAGGGGTCTTGGAGCATTGTGATGACAAGGGCATTGAGCATTGTGAGGAGAAGGCCATGGAGCATTCTGATGACATGTGTCATGGAGCTTTGTGATGACTAGCGCATGGAGCATTGTGATTACATCGGTCTTGAAGCATTGTGATGAAAAGGGCATGGATCATTGTGATGAAAAGGCATGGAGCCTTGTCATGACAGGTTTCAAGGAGCATACTGAAGACAAGTGTCAGGGAGCATTGTGACGACAAGTGTATTGAGCATTGTGATGACAAAGATAATGGAGAATTGTGATGAGAAGACCATGGATAATTGTGATGATGAGCGTCATGGCGTGTTGTGATGATAAGTGTTATGGAACATTGTGATCACAAGAGTTTTGAGCATTATGATGACACAGGTCATGGAGAATATTGATTTCATTGTGATGACAATTGCCTGAAGCATTATGTTGATGGGAATGGTGCATTGTGATGACAGGGTTCATGGAGCATTGAGATGAAAAGGGGCATATTGCATTGTGTTTACAGGGGTCTTGGAGCATTGTGATGACAAGGGAATGGAGCATGGTGATGAAAAGGTCCTGGAGCATTGTGAGGAGAAGACCATGGAGACATGTGATGACAAGTCTCATGGAGCATTCTGATGAAAAGGGGCATGGAGCATTGTGATTACAGAGGTCTTGGAGCATTGTGATGACAAGGGCATGGAGGATTATGATGAGAAGAACATGAAGCATTCTGATGACATGCGTCATGGAGCTTTTTGATGACAATGGCATGGATCATTGTGATTACATGGATCTTGGAGCATTGTGATGAAAAGGGCATGGATTATTGTGATGACAAAGGCATGGAGCCTTGTCATGACAGGGTTCAAGGGGAATACTGATGACAAGTGTCAGGCGGCATTGTGATGACAAGTGTATTGAGCATTGTGATGACAAAGATCATGGAGCATTGTGAAGAGAAGACCATGGATAATTGTGATGATGAGCGTCATGGGGTGTTGTGATGATAAGTGTTATGGAACATTGTGATCACAAGAGTTTGGAGCATTATGATGACAGAGGTCATGGAGAATATTGATTTCATTGTGATGACAATAGCCTGAAGCATTATGATGATGGGCATGGTGCATTGTGATGGCAGGTTTCATGGAGCATTGAGATGAAAAAGTGGCATGGAGCATTGTGATGACAAGGGCATGGAGCATTGTGATGAGAAGGCCATGGAACCTTCTGATGACATGCGTCATGGAGCTTTGTGATGACAAGGGCGTGGAGCATTGTGATTACAGGGGCCTTCGGCATTGTGATGACAAGTGTCATGGAACCTTGTGATGACTAGGCCGTGGAACATTTTGATGACAGGGGTCATGGTGAATTGTTATGACAGAGGTAATGGAGCATTGTGATGAGAAGGGCATGGAACATTTGTCTGAAATGTTTCATGGATTATTGTGATGAGAGTGGGCATGGAGCATTGTGATGACAAGGGTATGGAACACTATGATACATGGGTCATGCAAGATTGTAATGACAAGGGCATGGAACATTGTGATTAGAAGGGCATTGAGCATTGTGATGACAAGTGTCATGGAGCTTTGTGATGACAAGGGCATTGAGCAATGTGATGAGAGTGTTCATGGAGCATTGTGATGACAATGACATGGAGCATTGTGATGCCAAGTGTCATGGAGCTTTGTGATGACAAGTCATGGAGCATTTTGATGATAAGGGCATGGTGCATTGTGATGTGAAGTGCAGGGAGCATTTTGATGACTGGGCCATGCAGCAATTTGATGAAAATTGTAATGGAATATTTTGATGGCAGGTGTTATAGAACATTGTGATGTCATGGGTCTTGGAGCTTTGGGATGAAATGGATCATGAAGCATTTTGATGACAGGGGTTAAGGAACATTGTGATGTCAGGTGTCATGGAACATTGTGATGATAAGGGGATATAGCAGTGTGATGACAGGGTCATGGAACATTGTGATTATAGGGGTGAGGGAGTATTGTGATGACTAGTGATGGAACACTGTGATATCTCTCGTGAGAGAGCATTTTGATGAGAAGTGCATGGACCATTGTGATTACAAGGTTTATGGAGCATTGCAATGACAAGGTTGTGGACCGTTGTGATGAAATGTGTGTGGCACATTGTGAAGACAACGGTCATGGAGCATTGTTATGACAAAGACATGGAGCATTGTGATGACAAGGGTCACTGTGAATTGTGATGAATAGTTCATGGAGCATTGTGGTTACAAAGGTCACAGAACCTTGTGATGACACGGGCATGGATCATTGTGATGACAAACGTTATGAAGCATTGTGATGACTGGAGTCACAGAGCATTGTGATGACAGGGGTCCTGGAGCATTTTGATGACGTGTCATGGAGCATTGTGCTGACAAGCGCATGGAGCATTGTGATGACAAGGGTCATGGAGCATTGTGCTGAGAATGGCATAGAGCATTGTGATGACAAGATTCAAAGATCATTGTGATGAAAAATTCATGGATCATTTTGGTTAAAATGCTCACAGAGAGTGATGATGACGAGGGCATGGACCATTGTGGTGACAAGGTCATGAAGCATTGTGATGACTGGAGTCACAGAGCATGGTGATGGCAGGGGTCATGGAGCATTGTGATAACAAGGGAATGGAGCATTGTGATGACCAGGGCAAGGAGGTCATGGTTCATTTTGATTTCAAGGAGCATGGAGCATTGTGAGGACAAGGGCATGAAGCAATATGATCCCAAGTATCATGGAGGATTGTGATGACAATGGAAATGGAGTATTGTGATGAGAAGCGCATAGAGCATTGTAATGACAAGGTCATGTAGCATTTTGCTGACAAAGGCATGGAGCATTGTGATGACATGTGTCATGGAGCACTGTGATAACTAGCGTCACGGAGCATTGTGAATACAGGGGTCATGGAGCATTGGGATGACAAGGGCATGGATCATTGTGATGACAAGAGTCATGGTGCATTGGGCTGAAAATGTTCATGGAGTATTGTGATGACAGGGGTCATGGAGCATTCTGATGACAGAGGTCATGGAGAATTTTGATTTCATTGTACTGAAAATAGCCGGAAGCATTATGATGATTGGCATGATGCATTGTGATGAGAGGGTTCATGGAGCATTGAGATGAAAAGGGGCATGGAGCATTGTTTTTACAGGGGTCTTGGAGCATTTTGATGACAAGGGCATGGAGCATTGTGTGGAGAAGGACATGGAACATTCTGATGACATGTGTCATGGAGCTTTGTGATGACAAGGGCATGGAGCATTGTGCTTACAGGTGTCTTGGAGCATTGTGATGACAAGTGTCATGGAGCCTTGTGAAGACAAGGCCGTGGATCATTGTGACGGCAGTGGTAATGGAGCATTGTTATGACCGGGGTAATGGAGCATTGTGATGAGAAGGGAATGGAGCATTGTGATTTCAAGGTTTATGGAGCATTGCGATGACAAATTTGTGGACCGTTGGGATGAAAAGCGTGTCGCACATTGTGATGACATGGGTCATGGAGCATTTCTCTGACAAAGGCATGGAGCATTGTGATGACAAGTGTCAAGGTGCATGGTGATGAAAAGTTCATGGAGCATTGTGTTTACAAAAGTCACAGAGCCTTGTGATGACATGGATATCGACCATTGTGATGACAAATGTTATGAAGAATTGTGATGACTGGAGTCACGGAGCATTGTGATGACAGGGGTCATGGAGCATTGTGGTGAAAAGTGCATGGAGCATTGTGCTGAGAATGGCATACAGCATTGTGATGACATGTGTCATGGAGCACTGTGATGAAAATCGTCATGGAGCATTGTGAATACAGGGGTCATGGAGCATTAGGATGACAAGGGCATGGATCATTGTGATGACATGTGTCATGGAGAATTGGGCTGAAAATATTCCTGGAGTATTGTGATGACAGGGGTCATGGAGCATTGTGATGACTAGGGAATGGAGCATTGTGATGACAAGAATCCCAGATCATTGTGTTGTCAGGTGTCATTGAGTGTTGTGATGACAGTGATCATGGAGCATTGTGATGATATTGGTTTTGGAGCATTGTGATGAGAAGGTCATGGGGCATTGGGCTGAAAATGTTCATGGAGTATTGTGATGACAGGGGTCATGGAGCATTGTGATCACTAGGGAATGGAGCATGGTGATAACACGGTCCTGGAGCATTGTGATGAGATGACCATGGAGACTTGTGATGACAAGTCTCATGGAGCATTCTGATGAAAAAGGGCATGGAGCATTGTGATTACATGGGTCTTGGAGCATTGTGATGACAAGGGCATGGAGCATTGTGTGGAGAAGGCCATGGAACATTCTGATGACATGCATCATGGACCTTTGTGTTGACAAGGGCATGGAGCTTTGTGATTACAGTGGTCTTGGAGCATTGTGATGACAGAGGTAATGGAGCATTGTGATGAGAAGGGCATGGAGCATTGTGATGACCAGGTCATGCAGTATTGTGAAAAGTGGTGTCACGGAGCATTGTGATGACATATGTATTGGCCCATTGTGATGACAATGGCATGGAGCATTGTGATGCAAATTGTCATGGATGATTCTGATGACAAAGGTAATGGAGCATTTTGATGACAATGGCTTGGAGCATAGTGATGACAATGTTCAGGGAGCATTGTGCTGACAAGTGCATGGAGAATTGTGATGGCAAGAGTCATGGAGCATTCTGATGACAAGCTTGTGGAGTATTTTGATGACAATGGCATGGAGCATTGTCATGAAAACGGCATGGGGCTTTGTGATGAAAAAGTCATGGAGCCTTTTCGTGACAGGGTTCAAGGAGCATTCTGACGACAAGTGTCAGGGAGCATTGTGATGACAAGTGTATTGAGAATTGTGATGACAAAGGTCATGGAGCATTGTGATGACAAGGACATGGAGCATTGTGATTACAGGGGTTTTGGAGCATTGTGATGACAAGGGCCATGGAGCCTTGTGATGACAAGCCCGTGGAACATTTTGATGGCAGGGGTCATGGAGCATTTTTATGACATAGGTAATGGAGCATTGTGATGAGAAGGGCATTGAGCATTGGTCTGAAATGTTTCATGGATTATTGTGATGAGAGTGGGCATGGAGCATTGTGATGACAAGGGCACGGTAAACTGTGATACATGGGTCATGGAGGATTGTAATGACAAGGGCATGGAAAATTGTGATGAGAACAGCATCGAGCATTGTGATGACAAGTGTCATGGAGCTTTTGATGACAAGGTCATGGAGCAATGTGATGAGATGGTTCATGGATCATTGTGATGACAATGACATGAAGCATTGTGATGCCAAGTGTCATGGAGCTTTGTGATGACAAAAGTCATGGAGCATTTTGATGACAAGTGTGTTGTGCATTGTGATGAGAAGGGCAGGGAGCATTTTGATGACAGGGTCATGCAGCAATTTGATGAAAAGTGTAATGGAACATTTTGATGACATGGGTTATAGAACATTGTGTTGCCAGGGATCATGGAGCTTTGGGATGAAAAGGGTCATGGAGCATTTTGATGACAGGGGTTATGGAACATTTTGATGTCAGGGGTCATGGAACATTGTGCTGATAAGGGGATGTAACATTGTGATGACAGGGGTCATGGATCATTGTGATAACAGGTTTGAGCGAGGATTGTGATGACTAGTGTTGGAACATTGTGATATCTCATGTGAGAGAGCATTTGGATGAGAAGTGCATGGAGCATTGTGATTACAAGGTTTATGGAGCATAGCGATGACAAGGTTGTGGATCATTGTGATGAAAAGTGCATGGCACATTGTGATGTCAAATGTCATGGAGCATTGTTCTGACAAAGGCATGGAGCATTGTGATGACAAGGGTCACGGAGCATTGTGATGAAAAGTTCATGGAGCATTGGGGTTACAAAGAAAACAGAGCCTTGTGATGACGCGGGCATGGACCGTTGTGATGAAAAACGTGATGAAGCATAGTGATGACTGGAGTCACGGAGCATTGTGATGACAGGGGTCATGGAGCATTGTGATGACAAGGGCATGGAGCATTGTGATGACAGGGGCATGGAGCATTGGTCTGACATGTTTCATAGATTTTTGTGATGACAGTGGACATGGTGCATTTTGATGACTAGGGCATGGAGCATTGTGAAGACAAGGGCATGGAGTAATGTGAAGACAGGTGTCAGGGAGCATTGTGATGACCTATGTCATGGTCCATTGCGATGACAATAGCATGGAGCATTGTGATGCCAAATGTAATGGAGGATGTGATGACAAATATAATGGAGCATTGTGATTACAATGTTTATGGTGCATAGTGATGACAAGGTTGTGGATCATGGTGATGAAAAGTGCATGGCACATTGTGATGACAAAGGTCATGGAGCATTGCTCTGACAAAGGCATGGAGCATTGTGATGACAAGGGTCACGGAGCATTGTGATGAAAAGTTCATGGAGCATTGTGGTTATAAAGGTCACAGAGGCTTGTGATGACGCGGGCATGGACCGTTGTGATGACAAACCTTATGAAGCATAGTGATGACTGGAGTCACGGAGCATTGTGATGACAGGGTTCATGGAACATTGTGATAACAAGGACATGGAGCATAGTGATGACAGGGGAATGGAGCATTGGTCTGACAATTTTCATAGATTATTGTGATGACAGTGGACATGGTGCATTGTGATGACAAGGGCATGGAGCATTTTGATGACAAGAGTCCCGGATCATTGTGTTATCAGGTGTTATGGGTGGTTGTGATGACAGTGGTCATGGAGCATTGTGATGAGAAGGTCATGGTGCACTGGGCTGAAAATGTTAATGGATTATTGTAATGACAGGGTTCGTGGAGCATTGTGATGACAAGGGAATAGAGCATGGTGATGACAATGTCCTGGAGCACTGTTATGAGATGACCATGGAGACTTGTGATGACAAGTCTCATGGAGCATTCTAATGAAAAGGGGCATGGAACATTTTGATTGCAGTGGACTTGGAGCATTGTGATGACAAGGGCATGGAGCATTTTGAGGAGAAGGCCATGGAGAATTCTGATGACATGCGTCATGGAGCTTTGTGCTGACAAGGCCATGGAGCATTGTGATTATAGGGGTCTTGGAGCATTGTGATGAAAAGGCATGAATCATTGTGATGTAAAAGGCATGGAGCCTTGTCATCACAGGTTTCAAGGAGCATACTGACGACAGGTGTCAGGGAGTATTGTGATGACAAGTGTATTGAGCATTGTGATGACAAATATCATGGAGCATTGTGATGAGAAGACCATGGATAACTGTGATGATGATCGTCATGGGGTGTTGTGATGATAAGTGTTATGGAACATTGTGATCACAAGTGTTTGGAGCATTATGATGACAGAGGTCATGGAGAATTTTGATTCCATTGTAGTGACAATAGCCTGAAGAATTATGATGATGGGCATGGTGCTTTGTGATGACAGGGTTCATGGAGCATTGAGATGAAAAGGGGCATGGATCATAGTGATTACAAGGGTCTTGGAGCATTGTGATGACAAGGGCATGGAACATTGTGATGAGAAGACCATGGAACCTTCTGATACATGCGTCATGGAGTTTTGTTATTACAAGGGCATGGAGAATTTTGATTACAAGTTTCTAGGAGCATTGTGATGACAAGGGTCATGGAGCCTTGTGATGACAAGGCCATGGAACATTGTGATGGCAGTGTTCATGGTGCATTGTTATGACAGAGGTAATGGAGCATAGTGATGAGAAGGGCATTGAGCATTGGTTTGAAATATTTCATAGATTATTGTGATGAGAGTGGGCTGGAGCATTGTGATGACAAGGGCATGGAACACTGTGATACATGGGTCATGGAGGATTGTAATGACAAGGGCATGGAGCAATGTGATGAGAGGGTACATGGAGCATTGTGATGACAATGCCATGGAGCATAATGAGGAAAAGGCCATGGAGCATTCTGATGACATGCCTCATGGAGCTTTTTGATGACAAGGGCATGGAGCATTGTGATTACAGGGGTCTTGGAGCATTGTGATGAAAAGGGCATGGATCATTGTGATGAAAAAGGCATGGAAACTTGTCATGACAGCGTTCAAGGAGCATACTGATGACATGTGTCAGGAAGCATTGTGAAGACAAGTGTATTGAGCATTGTGATGACAAAGATCAGCGAGCATTGTGATCAGAAGACCAAGGATAATTGTGATGATGATCGTCATGGGGTTTTGTGATGATAAATGTTATGGAACATTGTGATCACAAGGGTTTGGAGCATTATGATGACAGAGGTCATGGAGACTTTTGATTTCATTGTAATAACAATAGCCTGAAGCATTATGATGATGGGCATGGTGCAATGTGATGACAGGGTTCATGGAGCATTGAGATGAAAAGGGGCATGGAGCATTGTGATTACAGAGGTCTTGTAGCATTGTGATGACAAGCGCATAGAGCATTGTATTGCCAAGATCATGGAAAATTCTGCAGACAAAGGCATGGAGCACTGTGATCACAGGTGTCATGGAGCACTGTGATGACATGTGTCACGGAGCATTCTGAATACAGGGGTCATGGATCATTGTGATGACAAGGGTCATGGAGCATTGGGCTGAAAATGTTCATGGAGTATTGTGATGACAGGGGTCATGGAGCATTGTGATGACAGAGGTCATGGAGAATTTTGATTTCATTGTGCTGACAATAGCCGGAATCATTATGATGATGGGCATGATGCATTGTGATGACAGGGTTCATGGAGCATTGAGATGAAAAGGGGCATGGAGCATTTTGATTACAGGGGTCTTGGAGCATTGTGATGACAAGGGCATGGAGCATTTGGATGAGAAGGACATGGAACATTCTGATGACATGTGTCATGGTGCTTTGTGATGACAAGGGCATGGAGATTTGTGATTACAGGGGTCTTGGAGCACTGTGATGACAAGGGTCATGGAGCTTTGTGATGACAAGTCCGTGGAGCATTGTGATGGCAGGGCTCAAGGAGCATTGTTATGACAGGGGTAATGGAGCATTGTGATGAGAAGGGAATGGAGCATTGTGATTACAAGATTTATGGAGCATTGTGATGACAAATCTGTGGACCATTGGGATAAAAAGCGCCTGGCACATTGTGATGACATGGGTCATGGAGCATTTTTCTGGCAAAGGCAAGGAGCACTGTGATGACAAGGGTCACGAGCATTGTGATGAAAATTTCATAAAGCATTGAGGTTAAAAATGTCACAAAGCCTTGTGATGACACGGACATGGACCATTGTGATGACAAATGTTATGAAGCATTGTGATGACTGGAATCACGGAGCATTGTGATGACAGGGTCATGGAGCATTGTGATGACAAGGGCATGGAGCATTGTGCTGTGAAAGGCGTAGATCATTGTGATGACAAGGGTCAAAGAGCATTGTGATGAAAAGTTCATGGAGCATTGTGGTTAAAAAGGTCACAGAGACTGTTGATGTTGAGGTAATGGACCATTGTGATGACAAAGGTCATGAAGCATTGTGATGACTGGAGTCACGGAGCATGGTGATGACAGGGGTCATGGAGCATTGTGATAACAAGGGCATGGAGCATTGTGATGACAAGGGCATGGAGCATTGGTCTAATATGTTTCATGGATTATTGCGATGACAGTTGGAATGGCGCATTGTGATGACAAGGGCATGGAGCACTGTGATGACCAACTCATGCAGTATTGTGAAGAGAAGTGTCAGGGAGCATTGTGATGACATATGTAATGGCCCATTGTGATGAAAATGGCATGGAGCATTGTGATGCCAAGTTTCATGAAAGATTCTGATGACAAAGGTAATGGAGCATTGTTATGACAATGGCTTGGAGCATTGTGATGAAAAGTGTCAGGGAGCATTGTGCTGACAAGTGCATGGAGAATTGTGATGACAAGGGTCATGGAGCATTCTGATGACAAGCTTGTGGAGTATTTTGATGACAATGGCATGGAGCATTGTGATGAAAAAGGCATGGGGAAATGTGATGAAAAAGGCATGCAGCCTTTTCGTGACAGGGTTCAAGGAGCATCCTGATTACAAGTGTCAGGGAGCATTGTGATGACAAATGTATTGAGAATTATGATGACAAAAGTCATGGAGCATGGTGATGAGAAGGCCATGGATAATTGTGATGATGATCGTCATGGGGTGTTGTGATTATAAGTGTTATGGAACACTGTGATCACAAGGCTTTGGAGCATTACGATGACAGAGGTCATGGAGAATTTTGATTTCATTGTGATGACAATAGCCTGAAGCATTATGATGATGGGCATGGTGCATTGTGATGACAGAGTTCATGGAGCATTGAGATGAAAAGGGGCATGTAGCATTGTGATTACAGGGGTCTTGGAGCATTGTGGTGACAAATGCATAGAGCATTGTAATGACAAGGTCATGTAGAATTTTCCTGACAAAGGCATGGAGCATTGTGATGACAGGTGTCATGGAGAACTGTGACACAATTGTCACGGGGCATTTTGAATAAAGGGGTCATGGATCATTGGGATGACAAGGGTCATGGAGCATTGGGCTGAAAATATTCATGGAGTATTGTGATGACAGGGGTCATGGAGCATTTTGATTACAGGGGTCTTGGAGCACTGTGATGACAAGAGTCCCGGATCATTGTGTTGTCACGTGTCATGGAGTGTTGTGATGACAGGTTTCATGGAGCATTGAGATGAATAGGGGCATGGAGCACTGTGTTTACAGGGGTTTTGGAGCATTGTGATGACAAGGGCAAGGAGCATTTTGATGAGATGGCCATGGAACATTCTGATGACATGTGTCATGGAGCTTTGTGATGACAACGGCATGGAGCATTGTGATTGAAGGGGTCTTGGAGCATTGTGATGACAAGTGTCATGGAGCCTTTTGATGACAAGGCCGTGGAACATTGTGAGGGCAGGTGTCATGGAGCATTGTTATGACAGGGGTAATGGAGCATTTTGATGAGAAGGGCATGCAGCATTGTGATTACAAGTTTTATGGAGCATTGTGATGACAAATTTTTGGACCGTTGGGATGAAAAGCGTGAGGCACATTGTGATGACAATGGTCATGGAGCATTTTAATGACAAAGGCATGGAGCATTGTGATGACAAGTGTCACGGAGCATTGTGATGAAATATTCATGGAGCATTGTGGATACAAAGGTAACAGAGCCTTGTGATGACGTGGGCATGGACCATTGTGATGACAAATATTATGAAGCACTGTGATGACTGGAGTCACAGAGCATTGTGATGACATGTGTCATGGAGCATTGTGATGACAATGTCCTGGAGCATTGTGATGAGATGACCATGGAGACTTGTGATGACCAGTCTCATGGAGCATTCTGATGAAAAGGGGCATGGAGCATTGTGATTACAGTGTTCTTGGAGCATTGTGATGACAAGGGCATGGAGCACTGTGAGGAGAAGGCCATGGAGCATTCTGATGACATACGTCATGGAGCATTGTGCTGAGAAAGGCATAGAGCATTGTGATGACAGGGGATAAAGAGCATTGTGAAGAAAAGTTCATGGAGCATTGTGGTTAAAAAGGTCACAGAGACTCTTGATGATGAGGGCATGGAACATTGTGATGACAAATGTCATGAAGCATTGTGATGACTGGAGTCACGGAGCACTGTGATGACAGGGGTCATGGAGCATTGTGATAACAAGGACATGGAGCATTGTGATGACAAGGGCATGGAGCATTGTGATGAGAATACCATGGATAATTGTGATGATGAGCGTCATGGGGATTTGTGATGATAAGTGTTACGGAACATTGTGATCACAAGGGATTGGAGCATTGTGATGACAAGAGCATGGAACATTGGTCTAATAAGTTTCATGGATTATTATGATGACAGTTGGAATGGCACATTGTGATGACAAGGGCATGGAGCATTGTGATGAACAGGTCAAGCATTATTGTGAAGAGAGGTGTCAGGGAGCATTGTGATGACATATGTAATCACCCTTTGTGATGGCAATGGCATGGAACATTGTGATGCCAAGTGTGATGGAGGATTCTGATGACAAATGTAATGGAGCATTGTGATGACAATGGCTTGGAGCATTGTGATGACAAGGGTCAGGAAGCATTGTGCTGACAAGTGCATGGAGAATTGTGATAACAAGTGTCATGGAGCATTCTGATGACAAGCTTGTGGAGCATTTTGATGAAAATGGCATGGAGCATTGTTATGAAAATGGCATGGGGCATTGTGATTAAAAAGGCATGGAGCCTTTTCGTGACAGGGTTCAAGGAGCAATCTGATGGCAAGTGTCAGGGAGCATTGTGATGACAAGTGTATTGATAATTGTGATGACAAAGGTCATGGAACATTGTGATGAAAAGTGCATGGAGTATTGTGATGACAGGCATAATGGAGCGTTGTAATGACAAGTGTTATGGAACATTGTGATCACAAGGGATTGGAGCATTGTGATGACAGAGGTCATGGATTATTTTGATTTCAAGGAGCATGGAGCATTGTGATGCCAAAGGCATGAAGCAATGTGATCCCAAGTTTCATTGAGGATTGTGATGATAATGGGAATGGAGTATTGTGATGACAATTGCATAGAGCATTGTAATGACAAGGTCATGTAGCATTTTGCTGACAAAGGCATGAAGCATTTTGATGACATGTGTCATGGAGCACTGTGATGACAACTGTCATGGAGCATTGTTAATACAGGGGTCATGGAGCTCTGGGATGACAAGGGCATGGATCATTGTGAAGACAATGGTCATGGAGCAATGGGCTGAAAATGTTCATGGAGTGTTGTGATGACTCGGGTCATGGAGCATTGTGAAGACAAGGGAATGGAACATGGTGATGACAAGGTCCTGGAGCATTGTGATGAAAAGACCATGGAGACTTGTGATGACAAGCCTCATGGAGCATTCTGATGAAAAAGGGCATGGAGCATTGTGAGGAGAAGGCCATGAAGAATTCTGATGACATGCGTCATGGAGCATTTGATGAAAAGGGCATGGAGCTTTGTGATTACAGGGATCTTGGAGCATTGTGATGAAAAAGGCATGGATCATTGTGATGAAAAAGGCATGAAGCCTTGTCATGACAGGGTTCAAGGAGCATACAGACAACAAGTGTCAGGGAGCATTTTGATGACAAGTGTATTGAGCATTGTGATGACAAAGGTCATGGAGCGTTGTGATGAGAAGTCCATGGATAATTGTGATGACGAGCGTCCTGGGGCATTGTGATGACAAGGGTTATGGAATATTGTGATCACAAGGGTTTGGAGCATTGTTATGACAGAGGTCAAGAAGCATTTTGATTTCATTGTGATGACAATAGCATGAAGCATTATGATGATGGGCATGATGCATTGTGATGAGTGGGTTCATGGATCATTGAAATGAAAAGGGGCATAAAGCATTGTGATTACAGGGTTCTTGGAGCATTGTGATGAGAAGGGTCATGGAGTTTTGGGATGACAAGGCCATGGAACATCGTGATGGCAGGGGTCATGGAGCATAATTATGACAAGTGTAGTGGAGCACTGTGATGGCAAGGGCATGGAGCATTGTGATGAGAAGGCCGCGGAGCATTCTGATGACATGTGTCATGGAGCTCGGTGAAGACAAGGGCATGGAGGAATGTGATGAGAGCGTTTATGGAGCACTGTGATGCCAATGACATGGAGCATTGTGATGCCAAGGGTCATGGATCTTTGTGATGACAAAGGTCATGGAGCATTTTGATGGCAAGGGCGTTGTGCATTGAGATGAGAAGGCAGGGAGCATTCTGATGACAGTTTCATGGAGCAATTTGATGAAAAGTGTCATGGAACATTTTGATGACATGTGTTATGGAACATTGTGATGTCAGGGGTCATCGAACATTTTGATGATAAGTGCATGTAGCACTGTGATGACAGGAGTCATGGAACATTGTGATGACAGGGGTGAGGGAGTATTGTGACAAATAATGATGTAGCATTGTGATATCTGTGGTGAGAGAGCATTTTGATGAGAAGTGCATGGATCTTTGTGAAGACAAGCACATGGAGCATTGTGATGACCATGGTCAAAGAGCATTGTGAGGAAAAGTTCATGGAGCATTGTGGTTAAAAAGGTCACAGAGACTGTTGATGACGAGGGCATGGACCATTGTGATGACAAAGGTCATGAAGCATTGTGATGACTGGAATCACGGAGCATTGTGATTTTAGGCGTCATGGAGCATTGTGATAACAAGGGCATGGAGCATTGTGATGACAAGGGCATGGAACATTGGTCTTATAAGTTTCATGGATTATTGTGATGACAGTTGGAATGGCGCATTGTGATGACAAGGGCATGGAGCATTTTGATGACCAGGTCATGCAATATTGTGAAGAGAGGTGTCAGGGAGCATTGTGATGACATATGTAAAGGCCCATTGTGATGAAAATGGCATGGAGCATTGTGATGCCAAGTGTCAAGGAGGATTCTAATGACAAAGGTAATGGAGCATTGTTATGACAATGGCTTGGAGCATTGTGATGACAAGGGTCAGGGAGCATTGTGCTGCCAAGTGCATGGAGAATTGTGATGACAAGGGTCATGGAGCATTCTGATGACAAGCTTGTGGAGTATTTTGATGACAATGGCATGGAGCATTGTGATGAAAACCACATGCGGCATTGTGATGAACAAGTCATGGAGCCTTTTCGTGACAGGTTTCAAGGAGCATTCTGATGACAAGTGTCACGGAGCATTGTGATGACAAGTGTATTGAGAATTGTGATGACAAATGTCAGGGAGCATTGTGATGAAAAGGGCATGGGGTGTTGTGATGACAGGCATCATGGAGCGTTGTGATGACAAGTGATATGGAACATTGTGATCACAAGGGTTTGGAGCATTGGGATGACAGAGGTCATGGATCATTTTGATTTCAAGGAGCATGGAGCATTTTGATGACAAGGGCATGAAACAATGTGATCCCAAGGTTCATGGCGGATTGTGATGACAATGGAAATGGAGTATTGTGATGACAAGCGCATAGAGCATTGTAATGACAAGGTCATGTAACATTTTGCTGACAAAGGCATGGAGCACTGTGATGACAAGCGCATGGATCATTGTGATGACAAGGGTCATGGAGCACTGGGCTGAAAATGTTCATGGAGTGTTGTGATGACAGGGGACATAGAGCATTGTGATGACTAGGGAATGCAGCAATATGATGAAAAGAGTCCCGGATCACTGTGTTGTCAGGTGTCATGGAGTGTTGTGATGACAGTGGTCATGGAGCACTGCGATGATATTGGCCATCGAGCATTGTGATGAGTAGGTCCTGGAGCATTGTGCTGAAAATGTTCATGGATTATTGTGATGACAGTTGTCATGGAGCATTGTGATGACAAGGGAATGGAGCATGGTGATGACAGGTCTTGGGGCATTGTGATGAGAAGACAATGGAGACTTGTGATGACAAGTCTCATGAAGCATTCTGATGAAAAGGGGCATGCAGCATTGTGATTACAGGGGTCTTGGAGCATTGTGATGACAAGGGCATGGAGTATTGTGATGAGAAGGCCATGAAGCATTCTCATGACCTGCGTCATGGAGTTTTTGATGACAAGGGCATGGAGCATTGTGATTACAGGGATCTTGGAACATTGTGATGAAATGTGCATGGATTATTGTGATGAAAAAGTAATGGAGACTGGTCATGACAGGGATCAAGGAGCATACTGGCGACAAGTGTCAGGGAGCATTGTGATGACAAGTGTATTGAGCATTGTGATGACAAAGTTCATGGAGCATTGTGATGAGAAATCCATGGATAATTGTGATAATGAGCGTCGTGGCGTGTTGTGATGATAAGAGTTATGGAACATTGTGATCACAAGGGTTTGGAGCATTATGATGCTAGAGGTCATGGAGAATATTGATTTCATTGTGATGACAATAGCCTGAAACATTATGATGATGGGCATTGTGCATTGTGATGACAGGGTTCATGGAGCATTGAGATGAAAACTGTCATAGAGCATTGTGATTACAAGCGTCTTGGAGCATTGTGATGACAAGGGCATGGAGCATTGTGATGAGAAGGCCATGGAGCATTCTGATGACATGCGTCCTGGAGCTTTGTGATGACAAGGGCATGGAGCATTGTGATTACAAGGGTCTTGGAGCATTGTGATGAAAAGGGCATGGATCATTGTGATGAAAAAGGAATGGAGCCTTGTCATGACAGGGTTCAAGGAGCATATTGACGACAAGTGTCAGTGAGCATTGTGATGACAAGTGTATTGAGAATTGTGATGACATAGGTCATAGAGCATTGTGATGAGAAGGCCATGGATAATTGTGATGAAGAGCGTCATGGGGTGTTGTGATGATAAGTGTTATGGAACATTGTGATCACAAGTGTTTGGAGCATTATGATGACAGAGGTCATGGAGAATATTGATTTCATTGTGATGACAATAGCCTGAAGCATTATGATGAGAGGCATGGTGCATTGTGATGGCAGTGTTCATGGAGAATTGAGATTAAAAGCGGCATGGAGCATTGTGTTTACAAAGGTCTTGGATCATTGTGATGACAAGGGCATGGAGCATTGTGATGAGAAGGCCATGGAACATTCTGATGACATGCGTCATGGAGTTTTTGATGACAAGGGCATGGAGCATTGTGATGAGAAGGCCATGGAACATTCTGATGACATGCGTCATGGAGATTTGTGATGACAAGTGCATGGAGCATTGTGATTACAGGGGTCTTGGAGCTTTGTGATGAAAAGGGCATGGATCATTGTGATGAAAAAGGCATGGAGCCTTGTCATGACAGGGTTCAAGGAGCATACTGACGACAAGTGTCAGGGAGCATTGTGATGACAAGTGTATTGAGCATTGTGATGACAAATGTCATGGAGCATTGTGATGAGAAGACCATGGATAATTGTGATGATGAGCGTCATGGGGTGTTGTGATGATAAGTGTTATGGAACATTGTGATCACAAGAGTTTGGAGCATTATGATGACAGAGGTCATGGAGAATATTGATTTCATTGTGATGACAATAGCCTAAGCATTATGATGATGGGCATGGTGCATTGTGATGACAGTGTTCATGGAGCATTGAGATGAAAAGGGGCATGGAGCATTGTGTTTACAAAGGTCTTGGAGCATTGTGATGACAAGGGCAAGGAGCATTGTGATTACAGGGGCCTTCAGCATTGTGATGACAAGTGTCATGGAACCTTGTGATGACTAGGCCTTGGAACATTGTGATGTCAGGGGTCATGGTGCATTGTTATGACAGAGGTAATGGAGCATTGTGATGAGAAGGGCATGGAACTTTGGTCTGAAATGTTTCATGGATTATTGTGATGAGAGTGGGCATGGAGCATTGTGATGACAAGGCTACGGAACACTATGATACATGGGTCATGCAGGACTGTAATGACAAGGGCATGTAGCATTGTGATGAGAAAGGCATCGAGCATTGTGATGACAAGTGTCATGGAGCTTTGTGATGACAAGGGCATGGAGCAATGTGATGAGAGGGTTCATGGAGCATTGTGATGACAATGACATGGAGCATTGTGATGCCAAGGGTCATGGAGCTTTGTGATGACATGTCATTGAGCATTTTGATGACAAGGACATGGTGCATTGTGATGAGAAGGGCAGGGAGCATTTTGAGGACCGTGTCATGCAGCAATTTGATAAAAAGTGTAATGGAACATTTTGATGGCAGGGGTTATAGAACATTGTGATGTCAGGTGTCTTGGAGCTTTGGGATGAAACGGGTCATGGAGCATTTTCTTCACAGGGGTTATGGAAGATTGTGATATCAGGGGTCATGGAACATTGTGATGATAAGGGTATGAAGCATTTTGATGACAGATTCATGGAACATTGTGATTCCTGGTGTGAGTGAGTATTGTTATGACTATTGTTGGAATATTGTGATATCTCTGGTGAGAGAGCATTTTGATGAGAAGTGCATGGACCATTGTGATTACAAGGTTTATGGAGCTTTGCAATGACAAGGTTGTGGACCGTTGTGATGAAATGCACGTGGCACATTGTGATGATAATGGTCATACAGCATTGTTCAGGCAAAGACATGGAGCATTGTGATGACAAGGGTCACAGAGAATTGTGATGAAAATTTCATGGAGCATTGTGGTTACAAATGTCACAGAGCCATGTGATGACGCGGGCATGGACCACTGTGATGACAAACGTTATGAAACATTGTGATGACTGGAGACACGGAGCACTGTGATGACTGGGGTCATGGAGCATTTTGGTGACAAGGGCATGGAGCATTGTGATGTCAGGGGCATGGAGCATTGGTCTGACAAGTTTCACAGATTATTGTGATGACAGTGGGCATGGTGCATTGTGATGAAAAGGGCATGGAGCATTGTGATGAGAAGGTCATGGAATATTGTGAAGAGAGGTGTCAGGGAGCATTGTGATGACATATGTCATGGTCTATTGCTATGACAATGGCATGGAGCATTGTGATGCCAAATGTAATTGGGAATTGTAATGAAAAATATAATTGAGCATTGTGATGATTAGGGCGTGGAGCATTATGATGACAAGGGCCATTGAAAATTTTCATGACAAGGTCGAGAAGCATTGTGATGACAAGGTCCTGGAGCATTGTGATGAGAAAACCATGGAGCCTTGTGATGACAAGTCTCATGGAGCATACTGATGAAAAGGGGCATGGAGCATTGTGATTACAGGGGTCTTGGAACATTGTGATGACAAGGGCATGGAGCATTGTGAGGAGAAGGCCATGAAGCATTCTGATGATAAGCGTCATGGAGCTTTTTGATGACAAGGTCATGGAGCATTGTGATTACAGGGATCTTGGAGCATTGTGATGAAAAGGGCATGGATAATTGTGATTAAAAAGGCATGGAGCCTTGTCATGACAGGGTTCAAGGAGCATACTGACGACAAGTGTCTGGGAGCATTGTGATGACAAGTGTATTGAGCATTGTGATGACAAAGATCATGGAGCATTGTGATGAGAAGACCATGGATAATTGTGATGATGAGCGTCATGGGGTGTTGAGATGATAAATGTTATGGAACATTGTGATCACAAGTGTTTGGAGCATTATGATGACAGAGGTCATGGAGAATATTGATTTCATTGTGATGAAAATAGCCTGAAGCATTATGATGATGGGCATGGTGCATTGTGATGACAGGGTTCATGGAGCATTGAGATGAAAAGGGGCATGGAGCATTGTGTTTACAGGGGTCTTGGAGCATTGTGATGACAAGGGCATGGAACATTGTGATGAGAAGGCCGTGGAACATTCTGATGACATGCGTCATGGAGCTTTGTGATGACAAGGGCATGGAGCATTGTGATTACAGGGGTCTTCAGCATTGTGATGACAAGTGTCATGGAACCTTGTGATGACAAGGCCGTGGAACATTGTGATGGCAGGTGTCATGGTGCATTGTTATGACAGGGGTAATGGAGCATTGTGATGAAAAGGGTATGGAACATTGGTCTGAAATGTTTCATGGATTATTGTGATGAGAGTTTGCATGGAGCATTGTGATGACAAGGGTACGGAACACTATGATACATGGGTCAAGCAGGATTGTAATGACAAGGGCATGGAGCATTGTGATAAGAAGGTCATCAAGCATTGTGATGACAAGTGTCATGGAGCTTTGTGCTGACAAGGGCATTGGGCAATGTGATGAGAGCATTCATGGAGCACTGTGATGACAATGACATGGAGCATTCTGATGCCAAGGGTCATGGATCTTTGTGATGACAAAGGTCATGGAGCATTTTGAAGGCAAGTGCGTTGTGCACTGTGATGAGAAGGGCAGGGAGCATTCTGATGTCAGGGTCATGGAGCAATTTGATGAAAAGTGTCATGGAACATTTTGATGACAGGTGTTATGGAACATTTTGTTGTCAGGGGTCATCGAACATTGTTATGATATGTGCATGTAGCATTGTGATGACAGGAGTCATGGAACATTGTGATGACTGGTGTGAGGGAGTATTGTGACACAGAGTGATGTAGCATTGTGATATCAGTGGTGAGAGAGCATTGTGATGAGAAGTGCATGGAGCATTGTGATGACAAATTTTAAGGAGCATTGTGATGACAAGATTGTGGAGCACTGTGATGACAAGCGCATGGTGAATAGTGATGACATGTGTCATGGAGCATTGTGATGACAAGGGCATGGAACATTGGTCTAATATGTTTCATGGATTATTGCGATGACAGTTGGAATGGCGCATTGTGATGACAAGGGCATGGAGCATTTTGATGAGAAGGCCATGGAGCATTCTGATGACATGCGTCATGGAGTTTTGTGATGATAAGGGCATGGAACATTGGTGTAATAAGTTTCATGGATTATTGTGATGACAGTTGGAATGGCGCATTGTGATGACAAGGGCATGGAGCATTGTGATGACCAGGTAATGCAGTATTGTGAAGAGAGGTGTCAGGGAGCATTGTGATGACATATGTAAAGGCCCATTGTGATGAAAATGGCATGGAGCATTGTGATGCCAAGTGTCATGGAGGATTCTGATGACAAAGGTAATGGAGCATTGTGATGACAATGGCTTGGAGCATTGTGATGACAAGGGTCAGGGAGCATTGTGCTGACAAGTGCATGGAGAATTGTGATGACAAGGGTCATGGAGCATTCTGATGACAAGCTTGTGGAGTATTTTGATGACAATGGCATGGAGCATTGTGATGAAAACGGCATGGAGCCTTTTCGTGACAGGGTTCAAGGAGCATTCTGATGACAAGTGGCAGGGAGCATTGTGATGGCAAGTGTATTGAGAATTGTGATGACAAATGTCATGGAGCATTGTGATGAAGAGGGCAATGATCATTGTGATGAAAAAGGCATGGAGCCTTGTCATGACAGGGTTCAAGGAGCATAATGACGACAAGTGTCAGGGAGCACTGTGATGACAAGTGTATTGCGCATTGTGATGACAAAGATCATGGAGCATTGTGATGAGAAGGCAATGGATAAATGTGATGATGAGCGTCATGGGGTGTTGTGATGATAAGTGTTATGGAACGTTGTGATCACAAGGTTTTGGAGCATTATGATGACAGAGGTCATGGAGAATATTGATTTCATTGTGATGACAATAGCCTGACGCATTATGATGATGGGCATGGTGCATTGTGATGACAGGGTTCATGGGCATTGAGATGAAAATGGGCATGGAACATTGTGTTTACAGGGGTCTTGGAGCATTGTGATGACAAGGGCATGGAGCATTGTGATGACAGGGGCAGGGAGCATTGGTCTGACAAGTTTCATAGATTATTGTGATGTCAGTGGGCATGGTGCATTGTGATGACAAGGGCATGGAGCATTGTGATGAGAAGGTCATGGAATATTGTGAAGACAGTTGTCAGGGATCATTGTGATGACATATGTCATGGTCCATTGCGATGACAATGGCATGGAACATTGTGATGCCAAATGTAATGGAGAATTGTGATGACAAATATAATGGAGCATTGTGATGATTAGGGCGTGGATCATTATGATGACAATGGCCATTGAAAATTTTCATGACAAGGTCGAGAAGCATTGTGATGACAAGTCCTGGATCATTGTGATGACAAAACCATGGATCCTTTTGATGACAAGTCTCATGGAGCACACTGATGAAAAGGGGCATGGAGCATTGTGATTACAGGGGTCTTGGAACATTGTGATGACAAGGGCATGGAGCATTGTGAGGAAAAGTCCAAGGAGCATTCTGCTAGCATGCATCATTGAGGTTTGTGATGAAAAGGGCATGGAGAATTGTGATCACATGGGTCTTGAAGCATTGTAATGAAAAGAGCATGGATCATTGTGATGAGAATGGCGTGGAGCCTTGTCATGACAGGGCTCAAGGAGCATACAGACCACAAGTGTCAGGGAGCATTTTGATGACAAGTGTATAGAGCATTGTGATGACAAAGGTCATGGAGCATTGTGATGAGAAGACCATTGATAATTGTGATGTCGAGCATCATGGGGCATTGTGATGACAAGTGTTATGGAATATTGTGATCACAAGGGTTTGGAGCATTGTTATGACAGAAGTCATGGATCATTTTGATTTCATTTTGATGACAATAGCATGAAGCATTTTGATGATAGGCATGGTGCATTGTGATGACAGGGTTCATGGATCATTGAGATGAAAAGTGGCATACAGCATTGTGAATACAGGGTTCTGGGAGCATTGTGATGAGAAGGGTCATGGAGCTTTGTGATGACGAGGCCAAGGATCATCGTGATGGCAGGGGTCATGGAGCATAGTTATGACAGTGGTAATGGAACTTTGTGATGGCAAGGGTATGGAGCATTGTGATGAGAAGGCCATGGAGCATTCTGATGATATGTGTCATGGAGCTTTGTGAAGACAAGGGCATGGGGCAATGTGATGAGAGCATTCATGGAGCATTGTGATGACAATGACATGGAGCATTGTGATGCCAAGTGTCATGGATCTTTGTGATGTCAAAAGTCATGGAGCATTTTGATGGCAAGGGCGTTGGGCATTGTAATGAAAAGGGCAGGGAGCATTGTGATGACAGGGTTATGGAGCAATTTGATGAAAAGTGTCATGGAACATTTTGATGACAGGTGTTATGGAACATTGTGATGTCAGGGGTCATCGAACATTGTGATGATATGTGCATGTAGCATTGTGATGACAGGAGTCATGGAACAATGTGTTGACAGGGGTGAGGGGGTATTGTGAGAAATAGTGATGTAGCATTGTGATATCAGTGGTGAGAGAGCATTTTGATGAGAAGTGCATGGAGCATTGTGATGACAAATTTTATGGAGCATTGTGATAACAAGATTGTGGAGCACTGTGATGACAAGCGCATGGTGCATTGTGATGACATGTGTCATGGAGCATTGTGCTGAGAAGCGCATGGACCATTGTGCTGACAAGGGTCAAAGAGCATTGTGATGAAAAGTTCATGGATCAATGTGGTTAAAAAGGTCACAGAGACTGTTGAGGGCGAGGGCATGGACCATAGTGATGACAAAGGTCATGAAGCATTGTGATGACTGGAGTCACGGAGCATTGTGATGACAGGTGTCATGGAGCATTGTGATAACAAGGCCATGGAGCATTGTGATGACAAGGGCATGGAAATTTGTCTAATAAGTTTCATGGATTATTGCGATCACATTTGGAATGGATAATTGTGAAGAGCAGGTCATGAAGTATTGTGAATATAGTTGTCAGGGAGCATTGTAATGACATTTGTAATGGCCCATTTTGATGACAATGGCATGGAGCATCTGATGCCAAGTGTCATGGAGGAATCTGATGACAAATGTAATGGAGCATTGAGATGACAATGTCTTGGAGCATTGAGATGACAAGGGTCAGGGAGCATTGTGCTGACAAGTGCATGGAGAATTGTGATGACAAGTGTCATGGAGCATTTTGATGACAGGTGTTATGGAACATTGTGATGTCAGGGGTCATGGAACATTGTGATGATAAGGGGATGCAGCAGTGTGATGACAGGGTCATGGAATATTTTGATTACAGGGGTGAGGGAGTATTGTGATGACTAGTGAAGGGACACTGTGATATCTCTGGTGAGAGAGCATTTTGATGAGAAGTGCATGGAGCATTGTGATTACAAGGTTTATGGAGCATTGCAATGACAAGGTTGTGGACCGTTGTGATGAAATGTGTGTGGCACATTGTGAAGACAATGGTCATGGAGCATTGTTCTGACAAAGACATGGAGCATTGTGATGACAAGGGTCACAGAGAATTGTGATGAAAAGTTCATGGATGATTGTGGATAAAAAGGTCACAGAGCCTTGTGATGACACGGGCATGGAGCATTGTGATGAGAAACGTTATGAAGCATTGTGATGACTGGAGTCACAGAGCATTGTGATGAAAGGGGTCATGGAGCATTGTGATGGCATGTGTCAATAAGCATTGTGCTGACAAGCGCATGGAGCACTGTGATGAAAAGGGTCATGGAGCTTGTGATGACATGTGTCATGGAGCATTGTGCTGACAAGCGCATGGAGCATTGTGATGACAATTGTCATGGAGCATTGTGTTGAGAAAGGCATAGAGCATTGTGATGACAAGGGTCAAAGAGCATTGTGATGAAAAGTTCATGGATCATTTTGGTTAAAAAGGTCACAGAGACTGATGATGACGAGTGCATGGACCATTGTGGTGACAAAGGTCATGAAGCATTGTGAGGACAGGAGTCACAGAGCATTGTGATGGCAGGGGTCATGGAGCATTGTGATAACAAGGGCATGGAGCCTTGTGATGACCAGGGCATGGAGCAACTGTCTAATAAGTTTCAGGGATTATTGCGATGACAGTTGGAATGGCACATTGTGATGACAAGGGCATGGAGCATTGTGATGGCCAGGACATGCAGTATTGTGAAGCCAGATGTCAGGGAGCATTGTGATGACATATGTAATGGCCCATTGTGATGACAATGGCATGGAGCATTGGGATGCCAAGTGTCATGGAGTATTCTGATGACAAATGTAATGGAGCTTTGTGATGACAATGGCTTGGAGCATTGTGATGACAAGGGTCAGGAAGCATTGTGCTGACAAGTGAATGGAGAAATGTGATGACAAGGGTCATGGAGCATTCTGATGACAAGCTTGTGGAGTATTTTGATGACAAGGGCACGGAGCATTGTGATGAAAATGGCATGGGGCATTGTGATGAAAATGGCATGGAGCCTTTTCGTGACAAGGTTCAAGGAGCATTTTGATGACAAGTGTCAGGGAGCATTGTGATGACAAGTGTATTGAAAATTGTGATGACAAAGGTCTTGGAGCATTGTGATGAAAAGGGCATGGAGTATTGTGATGACAGTCATCATGGAGCGTTGTGATGACAAGTGTTATGGAACATTGTGATCACAAGGGTTTGGAGCATTGTGATGACAGAGGTCATGGATCATTTTGATTTCAAGGAGCATAGAGCATTGTGATGACAAGGGCATGAAGCAATGTGATCCCAAGGTTCATGGAGGATTGTGATGACAATGGAAATGGAGTATTGTGATGACAATCTTATAGAGCATTGTAATGGAGAGGTCATGTAGCATTTTGCTGACAAAGGCATGGAGCATTGAGATGACATGTGTCATGGAGCACTGTGATGACAAGCGTCACGGAGTATTGTGAATACACGGGTCATGGAGCATTGGGATGACAAGGGCATGGATCATTGTGATGACAAGGGTCATGGATCACTGGGCTGAAAATGTTCATGGAGTGTTGTGATGACAGGGTTCATGGAGCATTGTGATGACTAGGGAATGGAGCAATGTGATGACAAGAGTCCCAGATCATTTTGTTGTCAGTTGTTATGGAGTGTTGTGATGACAGTGGTCATGGAGCATTGTGATGATATTGGCCATGGAGTATTGTGATGAGTAGGTCGTGGAGCATTGGGCTGAAAATGTTCATGGACTATTGTGATGACAGGGGTCATGGAGCATTGTGATGACAAGGGAATGGAGCATGGTGATGAAAAGGTCCTGGAGCATTGTGAGGAGAAGACCATGGAGACATGTGATGACAAGTCTCATGGAGCATTCTGATGAAAAGGGGCATGGAGCATTGTGATTACAGAGGTCTTGGAGCATTGTGATGACAAGGGCATGGAGGATTATGATGAGAAGAACATGAAGCATTCTGATGACATGCGTCATGGAGCTTTTTGATGACAATGGCATGGATCATTGTGATTACATGGATCTTGGAGCATTGTGATGAAAAGGGCATGGATTATTGTGATGACAAAGGCATGGAGCCTTGTCATGACAGGGTTCAAGGAGAATACTGATGACAAGTGTCAGGCGGCATTGTGATGACAAGTGTATTGAGCATTGTGATGACAAAGATCATGGAGCATTGTGAAGAGAAGACCATGGATAATTGTGATGATGTGCGTCATGGGGTGTTGTGATGATAAGTGTTATGGAACATTGTGATCA